>NC_041365.1:6708139-7060639 GCF_900634415.1 Cottoperca gobio | reverse complement strand
GAAATGGAGGGTGGTACGTGAAATGTTTCTCCTTAAGGGATTATTCCAAAAGGACAATACTATATTTTTATATGGTGGTAAATCACGTATTATTGACTGAATCTGTTCCCTTGTGGTTGCAGGAGAACTTTGAGGAGAGACACGACCTGATGATTGAGGAGACGGAGCTAAAACAAGTGGCCTACGTCTTCGACTGTAACAACTCTACCCTGCAGATTAAGGGCAAAATTAACTCCATCATTATTGGTGAGCGTCTGAAAACAGACTTGAAATGTGTTATTACCTTAATAATGACTGATTATGACTTTATTTACATGTATTGATTCTCCCCAGACAACTGCAAGAAGCTGGCTCTGGTTTTTGAGAACGTAGTTGGGATTGTGGAGATCATAAACTCCAAGGCAATTCAGTTACAGGTGAGAAAAACATTTTACAGAATACATTGGCTTCAAAAGGCACAAATTGAAGGTCAGTTCGATATGTTGTACATACAGTACAGTAGATGTGAAGGATTGTAGGCTATAGGGCCTCTCTGCTTGAACTGTATTATGAATAATGGTGCATTCCCAAGCTCCTCGGATGGAGAATGGCACCGCATGAATGCAGCATAACAGCAATACTAATTAGCTCTCATGGCTAACATTATACATTTTAATTCAGGTGTTTTTTATTGTTGCGTTAAAACATTGGAATCAGTTTTTTTCAGTCAGTAATTGCAATATGTCTTTATAAAGGTGTTGGGAAAAGTTCCCACTATTTCCATCAACACTACAGAGGGCTGCCAGGTCTACCTGAGTAAAGACTCCATCAACTGCGACATCGTCAGTGCCAAGAGCTCTGCGATGAACATCCTGGTACCGCAAGATGACGACTATGTGAGTGTTTGAGAAAGAGTGTGTTGAAGTGAATCTTCTATGTGTGCAGTTTTTGTTTCACAACTGCATTTACCGTTTTAGAGATATTTTATTTGAAGGGTAAACCCCTTGAGATTAACATACAGTACATAAAACAACACAAGTACACTCACACACATAGACAGACACTGACTCCCCTAAAATGCTAAAAGAATACATACAGTAAATGTACACATACTCATACAAAGCTATGTACATACATTTCATGCACCTGAGTAGTAGAGTATTAGGGCCAGGCATAAGGGGAAAATAATGAGAACTTATTATTATTATTATTATTATTAGTCGAAATATTCAGATTAAAGTCGAAAAGTGGAGAATAAAGTCGTAATGTCGATATAAAAAAATCAGGAGAAAATCTCCCTCTTATTATTTTGTCCCCTAATGTCTGGCCTTTGTATTCTCCCGTAGAAGAAAGAGCAGGTTGTTTTAAGATGAGTAAAGAGATTTTTATTTTATTGCAACCAGTGAAAATGTCTTCTGTTCTTGGTCGTTGCAGAGGGAGTTTCCAGTACCGGAGCAGTTCAAGACTGTTTGGGACGGCTCCAAACTGGTGACAGAGCCCACTGAGATGGCAGGCTGATGCTTCATCGTCTTTAACTGTTATTATTTTTTTATCTCTCCGTCTAAGATATAAAAGGGATTACTGCAACAGATTAACATTTGGTCCGCTTGTCGTTCCTGTATTTGTGATTTCATATCTCTCCAGCACTTCTGCTTAAGATGAACCAGTGAGTAGTGATGATTATCCCTTTCTACAAAACACATCCCCACAGAATGAATGGACATCTCAGGCTTAATGTCCCACACATCTAAAGTCTTCACATTGTATTACATGTCTGTGCTATAGCAATAAAGGCATTTATGTAAGAATATGTATCTGTTGAAATATGAAGTAATTATATTTCAACATTATTATGACTGTACTCCATCTATTCACCGTATGCGAGTAGAAGCACAATTTAGACCACAGCAGTTACACAGAAAAGATTACAGAACATGCACATAAGACATTTAGTGGCCAAGTTTGGGAATATTTCGTATATATTTTCTAAGTGTATTTAATTATCACTTTAAACGAGTATAGTGCATGTTAGTCATGTTGCACTTAGTGAAGTTTATGCAACGCTGTTCACTATATTTTGCATTTACGGGGCAGATGTCACAGTCCTGCTAGTGTATGTGCAGTATAATCAGCTGACAGATGTAACAATGTTCTGCTGGAAGCATTACATCAATCTAAAATAATTAAATACTTGGCTACTAATTTCTCTGAATATTTAGAAATCAAGTAACAAGCACTGCATTTGTACACCTTTAAAAACAGTTGTAGTAACTTTCACACTGGAGCACTTACTACTCTCTATATTACTTTGTATTAAGATGCATCACATGACACTAGCATAAGTTAGTAACGTGCATTTCAAAACTTTTAATTTACATGAAACCAAATTGATGTAATTGTGTATCATTCTTTTTTCAAATAAAATCAAAACCCTTCATTCTTGCTTGTTGGTGTTATTGCAAAAGAGAGCAGCACCTTGCAAGACATTTCAGCATCAGAGACCAAAACAAGAAAAAAATAAATGGTATCAGAAAAAAACTCCAATATGGAAAACGGGCAAAGACTTCAACATTCAGGAAAATACAAAAGATTTACAGCTGACGAAAAGTAAGACTATCACAGAAGAATATCAGTATTTTAATTTTTAAAGTACCTAAAAGTCAGTCCAGTCTTCATGGAAACAAACAAGACATTTCAGTTTGTAACTGATTTCAGGCCCTGGCAGCATGGAGGAGACAGATATTTTTTAAATACTTTCAAATCTAGTGATCAATTATCCACATCCACGCTTTCATACACAAAAGAGTTATAAAGGATATTTCAGTGTTTGATCACCATATTTCCCTGAGAGTCTTGAGTAAAGAGCATCTCTTCTTCCTCCTCCTCCACAAGAGACTTGTAAGCGCTCGTTCTCACCAGCGCAGAGCTTTTGTTACTCTGATCCTTGAGTGGACTCCTGGCTTGCAGACCTCTGTGTGCGATCACCCTGAAGCCTTCAGAGTCCTGTGTGAACAACATGGCCAGACTGTCCTCGCCGACCTCTCTGCAGAACGGCTGTGTTGCACGTTTTTTTAGAGGAGAGCTGCTCGGTTTTGTCCACTTGAACTGTGACTCAAGGATCTCCTCATTATCGGCCTTTTTCAACAGCTGCACTGGGATATGTTTTTGAGGTGATGCACTTCTTGGTTCTGTCCATTTATGATTTGAAAGAGGTTCAATATGAGAGAGAGTCGAGTGCTTTCTTAGGGACTTAGAAGACACAAATGTGCTGTTTTCTTTCTCATCATCCATCTGACGAGAATGAAAGGGTTTTAGGGATTTTTGAGTTGAGGTTCTATCTCCCACATCAATCTGAATATCAGAGGAGTCCTCACTTTGTAGAAGGAAACTTGGCTCAGAGTTGCTTAAGTTCTTTGCTGTGGTGTTTTTCTTGTTGGTCGGGTAAAACTCATCCTCAGAATATTGGCTAAAGGTGAGCAGTGGATCCTGACTCCACGCCTGTGGAAGAGGTTGACTGTCACCTGTCCATGAGGAGGCTGCAGTGAGCCTCCTCTTACTCTGTGGAGGATTTATCTCCTCCAACTGATCATCTTCAAATTCACAGTACATGTTTTGAGAAGGTGTTTGACTTTCTACCTCTTCAGACTCATTTTCACTTTTCCACCCAGAATCCACACCCGGCTCACAGTTATACAAATCAAACATTTCAAGATCTATTTTACGTCTTCGTTTTGTTCCTGATACTACAGGTGTGGGTGCAGTTAAGGCATGTGTGGACGAGGTAGATGATGAAGAAGGCTGCGGTGGATCCATGTTTGGCACTTCAGAAGTAGACATCTTATTGAGAACTTTAGGCAGAAGGAATAAAAAAAAGAAGAAGCATTATGTTAACTCAAAAATAAATGGTAGTCAATCAATGTCAATGGACTGATTTGGCAATAATAATCCTAAAAAAAAAGACCTTGACAATGTAATGGAAGCAGAGAGTTTGCAACGTACCTCTGTGCTGAGCTGCGAAGAAGGTGGATATAGAGCTCTGTTTAGTCTTTGGCATCTCCATTTTAGTCTGAGTGAAGTTGAGTGCCACAGCCAAACTGTAACCCCGGCCCTCAATGAAGGGATTCAGCATTTTAGAAATGGGGCGGGTGACTCGTTTCTGAAACATAAGATATGCAGAATAAAGTAAGATCCTTTTAAATGTTTTAATTCACTGCTTTATTGATAGGTAACAAAACGGCCAGTCAGTCAGAATTTCAAGCTAGTTCCCACACCTGTTTAGCTTTTCCTTTCAGTTGCACAGTGTCCAGCCAAACTCCACATTCCTCCTGAGAAGAAGTCTGCAGTGCTGGTTTTGAGGTCTTCATGACAGAAAGGACAGTTCTGCAATATATGAAATAATATAAGATATTGTTTTTAGAGTTAAAATAGGTTTGCTGCATGATCTATCAGAGGCAATATTATATTTGAGATGTGTTTGTGTATATACAGAGATGTAAACCGGAATGTAGTAAATATGAATGCATAAGGATAAGTAAATACACACACACACACACACACACACACAGAGTTCGTAAAACAGTAAGTAACGTTATAAAAGTAAACTGTTTGATGGTTGAATTCATTAAGAAATTAATAAATATTTGTCCTACATCAACGTTTATATGCAGTTTGCGATAAGTACAATTTTCCGTTGACTTACCTTATTATTTGCTAATTCACACCATCATTTTAACATAAATCTAATTTACAAAACCGGTGTTGACTCTCAGTTAGCCAGCTTTGCTAACAGCTAACGTTAGGTGGTGTTTATTAATCACAGCCTTACTCAGGTTCTCCATACAACACATTTTTGAACTGACCTCATACAATTGCACAGGAATGTTTTCCGCTTTCGTTTGCACTTCCTTAGACTTGTCTAACTTAAAGTTAAGTATTGTTTTCTTCAGAAATGCTTTCTCTTGCTGTTTGTTTGAGTCTGGCGCCTCGGCGATGGGCTGCCCCTGATGTTTGACTGACTGAAAATGATGAGTCTGGTCAAGCCTTAAAATCCGTTCTTTACTTCAAAAGCTCCTTTCAAATGTGAGATATAAACAGCCCAAAGATAAACTACTTACGTTTTATACGCCAGTATTAATCTTTAAAAATATATATTTTTAGTGAGGCACAACGGGCACCTAATATTTTGACGTCTGCGGGTCTTCGCAGGAGGGTGTGTTTACATTGACGTCACAGCAGTTTGCCGAAGGGTGAGTTAAATGTCTTTTAATTTCGTTGATTAAACACTAATATTGAAAAAATACTGGCGGTGTTCGACTTGTTACATCAATAATGGGCACTAATACAAAGTGTAGTGTTCACAAACAACTGCCTATATTGCCCAATTATAATAAATCATAAAGGAAGTGCTTACGAGCTAGCCCCGACAGCTAACTTCAGGCTAGCTAGTTCGGCAAAACAAGATATTTAAGGCTGAAGATCGTCTTTATTCAGTTGGAAGGTTTTCATCTAATTCTCCGTGACTCAGCAGCTTCTTCGAGTAAAACAACGTTTTGAACTCAATGTGGCAGCATTGTTAGCTTTCGTAATGTATAACTACTATAGCCAACATGTACTTATTGGACTATTGTTATGAACAGCGAACAAAGTCTGCCTTTTCATAGATATGGCACGACAATTATATTGTGTTGTGTTGTAGGGTTGATGTTTTATTTTGTAAAAGTGTTTACATTTTTATGATGCCAGTGGAAGGCCTACACTGACTAAGAAACAAGTGTATCAGAAAGAAATCATAATAACAAAAAGTAGACTATCAATATTAAATGCTAACATTTATTTGTCAATGTTAGGAATGAGCTTTGCTACTTTCCAGTTAGATACTTTCCAGTTTAGTCACAATTATCAGTCAGTTATCAGACACATTGTAACTTGAATCTTTTTCAGATCTAGTTCTGATACATCAGCATCATGTTCCATGGGATACCAGTTACAGGAGGTGTGGGAGGAGGTAAGCCATTCAAATATATCTAATGCCTACAAATTAGATATTTAAATAGTTATCATCTTCCTTTCAAAAGTAATTTACAGTGGATGTCACTCAAAGCATTTAATTTTTTTTTCTTTCACAGCTCCGGTCAATAAGCCTGAGTTATATGAGGTAAATGTAACACATTTTTTAATTCCAATGATCTGTAATCACTTAATTTTTTCAAATAGTTTGAAATTTTTCTGGAAGAAATCCAAACATACTATTTTTATGGATGTTGCTTCTACAAGAAATATTTCATTAAAAAACTAAAAACGTGATATTTTATTTGTTAGCCATGTGCCTTCACCACAAATCATGTATTTACAGGAGGTGAAATTATACAAAAATGCAAGAGAACGAGAGAAGTAAGTGTCCTCTATAATACCAATTACCAGCCTAATGTGAACACAGAGTAACCCAGTGATTCATAATGTGGCTATTGTTGTAACCCCTCATTATTTATCCTATTTCTGAAGGTATGATAACATGGCAGAGTTGTTTGCTGTTGTAAAGACCCTTCAGGCCCTGGAGAAGGCTTACATCAAAGACTGCGTCACACCTAATGAGTAAGTTTTACTTGAGTTTATATTTTGTTGTGCGGAACCAAAGCTTCTATTTAGGTTTTCAAATGAAGTCTCCAATGTCATCATGTCATCACCCTAAACAAATCAAAAAGATTTTTTATTTAGAATAGTTTTTTTGTTTTTGTGGTTATATAAATGTAATTTATGTTGCTGATGGACCGCCCTGTTAATACAGGTGCGTGTCTCCCTTTGTGTGCTGCAAACAGTTTTTTGACTGCAGTGAGATCTTGTTTATTTTTAAAGGCTCAACACCAACAATTATGGATTGAAGCAGAATATTTCATTAGATAAAAACACTGGAAAGTATTACATTTATCTTTTTTCAATAAACTTTTGGCTTTTGGACTTCACAACACTCTGGAGTTATTGGAAATGTTTGGATCACACGAGTCGGAAACAATCCTATGCAGCCACCACTGGAATCTAATTCTTCAAATAGTATAATACTAATAATATTAGCGTAGCCTAATCTTTATCTGCAATTGTGCAAAAACATGAAGCTTTGAACTATTCAGCGAAGCACTGATATTCTGTGTTTAAAAGACAGAAAATTCCAGCTATGACTTTGATTGTATGTTTTTATTAACATGCAGGAGTTGTCTGTTTCAGGTACACAGCTTCCTGTTCCAGACTGTTGGTTCAGTATAAGGCTGCTTTCAAGCAGGTGCAGGGCTCTGATGTGGGCTCCATCGATGACTTCTGCAGAAAGTACAGAGTGAGTTCTTATTTGGAGCGTAGTTTGTAAATATTTTCACTAATTGGCCATGAAATTGTTCTACCAATATTTTTAAGTTTAGTGTTTTTCTTAGTAAGGATGTTACTTTTGCCATTTTGTTTCCTAGCTCGACTGCCCCCTTGCCATGGAAAGGATTAAGGAAGATCGGCCAATCACCATCAAGGATGACAAGGGCAACCTGAACCGCTGCATTGCAGATATAGTTTCTGTATGTCCTCTACTCTCCATCATATTAAACACTCAGCGCCAACGGGGTGCTTATTTTGAGCGTGTGCCAGAATAAAAATGGTTGCAGTCTTTTTTTTCTTTTTTTTTCCATGAAATGATTTAGTGTTGTCAGTTCAAGCACTTAATGGTTTCACTTAATTTGGCTCATCTTGTGGTCAGTCATTGAAGAATGTGAATGGGTGTTGCCAGCCTTATTCGCTGCCAGCTTTTATCTCAACATATAAAATCCGGCAAATTAATAAAATCAGCTGACAGACAGGATTATTCTGCCAAAGACTGTGCTCTATTTGTGTTGCTGACAGTGAAACAAACATCAAAATCTTGTTGGTTATTGTGGAAGTTGGAAAGTATGATGTGAATCTTCTCATTGTTTGTCACTTTCTCTTTCAGCTCTTCATCACTGTGATGGACAAACTGAGACTGGAGATCAGGGCCATGGATGAGGTAAATAAAATAAAAAGTGTAAAACTTTAATAATAGACAGACATAAAACAACTGCGTAACTGATTATTGTTTTGTTTTATCCTATCCAGATCCAGCCAGACCTGAGGGAACTGATGGAAACTATGAACAGAATGAGTAACATGCCTCCGGACTCAGAGGCTAAGGACAAAGTCAGCCTCTGGTTAGTTACACTGGGACATCCAGTTTACAGTGTTTATACAGTGGCTCGTGCCAGTTCAGTGCAGGATACAAAGTGCTACTTTAATCACAGTGACATAAACACTAAGCATAATGAATGTGTCCATTACGTAAAGGTTTCTATATATGACATTTTATTTATTAATTCATTAAGGTACAGGTTGTTTTGTTTAAATATATAGATTTAATACCTAAGATTGATCCGAGATTAATAGTGTCAATCCATTACATTTCTAGCCTTTTTTTTCTCCTTATGAGAGGTTCATGCACCATAATGTATTATTTATTATGCGAAAGCATCTTTGCAGTCGAGTAAAACAGAATTTACGGCTCAGCAGCTGCAAGTTGACACCTACTGTATACCTGTAATAGTAGGGTTATAATGACTATAGATGAATTATTACTTAATTAATGCCAATAGTAACTATATATTTACTATGGTATTCTGTATTTTTGCTCCATAGTGTTACAAGTGGTCAAAAACTAGGATACCTTTTTAAGTATATTTTGTATACACTAACAAAGACCACGGCAAAAACGATATGGGTTTAGAATAGTTATTTCATATTGGAGATGAAGGTGAGCCATGATTATGTAGCAGGGATGGATTAAGGGTCCGGGGGGATAAAAGGATGTGGTTTGAGAGACGTAGGGTCGTTGACTGATGGATGGAGGAGTGCGACGATGGACCAGTGTCAGCTGAAGGCGGGAAAACAGGAAGTAACAGGGGAACCAACACTCTAAGAAAGGGGAGCCGTCTATTTATGAACTCGATTTGGATGGAGCCCCCGGTGATTCCTGTATTCAAACAAGAGAGGGAAAGAGAAGAGAGAAAAGAAAAAAGAAAAAAGGGTTTGTGGGGGAAGAGATGTGAACAGATCAGGTGTACTTGAAATGGGATGTGTTTGATGCTTGGTCTTTGTTCCCAAACCTAGTTATAAAACCTCATTATATAAAAATCAAGAAGTGGAGCATTTCCTTGACTGCATGTATAAGTTAGACCAGTCTAAATGTATGCCAGTCTGTGATAAGTCTTGACCAAGGATTTTTATTTGATCTCATCAGGTTGACCACCCTCAGCAGCATGTCGGCCTCAGACGAGTTGGATGATAATCAGGTGCGCCAGATGCTGTTTGATCTGGAGTCGGCCTACAATGCCTTCAACCGCTTCCTCCACTCCTCCTAAAGCATCTGCCCATCATTGATCCATCTGTATGACATTTTGACTCTAATATCTATTAAGTTTATTGGTAGGGAGTGGATGTATATCTGGACAGGCTTTCGGTCTCATATCCCCCCAAATCTTTTCGTACGTCCTTTGTTCATGTTGTGTACTATTCAAATTGCACCGCCTTGTATACTCCTCTGTGTCTGGTACATGATATCATGCCCACCAGGCTCGCCCTGTGCTCTGAGACGCTACATTGGCCTCTTTTCTAGCTAAACTTGTGTGATACATCCTTTAACATTGGCTGTTTATTCTGCCCTTGACAAAACAGTTTACTTCTAACTTTGTACTGTAATATCGAAAAGGTCTAATTTTATACTTAAGTTTTGCAGAGCACCAACAAAGAAGCATGATACAATTATATTGGGCAAAGTCCAAACATGAAGAAAAGGTTGCAACAGCCAAAGCCTTTGTATTATTGGAAAGATAAATATATATTTTTTTCTTTTTGGTACCCTAATTCTATTCAATACCTGCCACTTGGGGTCAATTTAGCATTTTCTGGTCTGTATACCATTTTGCTTTTCTATCACACTCATTTTTACTGCAGAATCCTGCAATAGGTTTTATAGCTGACATACGTAGGTGGTCAGTTAATGGAAAATGAATGCAGCTGAAATAATTGTTTGGACTTTAAGATTAAACTGCACTTCAGATTAATAATTATATTGAAACTATGGTGGAAGGTGTAGTTTGTGTACATTTTCTAGCCCTGTTTTCTTTTAACATACTTAATCCATCTTTCCTTTGGAAGTGAGGGCTTGGCTTGGGTATGAGTAAGTTGGACACACTCCCTCCTTATTTTCTTTTCTAAATATGTTTCAACCCTCAAACACCTTTAGGGAGAACATATTTATTAAGATTTATCATTGTAAATAATTGTTTTGATTTTTAAATAAGAGCATGTAACACCTTTTTAGAAATAAAGATGAAAAATCTACCTCCAACTTCTTCTGTGTTGTGTGTGAATACTATTACATTTGTTCAAAGTTTTGTCTTTGCATTGTCCAAAAATATTGAGTGGTTGCTAAGACAAAAAGCGTCCCCAGATTGCAATTCAGTTGTAGTTTCTAAACCCAAATTGAAATGGCCATTCAGTCTTAAGTAAAAGCCCACTTGCTTTACTTTTTATTGCTCTGGATATACTTGTAGACGATGGTATTTCTTTTAACCAACATCTTCACTGTTTTAATTGCCTTCATTGCATGTCTATCAGTTTTATTTTCCCAGTTTAATCATTTACTTTTGCTGCTATGCATTTTATATTAATTGGTAAAGCAGTGTTGATCACTGGCTTGTGAGGACTGGTCTGCAGAACTAAAATCAATAGAACAGCAGACATTTAATTTAACTTGGAAGAAGTCTTCTATAATCCCAGTGTCGCCTCACCCATCGTGTACAACGCTAATCTCCTTGACCACACCAGATGTCCCATGGCCCCACCACCTCACAGACTTGCTCTAACAGTTTAGCCTCTTTTGGTTGTTATTTTTGCGTCTCTTTGTAGTCGTTACACATCTTTCTGTGTTTTGTAGTCGTTTTATGTTTACGTGTGGTTATTTTCTCTTTGAGTGACACTTTGGGCCCCTGGGCCAGGTGCCCGGTAGGCCCGTTCATGTATCCATGTACTTATTTGTGCGGCGGCTCCTTTAAGAGCCAGACAGCAGCGTATTCGTTACCAAGACAACAAGTAATGACAAAACTGTAGGGCTCGTGTGTTTGCGGCAGCAGTGGGAGTATCCAAAAACTCGCAGTGAGAATTGACTTATCACCTTGACAAATAACAGATTCTGCACAGTGCTGATCAAACAGAGTGTATTTCTCAGTCACTAAATTGAACCTGCTGCTTTTCGACCGACATTTATTGATTGAACAGTAAGCAACGCGAGGTCTAACTGCACTTAGTGGACATACGGAGTCGCGTGTGTGTTGCCAGATATAACTATCCTACAGAAGACATGTCTTTTTCATGTGTTGTGGACATTTACATTAGCCTACATTTGAACCTGCAGCTCTGACATAACTGGCTCCACTGTTGAGTCATTTCTACAAACCGTTTTAACGTCTGTTTTCCGGACATTCAAGTTCTCATTCAGGAATTATCAAAGAGTATGGTGATGCTTTCTGCATGAGCAAGAGCAACGGACTGTGAAAGAAAATGAGCAAAAAATATGAATCAACAAACGTGCCTGAGGTGGAGGACCACATTTCTCTGAAGTACGAAATGAAGAAGAGACTTGGGAAAGGGGTGAGTGACTTTTAGTCATTGGATTTAATGGAAATGGAAGTTAATTTACCCCAGGCTATACAGTTAATATGAACTCCTTATTGCACCTTTGACACGAATCTCCATTTGCAAAAGTTTTGTGAGTTTTGCCAAACACTTTCAATGCTTTTTGGCAAACCCCCTTTTTTTACATCAACCTGCTCAGCACCTGTATATTACGTTTACCACATCTTTAAGCCCCCTCTGTACTTTAGCCTTAAGAGAAATTCCTGAAATGATCCAGACTTAAGGTCCTCAGTAATGTTGTAAATAAGGGGTTTATTTACTTTGGCAGGGCAAACTTTTTCTTTGCAGATCAGCTGATGTGTGAGGACACTTGTTCTCCTATAGAGTTCAAACCCTTTTTGTTTTTCTCTCCACTGGTATGGTTGCCATAGGACTAAAAATAGCCTGGCTTCTTTCCATAGACTGTCTGCAGAGACCCACAAATGCAAATGCTGTTCTTCTGCTCGTAATGACCATGTGCTGACTGCCACATAGACATGTCATATTGGCTAGCTACACATACCTGTCCCGAAGGAAGATGTGACTTGTGTTACAGGGCTGTTGAACCTGTTTACAGTTATTTGTTGGGATAATGGCATAATGTGCAGCGATGCTTCAGGGAGCCACACTGTGATAGTTGGCTTCAAACAGGTCCTAAAGTGCTTTTACAGCAACAAAAAATGCTCTAAATTGTTCTTAATAAACTGTTTTGCTTTGAAACCCAACTTCTCCCTGTAAATGTGCATCACTATCTCTTGTTTTGGAGCCGGGGTTTGACAGATGCAACAGCCGCCAGAGTCACCAGGGCTGTGTGAATCTGATCCAATGCCTCCAGTGACAGTGCTGCTCCTTGTGTCTTTCCTATAACAATGACTTGCCTCACTGCTGCCTTTGATATGCTTGACTTCACCGCCTTTATCAACACCCTGACTCTCACTTCACTATATTCAGGGCTGTAGTTTCTGCTGTGCTGAAAGAAGTACTTGGATCCTTTACTTAGGCCTAAATTAGAAATACTAAAGTCTAAAAGTAAAATTCCTGCATTCAAAATTGTATTTAAGTAAAAGTGCAAAAGTATTAGCATCAAATTTGCCTTTGAAATGTGGTGGAGAAGAAGTATAAAGTAGAAGAAAATGTAAATACTCAAGTAAAGTACAAGTATGTCAAAATGACTTATTTAAGTACTGTACTTCAGTAAATGTATTCAATCACTGTCCACCACTGCATACCAAAATGTTTAGACTTGGTGTCCTTACATCTGACGCGATATTGAGAAACTCTTGGACATACTATTGTTTTTAAATGGATCAGAAAAAATACATCACAACTGAATGAAAGCAGTCTGGACTTAATACCTCAGTGTTTCTAGACACCTGACCACAGTGTTTCCCCAATTTAGGTTTCTATAATTATTTTTCTACCTGGTCGACATCCTGCAGTTAAAACTATATTAATGCTTGACATAATATAAGCCTTCTCCTGCATGGAGACCCGATGTGTAACCAGTATGTTGTATCTCTCTCAGGCTTATGGTATTGTATGGAAAGCAGTTGACAGACAGACAGGCGAGATCGTGGCCGTGAAGAAGATCTTTGACGCCTTCAGGAACAGGACAGATGCCCAGGTGTGTAGTAAAGTAAATTATTGGAACCTGTTAACTTTATTCATGTTTTCATATCATATCTACTATGTAGTCTTATGGTTCCCAACTGTTTTGGCATGTGACTTCCTAAAAAGGAAGCAGTGACAACGGATAACCACTATCAACGGATAACCTACGGGTTATAACAAAATCAACATAAAGTGACATTTGGCCTTAAGAAGTCAAATTATCCAGCATTTCACAAGACAAAAAGTAACAATTATGGGAAGGTCTCAAAACAAGAATATAATTTTGTGTAGAAAATTAGTTTTTCTTCGTTCCTATTCTGATAATTGTCTCGCAGTGGTTCCCACATTGGCTCTCTCACCTGTTTTATAGACAGCTGAGTTTGGCTAATGATTAAACAGAACAGGACCTAGTTTATGGCCTTGCATTTTCCTTTTAGAGTTCATGTTATAATTGTAATTTTCTTTCCTTCTGCAGCGGACATTCAGGGAAATCATGTTCCTCCAGGTAACAATAATATCTGTGTTTGAGTGAAATAAAGGTCAACTGACTATCATACTGTCATTCTCTTGAATTTAAGTCCCAAAGATTGAAAGATTAATAATCTCGGCCCCACTCTCTACATCTTCTTTTCATAATGTCTCTCTTTTTCCATTCTCTTTAGGAATGTATTAAATGTACACATTAATGGGGACACTTCATGACATTCAGTGATTGTTGTGTCTGAGGATACTGTGCCTTACTCTTGAGCAGTGAATAATCTCCATTGACAAAATCTACAAAAACATGCACACACAACAACAGGGAAATTCCCTTTTATACTCTCTTTTATAAAAACCTTTACAGGTAAATTACTGTTTTTATTTAAAGTCTGTTCTACTGACACTGCTACAGTAGTTGGACCATGTCCTTTCTACTCTGCCACTGTTTACTGTTCCATGACTGTTTCCTCATAGTTTATTGTTTTATAGGCAGAAACATGTTGGAAAGGTTTCAAAACCGATTTTGCAGCTGTTTAGTTTACCATGTGAAAGCAATGACACTGCTGGTAACATAGCTTCATCTTTATTGTTATCCATAATTGGGTGTTTTATTTGATATCTTTATTTAAAATATAAAAAAATATGTAAACCAAAAAGACAAAGAAAAAATCTTTGAAAAAAAATAAAAAGAGACAGATAAAATAAATATGTATACAGCCTAATAAATAAAAGAGACACACAATGAATCTAAATTTAAGAATAGGAACACAAGTCAGACAAGGAAGTCTAGGAACATTGATTTCTACCTTCCTCTTTGTTTCATATCCTTGTGTGACATATTCCTGACTATTTATTCATGTGACCTTCAGCTGTGCTCTGACCCTTAATCAGCGGTTTTCATCTTCCAGTAAAATTCCAGTGTTGTTGTAATGGGGTTTATAGTTACCATTATGTAACCTCTGTTGAAACGTTCCCTATTGTTTTCACAACCTTTACACAAAACCTGCCAGTTATTATGGGTCAAACAGTAGCCAGGATTGTGTTTGTTTGTGTGTGTTTGGTTTCTGTTACTAAAAATCTCCTTCCTGTGTGCAGGAGTTTGGAGATCATACAAACATCGTACGACTTCTAAATGTCATCAGAGCGCAAAATGATAAAGACATTTACCTCATCTTTGAATATATGGGTGAGTGTTCAGAAGTTCTTATATATACATACATATATATATATATATATATATATATATATATATATATACACAACCAGTTTTGACGCGTCAGCATGGGAAAGAGTAAAGGCTACTGTGGTTCTTATCAGTTTAACTTGGCACCGAAAAGGCGTGTGTGTGTGTGTGTGTGTGTGTGTGTGTGTGTGTTTCTGCCTCCTTTGGCTGGCTGCACTGTCTTACTGCTGAGTCCACAGATTGGCCTCCCCCCTCTCTGCAGTCTAATCCATGACTGTACATCAGGATTCAGCACAGACCTCTACTGTTTCTCTCTGGCATTTTGTTTTCAGGACTTGGTTTAAAATCATTGTGTATGTGATTATGGAGGGGCCTGTGTTTAGCAACTCTATGCCAAAATAACAAACAACTGACAATGATTTACAACCCAATCATTGGTGTTACGGTAACAGTCGTATTAATACAATTATTTCTTTGTACCAGATACCGACCTTCATGCGGTGATAAAGAAAGGCACTCTCCTGAAGGACATCCACAAACGTTATGTGATGTACCAGCTCTTCAAAGCCATCAAATACCTGCATTCAGGAAATGTTATCCACCGGGACCATAAGGTACGACTGGTGGAGAATATTAAGCATCAGTTGTGAATACATTTGTTAGTTTTTAAAGTGTATTTGTTTTTTAATCATAAAACATATCACAGTAACACAATGTGCTTTTATTGTGATTAAAAGAAATCCAATTTATATAGCTGCATTATAATCGTACCTCCATGGTATCACATATTAATGATTTCCTTTATCTTTCTTCTGTGGTTGTCGATTACTTTCTCAATTAGTAAGGGGAGACACCAACTTATATAATAGACATCATCATGAAACCTTTATTACAAGTGTTTTTAAATTATATGTTTAGATATGTAAATGAGGCATTATCTTATGCTAACTTTTGGTGAATTTAGAAGACGCAAACAGACAAAATGGATAAATAAACACAGAAATGTGCATTTTGGATGTTTTCCTTCCACTAGTCTGAAAGAAGATATGTTAGTGAAGTAAAAAAAAGCAAACTCTCAAAATTGAGCAGTGCATGAAAAACAATATTTTGCCTGTAATGTCTCGACATAAAGGAATCTTGTGTTGTCTTGTCACAATTTCCTAAAGCACAAATTGCTTGTTTTGTTTGACCAACAGCCCAAAAGCAAAAATATTCGGTCTACGCTAATATTACAACACTGAGAAGTAGAGAAATTATGGAGTTATTCAAAAGATTTCTGGAAGGAATTACTTTAAGGATTAATAGATTATCAAAGTAGTTGCAGATTATTATTTTGTTGATTAACTAAATGATTAATTGTTTCAGCTCTAATGTAAATCTTAGCTGTTACTGTATCTCCAAAATACTACGTTTATGAAATCACATTCAGTAACACCGCTAGTCTGCAGGAAATCTGCTGACAGTCCACAATGGCCTCTGACTAGAATTTCATCCCTCCTTCTCTTTTATTTGTCTGCTATTCCGTCTCTTTTCACTGTTTTCATACCTTGGTCGAGCTGCTCGATTTGACCTCTCTGTAGATAAGTGAAACCCAAACTATTATTGTTCCTGTGAAGAATGTTTCTCTTTTCTGTGTTTCCCACAGCCATCCAATGTGCTGCTGGACACCGACTGTGTAGTCAAGCTGTGTGATTTCGGCTTGGCCAGATCACTCAATCAAATCCAAGAGGACAGTGGGAATCCAGCACTGACAGAGTACGTGGCGACGCGGTGGTACCGAGCTCCAGAGATCCTGCTGGGGTCCACAAGGTATCAATTGTGATGAGCATCTGTTAGTCGGTGTCCGTAAATCATCTTCTGCTTGTTCTGGTTCTTCACACATGATTTAAAGGGAGAGTTTACCTCAGATCAAAAATAAAACATTTCCTCTCACCTGTAGTGCTATTTATCAGTCTAGATTGTTTTGATGTGAGTTGCTGAGTGTTGGGGATATCAGCCTTCTCTTGAATATAATGGAACTAGATGCTCAAAGCACCAAAAGAAAACATTTGATAAACTCAACAGCAATGTCTCGTCGTGACCTGGTTACTCAAGATAATCTGCAGACCTTGTTGTGAGCAGTTTCATGTAGGAACTATTTTCTTTCTACTAAACTACACCTGCCAACCGTATCACCACGCAGAAGGAGGCGTGCATCTACTTTTGGACGAGAGGCTCGTGCTAACTCACTGGCGGGCGTAGCCTGGTGGAAAGAAAATAGTTCCTGCCTGTAACTGCTCACAACAAGGTCTATGGATTATCTTGAGTTACTGGGTCATGAATTATGGAAACAGATAAAATAAAAATGTTTACACTTTGTGCACGACAAGCCGAGTGCCTTGAAGTTACATTATATTCGAGACTAGGCAGACATCTCTACGGCCGATATCTCCAACACTCACAGCTCACACCAAAACAATCTAGATTGATAATGTGTTTTTGATTTTGGGGCGAACTGTCCCTTTAACAATGATGAAGACATTAAAACATTTTAATTCAAGGGACCGAATTGTGAAAAATGAGTTATGTGTGTACCAGACAGTGAGAGGAGTACATCTTGTCCAAAGGTACACAAAAGGTGTGGACATGTGGAGCCTTGGCTGTATCCTGGGAGAGATGCTGCTGGGAAAAGCCCTGTTCCCCGGGACATCCACCATCAACCAAATAGAGAAGATCATGAGCACCATACCACACCCCAGCTCAGAAGGTGATTAAAGAACTCACCCTTTACTTTCAGTAATGGACAGCATTCATCACTATGAATTAATTCAATGAAATTTTATTTTCAGATGTTCTTGCAATCAAGTCTGAATATGGATCCTCTGTCATTCAGAGAATGTTACTGAAGTAAGAAAATCTTTTGTTTTGTACAGAACATGTGGAAATGTTATTTTTGTATATATATGTCTCACATAGCATACTATGTTTATACGTGAATACGGAGTACGCACAGTTGCTGATGATGTTTAGCTTCTTTCTGACCCGGTCACTCCTGGGACTGAGCTAGTTTTGCGAGTGACGATAACAAACTTCCTTCCACTGGAAAGACTGTTATCAGAGCCTGCAAGTGGAGGTGGGGCTGATTACACACTCAGAGCAGGAGTGATTATTGCGGAGATGCAATGACGCAGCGGTGACAAGGCAAAATCGTAAACTAAGCAATGACAGCTTTAAAAGACCACTTTGTTGAAAAGGGTGTGTTGGATGTGTGTTGCAGAGAATGATGTTTGAGTGAGCAAGGAGAGTCGAATTGCCTGCTTGCATTCACTCCAAAGCTTTGCTATATTTCTGAACTCTGCACAGGACAGGACAGTTTGTAAACAGCACATATCTGTCAGTACTTTAAAAGCAACCGTATCTATCTTTTACTCTTTCTACTTAGATATTGACAACTCAAATTTGCCCTGATATTTTCTTTACATTTGACTGACTGTATTTAAAGGGGAACTTAACAGGTCTTGAGGAATAGTACTGCATTTGTGAAATAAATTCTAAGAACAAACAGTTGGTAGTCGGAGAATTAGTTGCATTGTGGGTAATGTAGGTGCCAGGTTTTGACAAGGAAGACAAATGCATGAAACAAAAAAGACGATATCTCTCATTCTCATTAAAACAGTACAATGTGAGTCTGTTACAGCAGTGTAATGCTAAATCTCTGGAGCCTCCTTTAAAAATCTCACTCTTCCTTCCTTCACCAGACCACAGCTGCCTTTGGAGGATCTTCTCCAGCCGTCTGTGCCTCCAGATGCTCTGGACCTGTTGAGAGGTTTGCTAGTTTTTAACCCGGACAAGCGGCTGACTGCTGAACAAGCCCTCCAACACCCATATGTAGCCAGGTATTAAGGATCAAGAATTCTGATTAATTCATTGATTAGTAGCTGTGGATTCCCAGATTGTTGAGATGTCTATTTTCTCCTCTTCTTTGCTTAGTTGAAGGGTTAGAAACATTTATTCTATATGCTTCGCTGCCTGTGCTAGATCAAGTTCAAAGCGATCAATATTAGATAAGTACACTTAAGTGCTATCATTCACAGCTGCATTTTCCGTCTCTGTAGGTTTCATAATCCAGCCAAGGAGCCCGCTCTTAACTATGATGTAGTGCTGCCAGTGGACGATGATGTACAATTATCTGTGGTTCAGTACCGCAACAAACTTTATGAGGTACAAAATGAGTCATGAATGTTCAGAAGGAAACATTGAATGTAATCTTTACACAGTACACCATATAACATAGAAGTGTATTGCAAAAATTATTTCCTTTTTTTTTATCCGATCACTATGATTAAACCCAATTGTCCTCCTTTTTACCTGTAGATGATACTGGAGAGGAGAACAAATCAGGGGATACTAAAGCTGATCCAACCAAAGGATGGAGGCTGTGTCAGTCACATTGAGAGGCCCAACGTGAAGGATAAAGTAGAAAAGGGCCCAATGGCAGCGAGTGGAGATAATGACCATGAGGGGAAAACACAACATGAAAAGACTGAAGAGACAAACCACGAGCCTTTACACACAGCCGTCACTAAACCTGGGCCTGTGAATGTGTCAAACCCGCCTGCTGTGGAGAAGACGAGTCCATTATCGAGCCCTGGCGGCTTAGGAAAACTCACATATAACCCCATCACACACGCTCCAAGTATGTCAGAATTTTTAAAAAACATTCTCCCCGCAGGGCTGGGTACCGAACTTCAGTATTGTTTTGGTACTGATGTAATTTATTGAAATATATTGAAAATGTACTGGTTCAGGATATAAATCCTCTACACCAGACTCCCCAATTACAACATACAAACAAACAACACAACAAAATAATACCACAGTATACTTGTTTTAAAAAAACAATTATTTATAAGTCAACCTTATTATTGTACAAAATATCCTTTGTTGACCAGATTTAATCCAATCTAGTTTTAAAAGAATTACTTGACGGAGCCTACACTACATCCTCTGTAAGCTCCTGTGTGAAGAAGTATTTTCTCTTTTCAGAGAAGTTTTAAGGAGTTCCCTCTTAAATCATACATATTATTCCAAAAGTAGATGACATATATGTCATATCTTCTGTGAACAAGCCTGTAGACCTCAATTATGTCACCTCTATGCCCCCTGTGTAATAGAGTAGGTCATTGAAATGTAATCTCTCCTCATATTACATCTCTTTCAGATCTGAAATTAGTTTGGTTGCTCTTCTCTGAACCATCTCAATTATTTATATATATATATTCATTTATAAGGACACCAGACAGAACTTGCTTTTTAGTTCAGGAAGGTTCTTGAAGGGTTGCCTGTGTTAGATAAATACAATTTTGAGAACTTTGACTTGTATTTGCTCAAACTAAGGTATCAAAAAAGGTGTTTTTTTTGTTATCAGTACAGAAAGTCAGGCATCATATGGGCCCCGAGTTCCAGCTAAATATATTTTACATACATGTCTCAAAGTACACAGTATATGTATTCACATTCCCTCAGGTAGAAAAAACACAAACTCTTCTTTTCTTCATACAGATGGTTTTGTCCGGAGTCCAGCTGGTCTTCCTCATTACTGCTCCTCCACTGCAGCTAGCAGGAAACTAGTGGGACAGACCAGTACCGGAAGTGCAACAACATCACCAACAGAGGGCTCCAACAGTAATGAAGTAAGCAACAGACCTCCACTCACCGTTTAGTTTTGCTTTCTCTTTCTGTGATATAATCCTGTTTCATTTTTACATCTTTTTTTATTTTTAGCTTCTTGCATTCTCTCCTACTCAGGATCTTTCTGTGGCTCACTCAGTATGTTGCTCCGTCTCTTACCCCTCACTAGTCCATGGACCAGATTCTCCAGCGTGGTCGCTCAGCCCCTGTGGCTCATACCCGCTCCTTCTCCTTGACCCTAAACCAAACCCAGAACAATCCGTTGGTTCGCAAGGATGAGCCATCCCTGCCCTCTGGGCTTTACGTCACATCTGCACGCCTGGTCAGTCCACCGCACCTCAAGACATGTGAAATGGGACTCAATGTTAGGATACAATTTCAAGCTATTTTTATGCTTGATGAAATATTGCTTTAGACATAGAATATATGAAAAATATATGTGAAGTAATGATCCCTATTTTCTTTTTCAAATTCCTTTCCTCGCATACTTCACTTCCTTTACCTTCCTCATCACTGTGGCTCTTGTTTTCACCCATTGTCACACATTTTTGTTTACTGAGATATAGATGGAATGGCTGTCATGGCATGTCTAACTTTCTTTTTCTTCCAATGCAGAACCAGCGCTCTAACTCTCAGGTTCGTGAGGCTCGGCCACCGACACGGTTCAGCAAGAAAGTATTTCAGAGTAACTGTAATGTGGCAGCTGCAGGCGACCCTCGAGCCAAACTGGGCAGCTATTCCCAGGCCTATGGTACCATCAACAAGACCGAACTGGACAATCTGCTTCGAAGCCGCCCTTACAACCAGTAACTGCTGTCATGTCAGCGATTCCAAGTGTGTCACGTGTTTGAACACACAACAATTTTTGCCTTTCACAAGGATGTTAGGCACAAGGCAAACTGAAAGAGAGCTTGTAAAACGAAACTGTGAAGACTGTTACACTTCTTGTATACTATGTAGATTATATCCATGGAGACATGATCGTCGCTGTCTGTGACAATGAATACATATATGTAAAAATCCACTGTAACTTCATATTACGTTTATCAAACTGTACCAGCAAATCTAGAAAATATGTATACGAATGTTCAACAAGTTTTACTCAACAGCATTTCTGACAAAGCTGGATTATCAACCAGGCGAACTGATGTACCTTTTTTTTAGCATCTGAAATGTTAACTTGTCTTTCTGTAGAGAGACAGTATGTCAATATTCTCATGCAAGATGTTCCTAAATACAATTGTGTTTTAACTAATTATCACAAACAGGGTCCCACAGATTGGGCCCATTACAGGGTCAAACCAGCCATGATTTTTCATGTAGATCTATGTAGCTAATGACCTATAGGCTCAATGGTTTATGCACATTAAGCTTGTTGGTTTCAGATGGACACAGAATGACTGTAAAATAAGTAAATAACTGTTTGAAAGGATCATGCAACAAGGAGTTATTTTTTCATGTGAATTCAGCAGCAATTCTTGTTCATAATGTGTACAGAATGAAAAAGATTAGAAGTTTCTTGAACCCAGTTGATAATATTTAACAGACATGGATGACTGTGGCAGCAAACCACCATACAGTTTAATAATAAACACAGATGGAAATACTCAGATCCTTGCTTTACACCTGAAATAGTGGATATTTTACCTCTTTGGACCTCGAACAGTTATTTAAAATTAAATAAGATTAATAGTAAATAGAAGTCGAGAGGGGATGTTGCTATTTGGGGGAACTGCTAACAACTCATCTGTGACACGAGTAAGACGTCCCAAAAAGGCTGGAAACCACTGGTTTCTTCTTAAGCAATGCATTGTTTTTTATAAGTTTATCATGTGTTTTCTATATGTAAAATTTAATCTGGAAAGTATTTAACGACAGCTGTCAGATAGATTTAGTGGGGTACAATGTACAATAAGTAATCAATCATGGAAGATGTACTCAGATCCTTTACTTAAGTAGCAATACAACAGTGTAGTGTAGTGTGTTTACAAGTAAAACTACAAAAGTATTAGAATCAAAATAATCTTAAAGTACCAAAAGTAAAAGTACTAATTATACAGAATGGCAAATTTCAGAATAATATAGGGCCCATATAATATATAAATATATATATATATATATATATATATATATATATATATATATATATATATAATTAGATTATAATTCAAAAGGTTACATTAAAATACATCATATCACATCAAGACAGGACACATTAAAACACACCTACATTAAAACACAATACACAATAGAAGCTACATTAAAAGGAGCACCAGGTACTTGATGTTTAGGACTGATTAATGCTTGAATAAATATATATATATAAAATTATGTGAGTTGAAGTAGCAAGCTGCATAAAGGTGGGGCTGATTTTACCAAAAATATACTGCTAAATCTATAATAATAATAATAATTTCATATTATTTTGTATTACTAATCCGAATGTGCAAAGTCATCTCGTTACGAGATATGATATATATGATATGATATGCTACACGACATGTAGTGGAGGAAACAATATTTCACTCGACTTGAAGAAAGATTAAATAGAAAATAAAAAACATTAACATTGCACAGTGTTAGTATCATGCAGATACAGAACCCTCCAGATATATCTAGATCTCTCGATCGCAGTATTTTTTTTGTAAAGCCAGTACAGACCTTTAACTGCACAACATTTCTCTTTCTCAAAAAAGCACTGCGTCATTATGTCGGGAGCAGAGATAACTTAATTTTGTATAACACGCGGAGATTCCCACACACCACGTGACTATGTCGTGTGGTGTCGTCAGCGGCTCTCGACCCAGTTGTTCCCACAGACCAGGAGGAGGAGGAGGGAAAGTTAATGTCGGCAGTTATTCTGAAAGTAACACATTAAAGGTACGCGAATAAGAGTCTGGTGGAAGCACGTTTGCCGTGTGTATGTGATTTAAATATAGAACGTATATGTTTGTTGTTTTTGTCGTTACATATGCTGGTTGTTGTGCGGTTAGCGTGCGCGGCTGTGGTTAGCAACGGTCAGCATCATCATGCCTGCTGTCGCCAACTGTCACTTAACGGCAGCGAGAGAGAAAGCGGGGAATTAACAAAGCGGAAGTTATTCGCAGAACGGTACATATCTAGATACAATAAGTCACAAAGAAAAATACATTTGGCTGTAAAGGGAGCTGGCAGGTCAGAACCGTAAACATGGGGGCGCGGCGTGTGGTCTTCGTCTCTAAAAATACTTATTTAACGGATTCAACTTGCCGAGCAGGGATATCTACCTCACAATTGATCATTTACTTTCTACAATGGCGGTCTTGCTAGCTTGGGGCTAATATTTGTGAGCTTGATGTAACAGATGATCGCATTGTCGCAGTGTTTATGTGCGCTGGTGAGGCCTAGATAGATGGATGTGCGCCCGCTGCAGGTGCTCCATGAAAACGAGGCTCACTGTTTATGTTGGTTCATGTTTCTATTTTGGTTTTCCGTCTCGCATAACCTCTAAATATCTGTCTTATCATGGTGTAATCTCGCTTGCATTTCCATTTATTTTAAGTCTCTCTATATATAATTAATATATTGTTATGTAGTGCTTTTCAACTGTAATCGATTAATGTTTCCACAGGGCCTAGCATAAACTATTTTGATAAGCGATCAAAAGCTTTAGTAATTTTAAAGCAAATATTGAATGGTACAGCTTCTCCAATGTGAGGATTTACTGCTTTTCCCTCGATCATTGTATTGATAATTGTAATGATGTTACCTTGGATTTAAGAAAATAGTGACAGGCAGTTTTCACTATATTCAATACTCCGAGAAATCAATCATTAATCAGTGAATTATTGACAGAATAATAGATAATGAAAGCAATTGTTAGTTGAAGCCCTATACATTTGAGCTTTTCTATGATATAAAACAAGAGGCGGTTTATTTTAAATACAATTATTTGTAATTTATGATCATGGCCTATAAGGTCTTGGTCCTTTTACTTACATAGAGTAAGTATTGATATGTAATTGTATATAATGTTGTTGATACAGTATGTATAAGGGCTAAAACAATTATTGTATTAACCGATTTGTTAACTGGCAACTATTTTTATAAGCAAATAATCATTTAATAAAAAATGCTGAATATTATCTACTTCCTGCTTCTCCAATGTGAGGATTTGATGCTTTTCTCTGATTGTATATTAATGTAACTGAATATCTTTCAGGCTGTTGGTCGGACCATTACTTGATTAGTCTAGAAGAGTAATTTGCTGATTAATCTGTAATGAAAAAAATCCTTGTTTGCGCCCTAATATACATTTCTGTAGTGGTAAAACAATTGAGAAACTGTTGATTTATTAACGAGACCTATTTTTTGCTAAACCAGTAAATGAAATGCCTCACAAATCAAGATTCCTTAACTTGGGATAGATACAGGATTACAACAACTATATTAATGCGGCTATATATTTCCCAAATCCTGATTATATTTTTGTATATGTTGTTGCTATCGTAGCATCGTATCGTAGTCCTTCTCCATGAATAATCTACACATCTCCAAATATATGCTGTCTCTATTAGCCAAAAACTGTCTATTGCTATTTAAAGTCTAGACCATATTGAATGTTTTTTTATTTATAGGTTGCCAGTGTCATTGGTTAAAGTTCTACATTTACAGTCTGGCTGTCCTGTGTTGAATCAAGATGAAGGAATATACCTAAGCATGACGTTTCTATCTTATTGTCTCGTTGTTATCTTGTTCTCTTGCGGCTGTTCACTTAAAGTGACCTAGCATAATTTCGCTGTATGCCTACAATGCTAACAAGGTGTCTTATGACGTTCATCAGTTTAGACTGAAACAGCCTCTCTGTTCTTCCATGACAGTTTGTTACCAGGACATGCATGATGCAATGTGGAGCAAATTAGTTTGCTCTCCTTGTGATACAGTTTTGCAGTGAGGGATTTTGAATGAGCATTTTTTTTCATAAAGTCAACGGTCATTTAATGGAAGAACAAGGCGAGGAGAGTTCTAATAGGTGAGCTTAGTGGATGTTTCTACTAAGAAATAAAGCTGAGCTATGTTGCCAACAGCGGCTCCTGAAATTGGCAACTGCTTACACATGGTAAGGAGTGAATAATTGATTTAAACTCTTAAGCTAGTGATGAATTGGACGTGCTTTATTAGAGCCTACAACAAGATACTATCAATTTGAAACATTTATTTTTTGTTATTACAACATGTCACATCATTTTGATTTAACAAAAAATTGTTCTCCTTGTAATAATTTATGAAATGTTGGCATGGTAATGAGAAACTTAAACATTTGTTATAACAAGACAAGCTGGTATTAAAACTATGAACATGTTGTTATGATGAGCACATTTATGTATTATAAATATTTTTTTTCAAATATAAAATCTGTCCTGTTATTATAAAGAATAATTAAATTTTATTTCACTATGGTAGCAGTATGTTGCCATGATATGCTAACCTTCCTAAAGTGCAGCCATCTGTCACAAGGCGAGGTGTCTGCAGGTTTGACATAGCCAGGGCTGCTGCTGACACGTCGCGTCACAGCGACAATATCTAGCCAGACTGCTGCGTCGGCTGGCAGATAAACTGAGTCTCGGTGGGGAATTTATCTACCATGTAGCAGCAATTTCATAACATAATTCTAAATGTTATCATTATACACAGTGCTTTGAGGAGTTTGATAAAAATGCAGCTGGTTTCTCCCCAAAACTGTCTTACCACAGGATTAGTCACTCATCATGTGACTGTGAAACAGCATTTCATTTTGTTTTGTAAACTAAATCTTTAAAATGAGTGGTATTTCTGCTTTATTTCGGTCATCCTCCATCAAAGATCCCAACTTCTCACTTTTAACCTGTTGTGACGGCCCATATTTGAACACGATGACCTCTGTATAGGCCCCATTGCTTTGTGTGGCTGTTCCTGTTTTGTCAATGTGTTTCCTGGTGATGCTCAGGCATGCACATGCGTAGCACGTTGTGTATGGTTTTTGTTGAGGTATTGTGCTAGCCTAATTGTGTTAACGTGGCTCTCTGGCTAGCCCCCTGAACCCCCCCCCAAAACCTAATTCCCCTTGTGATAGCTATCAGTATTCACTTTTACCACATACATGGCAATGAAACCTTTGTGGTTGTTGATTTGATCTTGGGCACTTGTGAGATGAGTGTCTGGCAGAGAGGGCTCTCACTTTTAATGTCCTTTACTAAAGAGAATAAACCAGTGTTAAATTCCTTTGTGCAAGACCAGGGTTTTATTTATTTATTTATTTACAGTTTTTGACTTTATTAAATCAAGTGTTTTTTAAGCGATCACAGCTAGCCCTGTATCAATGTCTTCAGACATATTTATTGTCAAAATAGCTGAGGAGAAGGCTATCTCTGCTGACTTCATGCACATTTCTGACATTCTGTAGACCATGTGGTGTGTTACTAAGGAGGTAATCCATCGCACACAGATAATAAGATACAAACAGGCCAGTCCGGATTATTTAAATACTAAAAAACACTAAAGTCACTTCTGTTAAACATGACATGCATTTAAGCTTTTGCTTCAATTTGGGAATTTGAAATTCTATGAAAATTAAAGGACTGGGGGATAATTAGATTATTGTTTATTGAATTTCTGCAGAATCATACTCCGTGCTAATGATTCACAACAAGTTGTAATTATAGATAACAAAGTTAGTTATTGAAGTTTTTTTTTTTACATGTATGAAGACTTTCCCTTATAAACAGTGGAGCACAGTTAAGATGAAACGATCAGAAGAATTATTGGTAATTACTTAGAAAATCATTTAAGTACTAAAGCAAAAGGCCAAATATTCCCTAGTGACAGCTCTTCAATGGGGATTTTATTTTGCTGCTTTTATTTGTTTTAGGTGATAATACACAGAATATCCTTGAGCTTTGGACTGTTGGTTGGACAAAACAAGCAGTTAGATGACATCACCTTGAGCTTAAGGAAAATGTGATAGGCATATATTTTCCTGACATTTTTTTAGACCTTATAATTCGATCGATCGATGGAAAAAAACCTAGAGCACGGTTTACTACATCAGTATAATTATTTCCCATGTGATTTCCACCTTATTGCCCAACACTAACAAAGATGGCAAATTCTTTCCTTTTCTGAATTACAAACTTTAATGCTTTAAGTGGACATTGGATAGGGAGGGGATCACATGCTTTGACTGTGTGTGTGTGTGTGTGTGTGTGTGTGTGTGTGTGTGTGTGTGTGTGTGTGTGTGTGTGTCACATGATTAGTTAAGGGCTCCTGGGTTTTTCAGCCACATCTCCGGGTCTGTTTTGTCGACAGATGTCCTCTCTTGTCTGACGCAAGCAAACCAAACCTTTTAGTTGCGTTACGTAATTGTTGAGGAGGGTGTTTGTCATTTCAGATCAAGAGAACAATCCTTTAGGATAAACTAATATTGACTACAATGCAACCATTTCACTGACAGATAAATAGATTTTTCAAGTAATTCATCAAAATGGCTGTACTCAGTGTAATAAATGCTCACCTTACACAACCACGGCCGTCCGGAAAGCCGGGAGGGATTTGGCTCCTCAGATAATGATTGTAATCTGTTCTGATCTTAATGGAGACCGTCAGTATGAAGCAGGGCCAACACTCGCCATGTTTGTCTGCAGTCTCCCTGCACTGTCCTAGTGATGGACAGATAGGGATCATAAAGACACACACCAGATTCTGGATGCGTTCGCTAGAGCGAAGTAGAGCAGTGTTGCATAATGCTTACTGTGTGGCCTGGAAAGGGGGGAAGATAGAGGGAGTATGAAACAGTAAGCATGATTTTTAGCTTTCTAATCTGCCACTGAATGGATATTTTTGTACTCTTATGTATTTATATATTTGATGGTGTGTTTGAAAGAAATAGTTTAGGGACTATAAGTGTGTTTGCATATATATGCATTGTATACACATCTGTACTGTATACAGTAACTAGTTAAAGGGTTAGTTGACTCCAAAATCGAAAAATCCATATTTTTCCTTTCACCTGAAGTGCTATTTATCAATCGAGATTGTTTTGGTGTGAGTTGCTGAGTGTTGTAGATATCAGCCGTAGAGACGTCTGCCTTCTCTCCAATATAATAGAACTAGATGGTCTTCTGCTTGTGGTGCTCAAAACTTAAAAACTCAACAGCAATGTCTCTTACAAGGTTATTCTGACCCGGTTACTCAATATAATCCACAGACCTTTTTGTGCAATTTCATTCCACACCAATGAGTGAGCAGGAGCCTCTCGTCCATGAGATGCATGCATCCTCTTGCTAAGGAAGAAGATAGTGCTGTCCAGTTCCTACATATTCGAGAGAAGGTAGACATCTCTACAACCGATATCTCCAACACTCTGCAATTTACAACTAAACAATCTAGATTGTGAATAGCACTACATACAGGTGAGAGGGAAAATATGTGTTTTTGATTTTAGTGGTGAAGTGTCCCTTTAAACAACAAAGGCCTATGCACCACTGTAAAGTCTGTCCGCTGCAGACTCAAGCTTTTTCTTTTTTTTTTTTTAGTCAGCAATTAGGTGAATGCCTTTTTGGCTCCCATCCTGCTCAGCAGACGTTTTCCTGCAGGCTTTTATATGAAACTTGAACAGCCCGTTTGAAAGCACTACCGGTAATAAACCTTGTAAATCTGACCTTACTTGCAGAGAGAGAGATTTCTGTTTTCTACTGTGCAGCTCTGTGTCATGCATGCAGATGCTCCTTTAGCATTATAGATGGCATTGTAAATGGCACAGAAACCTGTTGACCCGGGTTGTGCAGGGGCTTGGTGGGAGGAGGGACACTGCAGTAATGGCCAATACATCAGGCATCTTCCTGAAGCAAATCAGATTAATAATACATTTGGTTATCTAGGCACCACCTGCGCCCATGGTAACACTGTCCGCACTGGACAAGGGCAAACATTACAGAGTTCCAGCTTTTAGTCAGGATTTGTTTTGTTTTAGAGTAAACTGAATATATCTGGGTTTTGGACTCTTGACCAAAACAAACAATTTGACTGTCACTTTGGACTCGCCTTGAAACTGTGATGGGTATTTCTATTTTCTGAGAGTTTATAAGCTAACTGATTATAGAGAAATTGTTCAAATAATCCTTTGATTAATTGATCATGAAAATATCAGTAGTTGCAGCACTAAGTGACATTAATTCAAGTCAAATTGCTAACACTAATTATATACACCCAATATAAACTCTTAGGAAGTGGGGTCACTGTGATAATGTTACAGTGTGGCTGTGTTATCTGTCTAAATGCACACATGAAATTCACAATATCAAAGCAGACTAGCCCATTAATATTATTATTTCTATTATCTGTCTATTATTAAAACCTTTCAGCTCTTTCTAGGAACCAATGACACATTTAGAGTTGTGCCTCTTTTAGCTCCCTTCTTAAATCTGCAGGGTTTTAGACTTCCCTTAGCAGCCATTGCCAGAGATGTGCATTCACATGTGCCTGGATAGTCAGCCATAACAGTATGTACCCCTCCTCTAACTGTTATCAGAGCAGTGTGATGCCAATGTCTCATCTGGTGTTCATAGTGACTCTCTAACCTGTGGCCTATTTTATGACATTAGATCACTTGCTGCTGCCCACTGCTTTTCAGTGAAATACCACAGGATATGTGTAAACTCATGAATAACTCATAACTTTTCTTGTCCCATCTCTGCTTCGGCAGAAGAAACAGCTTCACATTTTCTTATTTGAATCACATATTCATAAAGTTAGTTCATCATTAGATAAAAAATGAAAAATATAATACTACATTTGTTTAAAAATACTTAATAAAGTATACACTTATTTGTGACTTTGGTTATTATTTCTTTCAGTGATTCTATTTTTTAGCTGTGTGTGATTATTATTGTCTACATTTCACCTCACTGAATATCAGTTTTACTGGGGCTCTCCTCAAAACCTCTGTCCTCTCTTCGTTAGCATTGCTTGATTGTCAGTCACCTCTTTAATCAGGGATATGCAGTGCTTGTGTCTTTGCCAGTTTGGCGTAGACAGTGTGCCGTCATTACTTTTTCTCTGCTTATTTCTTGGACTTTTGAGATGTTGAAATTGTATGACTATTCATACTGCGAACATAAATTGTAAATCCTTACCTGTTTAATGCATGTCTGTGCTGTATACGGATGTTTTTCAAGCAAACTAATTTTAATTCTACTTCTCTTCTTCTCATAGGTTGTTCTAGCAGCAGTGTGAGCCTTCTCCTGCACCATGTCCCAGGACAAGAGTGGATACCCTGTTATGGGTGAGAACAACCCCCTACATAACAGTGTCTATGGACCCCCTCAGCCAGGGTTCGGCATGCCACCTCCCAACTACAGCCAAGCCCCAGGTGGTCCATACCCACCAGCAGCCGGTTACGGACAGCCGGGCTTCCCCCAGGCAGGCCCAGGTTCCGCCCCTGGTCCTTATCCTCAGATGCCTTACCCTCAGATGCCCTACCCACAGGGACCCTACCCTCAGGGGCCTTACCAGCAAGGAAATACACAACCAGGCTTTCCCGGTGACCCCATGGGTGAGTTGTTAAACCAAAGGTGTGAGGCATTTATAAATAGACTTTTCTCTTTGTTATTAGATACCTGAATGTGTCACAGAGGCGATAAACCATGACATAGCCAAATAGTGGCTATGAAAGTGAGCACATCATGGCATTTGACTTTGCTTATGCTCCATCCACAAAAAAAAACATTGTGCTCACTCAGCTAAGGTCGTGTTCATTTATTAGTTTCCCAAAAACGTTAACTCTTTGCTCCATAAATCCGTTTTATTTCTCCATTTTAAAGTCACCAGATTGCAGATGTAGATTACTTTATACACCAGTGTAAAAAAGAAATTGTTAACAAAAACTATGACTAAATAAGTTTGTTAACAACCTGGTTTTCCATGACAAAGACAAGACGATGACAAGATGTCCACCCAGCTTTAAACACTAACAGTGACTAGATCAACAAGCAATATTGTTAAAGGAAATACATTAGACTAAACAAATAATTATTTACCAAAATCTCTTTATTTCCATTGACAAAAAAGAGGAGACAAAATATTATAGACCATTTCCTGTGCTGCCACAAAGGGGGAAGGAATCGGAGTAACTTAATCACTTAGTTAAATTTAACAATGACAGCAACAGGCTGATGAATAAAAAAGACAAAGGGAATTTTCACACCTTAAAGTCCGAACCAAGGTTCATGTTTTTGTTACATTGTATACATTTCAATTATGCAAGTGCACTAAAGAACTATGCATGACATATTTATGTCCTGTCGTCATCACCTACGACTGCTGCGTTTCCCTATACTTGCAATTGATTGACAGGCTCTCCAGTCCTCTCGTTAACGTAGGCACACCGAGCCTTACTTGGGCCTTGAAAAGAAATGCAGTGTCTTTTTAAAGACAAACTGAAACCGACACTGTAAATTGACTACCGCTTGACAACTTTACTGGTAGTTCTCTCTCTTCTCTCTCTCTCTCTCTCTCTAGACTGCGAGGTGCGCGGTATGATCGTGTAGCTCGGCGCGATAGAGGCGTCGGGCGGGCTCTTTTCGTTTCGCCTGCTCGTACTTTCTCTGTTAGCTTCTCTCTGATTCTCTATCTCTGTCTTCTCTTTCTTCTCTCTCTTTCTCTCTCTTCTTTCTCTTTCTCTTCTCTTCCTCTCTTCCTCTCGCGCTTCACTCACTCACACACACACAGATTTCCTCTTTGTCTTGGTGATAATATGGAATGACCACTCAAGCATGGAGGGCCAATATAGCCGAGGTCGAAAGTGAAAACAGGTAGTGGCAAAATATTATAGACCATTTCCTGTGCTGCCACAAAGGGGGAAGGAATCGGAGTAACTTAATCACTTAGTTAAATTTAACAATGACAGCAACAGGCTGATGAATAAAAAAGACAAAGGGAATTTTCACACCTTAAAGTCCGAACCAAGGTTCATGTTTTTGTTACATTGTATACATTTCAATTATGCAAGTGCACTAAAGCTTTCCCCCAAAGGTGCTCTGCTACTTTTATAAAATGCCGACAGCCTGCCAGAACTTACTGTAATTGATCAGAAAGTCAGACCCATACAAAAAGTTATTTCACACTAGAAACAAACCGAACCATGATTCAGTTTGATACGGACCGAGACCACCTCCAAAATTCCAAACTAAACGAGGTAGGTGTGAAATTTTTGTCATTGACTAAAACAATACTGAAATTGCTGCGGTTTTCTAAAAAATCCCCAGACAGTTGACTAATTATGATTAAAATTAACAAGGACTAAATAAAAGAATCGGTGACAAGTTCACACCATTGCACACAAAAGGCATTTGAGTGCTAGAAGAACTGTGTACATTATCCAGGTCAACAACAAAACGCATTGCAGGCTCCAGTTTGGATCAGTGTCAACACAGATGACTGGGCAATCAATGAGATTATCAATACACCAATCAGAGTTTGCTGAAAACACCACAGACATATGTCCATTTATTTAGCCTAGATCTTTGCCTGTTGTTAAAAAAAAATCTAAAACAAACTTTCATACTGTTATTTTTTGTTCCCCAGCACCCGCCGGCAGCCCTGGTTACCATGGTGATGGGCCTCCATCTTACTACGACAATGAGGAATTCACCAACTCTGGCTTTGAGGACAAGACCATCCGACAAGCCTTCATTAGAAAAGTAGGTCCTTTACCGTGTCAAATAGATTAAATGGGGCTTGACAAAGAAGTCAAAATAGCATGTAATACATCTCATATTAAAATGAAATACCACCAAAATATACACCTCACCTGATTCGTTCCTCTTTCCCATCAGGTCTTCACGGTTCTCACAGTGCAGCTGCTGGTCACTTCCTCCTTCGTGGCCATCTTCACCTTTGTCGATGAGGCCAAGTTTTTTGTGCGACGTAATCCATGGACATACTATGTGTCCTACGCAGTCTTCTTTGTGTCTCTGATCGTCCTCAGTTGTTGTGGAGAATTCCGCCGCAAGCACCCCTGGAACTTGGTTGCACTGGTAAGAACTTGCCCTAAAACCAAATATAATTTAAAAAAATAATGATTTAGCCATTGTAAAGGTCTGTTTACATGATAAATAAACTGTGTGTGCCATATTAGTGTGCAATGATTTAGACAGAAAATGTGGAAACTAGCTTAAAGGAAAGCTGTAAATGCTCCTGAGAATCAACCATAAACTTATGTACGGTAGGGGTGTTATTTTTCAATCCACAACTAATGTGATCAACGATAAGCAAGTTTGAATCATGCTTGATAAGTGGTCAGACATGAAAGGTGTCAGAATGTCAGACGGAGGCTTTTTATGCTTTCAGAGAGCAAACGAGGATACAGAGGTGAGGAAAAAACTTAGGATGCAACAGAACAAAAAGCAAGTGAAAAAGATTCAACTGAATTGAAATGTAAAGGCTTTAAAGGCTTTGAGTCAAATAAATGAGTCAGTTTTTGTTAATCCAAACATCTATAATAAAGGCTGTGTAGATTTTTGAGAGGTACTTATGGTCCACCTTTTCGTCTCCTCTCCTGAATCTCCAACATGTGAAGTGTGTCACCAGTGATGTCAATGTGACGTGTGTTTTCTGTGTCTTGCAGTCCATCCTGACACTGAGCCTCTCCTACATGGTGGGCATGATCGCCAGCTTCTATGACACTGAGACTGTCATCATGGCAGTGGGCATCACTGCAGTGGTCTGCTTCACGGTCGTGCTCTTCTCACTACAGGTCTGCGCACACAAACAGCTGCTTGAAGAAATGTATTTCAATGTCTTCAGACAAACATCGCCCCTCTGGTTCCAAAACAAAATAAAATAGTTTTCTATATCAACAATCGCACACTTTTATACAGGATTATCACTATCTTTATACAGGATTATCACTATCTTTATACAGGATTATCACTATCTTTATACATATTATTGCTGCTCGTTCACCCTCTGGAGTCCGCCTATTTATTATAAATACACAAGCATGTTTTATTTACAGTAATATCTTTATTTATATATTGTGTATGGACAAGATGAGCAAGGGCTGATGTCGGGGGCTTTCACGCAGTATGACATTTATGTTTCCAGACTATTTTTAAAACTGTAAATAATTTATTATTGCTATAAATTATTAATTAAAAAAACTTTTAATGAAAACTATTGGAATAAAATATATGTATATGTAAATAGTCTATATCATATTTGTATTCCTTAATTTTTCTTTTGCTGTATGTGTATTTAAATAGGGAAGCTAATCTTTACTATTCTATATAATTTGGAGTGATTGTCTAAGGATGTGTACATTTTTATAGGTGCCTGTGTCATTCTTCTTGTATTTTGGGTTCCTAGCAGCTTTATGCTTTGTCAAATTAAATAAATGAGAAAGTCAGACTGATAGCTGAGTTTGAGCTGAAAAAGAATACCATGCATGTGTGTTAAGGTGAGTTTAAAGTGCTCTAAACAAAGACAGAAATGAACTAGGATCATCTTTTCTCCAGAGCTAGAACTAGCTGTGTGTGTCTTATGAATCGTTAGTGAATACTGCATGTGTAATGAATTAGTGTAACCCGAAGTAGGGAGTCACATGTCTTATCACAGCTCATATTTTCCAACATCTTGTCTTTTCTTTTCTATCCTTCTTCACCACAGAGCAAGTATGACTTCACTTCCTGTCGGGGGGTGCTGTTTGTGTGCCTGATCGTGCTGTTGCTCTTCTCCATCCTCTGCATCTTCATCCGCCACAGGATCCTGCACATCGTCTATGCCTCAATGGGGGCTCTGCTCTTCACCTGCGTAAGTTTCACAGTCTCTTTGTGTCCTTAAAAAAATTAAAGCTCTTTTTCACAATAATAATATCAGTGGCTGTTGCTTATATTTAATGTTTGCCGTTATGTTAGTGCAACAGTAATGATCACTTGAATGTCATTACTTGAGCAAGGGCAGCTCAGTTTACCAAGGGTTAATTCTCCAGTTGGGTAATTTGATATGTGGGGAAATTGCTTCCAGTTGTCTGGATACAGTTACTAGACAATCATCACCATTGGCATACAGACTGTGTTCCACCTTCCAGTGAACTTTATTCTGCTCCATAAGGGAAAATTACATATGCAGAATGTTTTAGAGTTAAGCACAAACAGAGTAGGAAAATGATTCATGCTCAGCAAGAAGAAAGTAGGATACTAACTTTATTCTTAAAATCTAAATAAATGACCCAAACTCAACCAAAACAGCTGTTAAAACACTGAACATTTTATCATAGAAAGGGGCAAATGTGTGTTTTGGGCCAACAGAAGAGGTAGGCAACTTCAGATCAACAAAGAAGGAGAAGATGTAATAGGATGCATTTGATGAAGCCTAGCAGAGGAAATAGCTCTATAGAGCTTTTAATATACTAGGGCAAGGGTTCTCAACGGGGGCAGCAGCGCCCCCCCAGGGGTTGTTCACGTGTCTTTGGGGGGCGTTTGTGTGTACGGCCCGCGAGGTAATTCATAAACACACGCAAAAAATCTACTCCAAAACATTCATCCAAATCTAGTCAGATATAGAATATAACCGGCGACTGACTGTTTTTCCTGGCCACGGTCAGGGTCCTTGAACACAACACGAGCAGAACGTGTCATTACGTGGTCACGTCATGTCAAAAACTTCAATATTAAACGAGACGGTCATTGACATCAGTGAACGCAGCATGGCGAGTGTAACAAAGAGAAAGGTGGATGCGGAATGTTCCTGGAGAAATGGACGAACGATTATTTCTTTGTGGAAGTAAAAGTCCAGTGTTTGTGTGGACGCGTTTGCAGTCATGAAAAAGGCTCTCGAGCTGCATTACAGCACGAAACATGCCAAACTGCACGAGCTGAAAGGACGGGTCGAGTGCGTTTGAATAAAGTTAACATTGTGTGTTTTTAGACTTTTATTATTATTTTGCTGAGCGATAAAGTGCTGCTTAAAAAACAAAAACAAGCGCCGTCCCCCTCAGCCGCCACTGCTCAAAAACATTAATGTTATTCCAAAGATACACCATGAATAAAACTAATCGGAATTAATGTTAAAACACTGACGCTCTGGTCGGGACTTGGACCAGCAGCAGACGAGCTGCACTCTGGCTGCTCGTAGTAGCAGAGCTAACATCAGTAGAGCTAACACCTACACAGCTAACGTTATAGCAGAGCTAACATCAGTAGAGCTAACATCTGCATCACTGCTGCTGATTCAAGGGACCTAGATAATGGATAGGGGGGCGCTGGCCCAAAAAAGGTTGAGAAACACTGTACTAGGGTATGGAAATAAGTGATTGGGAAAATTTGCCAATGAAACATGAAAGGATGGCTACCAACTCTATCCAGTGTTGTCTCAGATAGATCCCAAGTGCAGAAATCTCTTGAAATAACTAATGTCGTCCTTGTATCTTCTCTGCAGTTTTTGGCTGTGGACACTCAGCTTCTCCTGGGCAACAAGAAGCTGGCTCTGAGTCCAGAGGAGTACATTTTTGCTGCCCTCAACCTCTATACTGACATCATCAACATTTTCCTCTACATCCTGGCTATTGTGGGACGCTCCCGTGAATGAGGCTGCACCTTAAAGAGAACAGGAGGGAGATAGAGAATGCCTCCTTTTATTGTGAAATGTTGCTAATATGCTCTTTAACTCCTTTTAACCTTTTCTTCACTTTGTTTTCCCATGATACTCTTCATTTCCTCTCCTATCTCTCTCTCACACACACACTTTTTTTTTTTAAAGCATTTGTACTGTGGAACAGATGCAGCCAGTCATAAAATCCAGCTGAGAGGGACCCTATTTATCTAATACAAATCTTCCCATTAATAGCAAAACAATCTTTCTTTTTCTCAATTTTGACCACTCTGCTTGCTGTATCTCTCCTCTGCTTCTACTAACACAGATGGCTACATTATGGCTACATTACCTATCCCCCAACTTCCGGTGTGGCTCAGCTCATACAGTGTAAAACATGTTATTCTGTGGATGCATGGCACTCGGGCTTGCCATGCTGCAGATATTAAACATTAAAAGAGCGGGGATGGTATCCGTAGAGCCTGATATTGATGCAAACCGGCTTTGCCTGAAAAGAAGTTAGTGCTAGAAATACCCTCCTCTTTCGACCTGTCTGTTTTCCCAAACGTATCTCTCCCTTTGAGCTCGCTGGTGTAAAGTAACTCTGCATGTCACAACAAACAACTAAAGGTGTGTTATGATTCTTTAGAGCTACCAGAGGAATACCTCTAGCTTGCTTCTTAAAGCTGTAAATAGTTAAGTGTATTAGTGTATATGACCCCACCCCCAGAAAGGCATGCTGGAGTGATTGATTTGGATGTGTTGCTTTTTGGGGGAAAATATGCTCAGATATCAGAACTTCACTTCACTTACCCAGTCCAGTAACTAAAATATTTGAATGGCAAAAGAATGAAGATCAATGTTGGATGTATATGTCTAACATGAACATAAGTCAGTATTTATAAACTAAGATATATTCTTATGGAATATATTTTCAAAAGGAAGAAAAAATATGTTTTGCAAAGCTAAGATGTCTCCTCACCTTCCTTTGTTTCTTTACTGTCCTCACTAATTTCCTCTCATTTGGTCCTTAATGTGAAGTTAATGTGAAATTATGTGCTATATTTATTCTTTTTTCAAAACAACTAATGTGAACTAAAGTTGAAGCGTTGGAATTTCTGAGCACTTCTATACTAAGCCGATCCAAGTTTCAGATCTTCTGAATTTTAACATAATCAACATAATGTGAAGTAGATGGACGACGGACTTATAACTTATCTATTTATTGAGCTTGATGTAGATAACAAAGTTGCTTTGAGGTTGCTTTAAGCTGGTGTTGAGGAAAACAAAGTAAGACTTTTGTTTGGAATTGTATAAAATACTTTTTACTTAAGGGGATTGGGAAACCATCACCTACTGGTTACGCTCACAAACTAAAGGAATCAATTTGCACTGGAAGACAAAATACTCATTGCACATAAACTCACACCATTTGAATGATATATTTAACATGAACATTTTTTTATTCTGTAACTTCTGTTTTGATTTTTCACCGCTTGCATGACCCTCTCCTTTTACTTGCATGTGCTGATAATGCACACTGTAGAGGAATTCCTGTTTTGGAGGGACACAGTGTTGTTTGGCAGCCCTGTTAGACTCTTTTTTCTTTCTTTTTTAACTCTTGTGTTTGTATCTAACTGATGTGTACGTGTACATAGAACTCCTTAGAGGTTTGATGTGTATAGATAAAGTAATTTTGGGGCTTTGTAGGTCTGTTTGCATTGTATATTTGCATTAAATCAAAGTGGAACCGCATTCCTCTACACTGCTGTTCGCTTTTCATTAAAACTTATAAAATGTAAAGGTGTCTATCTTTGTATTTTCATTTAACCGAGCCCCTCTGAAGACGTTTTTCTGATTATACTAATATCGGGGTAGGCCTATACAGTATGTGGGCCATTATATAAACATTGTCGCCATTGCTTGTCAGATTTAGAGCTGTGACTTTATTTTTCTGTTTTAAAATGTCCCACTCAAATGTTGTTTGATTTCTTTAGGTTTTTGTTTTATGTTCAAAAATAAATATCAGCCTAGTCAGTATAATTCTTTTACTCTTAAATATTGACATCAATCTCAAAAATCCAGTATCAGCCAGGTTTAAGTTGGATAACTTTATTTGACCTTTTATTTAAAAGATTAAATATAATTGAAATACAAATTAATTATTCAAAATAAGTTATTTCCATTCAGCAAACTGCCCAACTGTAAATGGACATGCAGCAGGTAGCCCAGGGGAAGTTATCATTATTCACTGTTTATAAAACATTTGTATAGGAGCAGTAATGTTTTTTCTTCCAGCCACTGGCAACAGGAAAGCTATTACTTTCCAACCATAATTATTATCAGTAACTGTATAAATACATACATACATACATACATACATACTGTACATATAAATCGGCTGCTGAGGTTGCTGCTGCTTTTGGCGCCAAACGTCGCGTTCCATCCGCTCGTGCGCACGTCCCTAGTTAGAAACTCAGCAGGAAAAAGTAGTTTGCGTTACTCCTCCTGCTGGATATTTAAGAAAAAATTCCTCTGGCTGGATAAACATGACCGAACCGGCAGGTTAGACGGCGTAAATTCAAATTGAACTATATGTCACTATTGTGGTAACTGTATAACGTTACTGATTTTAAGAAACATACAATAAATCATCAATCGTAGCATCTGCCATCCAGTTGTTTGCTCTGTAACTATTAAGCTAAAGCTAACTTTTAGTAAAACGGTGGTAACAGCATTGTAGTAATGCTGGGTAGAAAAACGGTGGCTTATTGTTCAGTATCTTCCTGGATAGCTAATCACTCAAATAATACGTTACAGTTAAATATGTGTAATTTCATTTTGAAGTCATTGATGTTAGCTAAAGGAGAAACGTTAGCAGTATATTTAGGTTAGCTAAAACGAAGCCCAAACCTGAAAATAGCTGTATTGTTTTTTACGAAAGCTTGTAGGTTAACGTTGACCTAAATATTAACCATGTAAGATCGCTATTTAGGGAAACCTGAAAATACATATGACAATGTGATACCTTTAGCTAGGCATCACTTGCTCATAGGCAGAGTTGGACATGATGGGAAGGTAAGACAAGAAAGCATCCCTTATCTAACATTTATTTTTCTTTAACAGAATTTAACATTGAGGACTTGATTACTGGTATACCACTGAAAGAAGGTAAAGTTACACAAGATATAAATTAAACTGATCTTGGAAAATGGCCAAAACCAGGCTGATATATTATTTTCCTGTCCTGCTGTCAGGTGGAGGATTGCAGGAGCTCAACAGTGAACAAGTTGATGGTCAAATTAAGGAGGCTGCAACAAGGTAGTGTTTTACTGACTTTAACTTCTCAAGGTTTTTGTGTTGCTAGAAGTAAATCAGATAGTTTAATTCTCATGTGCACATTATATGACATAGTTCAGAGCAAGTTCGTTGACATGGAGGGTATAGGCCTGTTCAGACCCAATAGCGACAGTCTTTCGGACAAATAGATGAGTTTCGTTTCTTGTTTAATTAAAATTGACATCCTTTGTATGTTGGAACTTTTTTTTTTCGTTTAACATTTGGATTGAATTGGTACTAGAAAACAACACTTCAACAGTCTGACTGCTTCACATTTCCAATCTACGTTAAAGCATTTCGGTCAAACAAAAGGTACAAAGTGACGCCAGAGAGGTGACTGTAGCTTTTTTCCGTCTTCGTGTTGAATTTCGCTCTTGTCGGCGCTGTGTTACGGTCCTTTGATTAATTGACGTTTAGCGCATTATTTATCTGTCGTATTAAGATATTATTATTCTTAAGAGTATGATTCCTGTTATTATAAACACGTATTCGCTATTATGTAGAAGCCAGCACGAAGTTTAACTTGAAAGTTAGCGAGCGCAGGAAGTAGAGTAATCATCTTGACGTTTTTGTTAGTCTTGGTGAAGCTACATTTCCGCTTCCTATGGTAAGTTACGCTGTTTTATCTTTAATTGCACCAAAATCAGTTAAAAACTAGCATGTGAACCGCATGTAGTGTGTTATATAGACATACACTGATAGTACAATGTGAAAACCTTTCAACATGGAAGTTTGAGCTTGAGTAAAAGCTTTGTGAATGTGCACCAATGAGAAGGCAGGTTGCGCTGACTATGCTAATGAACACGCGTTTTCTTTTAGTTTTAACAGAAAAAATAGCATATAGAAAATAATCTATATAAACGAACATAGCAAGAATCCGCGTTTAGGCAAAACCCCGTTTAACTACATATTACAATTAAAAGTTGAACACTATCATGGAACTTAAAACCGTGAGTGAGACAGCTGTACGTACTGATGTGAACAGTTCTCAAATGGAGAGACTGTTATCTTCAGTGAGGTACATCCTTACCTGTTACTCCCACCAAGGAGTATCAGAACATGATGAATGGAGACTCATGAGATATGATTAATATCTCCATCTTTCAGGGAACTGCAACACCCTTTAAGACCCATTCTGACTTCAATGTGAAAGGAAATATTATTTAATGTAGTATGAGGAGTTGTTGGTAGTGTGTCATGTTCTACAGATTTCTGAATATTTAGTTAAAAAATATTTACTATTAAATAGTATTTACACTTACACTTCTCAAAGTTCTTTAAATCACTATGTTTTTCTTTAATTTCATCAAAACCAATTAGAAAATAAGCATGTGGAAAGTGTTTCCTTTAAGGTTTAACAGAAAGAACAGCATACAGAACAAACATCTTTATAAATAAACACAGTAAAAGTCTGTCAAATTTAAATACAAGTTAAACACTCACGGAACCTAAAACCGTGAGTGAGACAGCTGTACATACTGATGTGAACAGTTCTCAAATGGAGAGTCTGTTATCTTCAGTGAGGTACATCCTTACCTGTTACTCCCACCAAGGAGTATCAGAACATGATGAATGGAGACTCATGAGATATGATTAATATCTCCATCTTTCAGGGAACTGCAACACCCTTTAAGACCCATTCTGACTTCAATGTGAATAAAAAACATATACTCAAAAGTTCAACTTGATTGATAAAGTACTGCAATACAGTGTTGATGTGAATAGAAGTATGTGTAAGTGTCTCCCATGTATATCATGTTTTACAGGTTATTAAGTGATCTGAATATAGTGTAATATATTCACAATACACCAATCATAACAGATATTATGTTTCAGTTACACTGTGTTTTGTTCAAGGTAAAAGAGCCCTGGAAGAAGAAATTAAGGAGGTGAAATCAGTCAGTGACTTTTTGCAGAAAGAGCTGGCAACTTGTAAGACACAAAATCATCACTAACAATTGTATTTGATGCACATAAAATAATAATAATCCTTATTGTACCTGTTGCTGAGATGTAGTCAAATACCTTGTAACTCTATTTGCTATCCTCAAAGCAACAATTTATGCGTTATGTACCATATATAAGGTTTATTATTGTATATTATAATCAGGCATTGTTGTTATTCATTGCAGTACAAACTGAAGCGTACCAACTGGAAGGAATCCATAAAGAAAAAGAGGGTACACACAAACATTTGTACATGTGTAACTGATTATAGCTCAACAAGTAATAAGATGTGATGGCATGCAGAGTTAATGTTTAGTTTGACTGGCTGTGTCTGGAAACACATTCCTCATCTGTTGTTAATACACAGACGATAAACATGAATAAGCTGATGAACTTTGATGTTTTTCTCCAGAGTTGTGCAGGAAGCTGCAGTTCCAGTGTGAAGAGTGTGAGCAGGACTCTGTCAGGTGAGCTCCGCACCTACCTCATAAAACATATTGAATGTCTTCAGCCGTGAGGAAGTGTCACATCAACAGTTTCGTTTCTCCATATTGCGAGACCTCAATTGTGTATTTCTGATTTTCAACACTAGATGGCAGCAATTTATCAGAATCCTGAGAATATCTTTCCCTTTGAGAAATTGTATGAAGTCAAATCTTACCTGTATTTTTTAATTTAATGACATATTAGATTAGTTTTCTTCAGTCCTTCTATATTTACTGTATATTAAGACATTGTTTCCTATTAACATCCATTGAATCAGTGTTATTCGCCAAGTTTGTGTACACATATAAGGAATTTGCCAACATACATTTTTAATGATACATTTGTATTCAGTGGCATGTATTGATTAGAGTCACCTCCACCAAGAATTAAGACATGTACCGGGGTCTCACTACACATTATTGAATTAGCAGTTTTTGTAAAGCCCTTAAGAAGATGGTAGTATCACAGCTTTTGAGTTTGATACCTTTGTGGCTCTTTGTTTTTCCTGTCGACTGTTCACTTTTTTTATTTAACTCTTATAAATGTTATGTTGTAGGGCTGGGCGATATGGCCAAAATCTTCTATCCTGATATTTCATATCGATTCTTAACGATATATATTTAACGATAGAGCATGTTTTCTGGTAATTCAATAAAATAAATAGTTATATGAATTAACCACATGTTACAGAGTATTTTCTCATCTTAAGAACTTCAGTGCAAAGTGAACATACCCGTTTTAATTGAGTAAGTTTCGATGTGTTTATATCTTGCACTGAGTGATGAAACGTGTGTTTTGCAGGCACTTAAACCAGAACAAGAAAAGTGAGGAACTGCTGGAACAGTACAGATGTGAAATCCAGGAATTCAAGCTTAAACACCGGAAGCAGCGGTACCTATTAAAAGTGCAATGATATATTATATTTTCTATTAAACAAAAAGAAACGTATCCAACAACCTTGAACATGTCATATAAATGTACTAAAGTCAGCTTTGTTTTTGCAGCATGAAGTTTGAAAACCAACTTCATCAACTGATAGAGCAGCATAAGAATCTGCACTCTGTCTTTGTACGTTTGTTTATTCTATATAAAAGTGAGTTGGACATCTATATGTTTAAAAATATATATTTTTTAATTAAATTGTCATTTAGTCTCCAGAAAGGCTCCCAGATGAAATCAAGAGCACTGAGAATACGAAAAGTCAGATGTTATCAGCCGGTAAGTGCCTTCTGCAAGCAGTTAAACATTTATTCCTGTGCATGTTTGAGTTTAGTGTTTCTTTTCCATTTCCAACACCTTTGATCTGGTGTTGTTCTGTGATTCCTACAGAACAAATTAAGTTGGCTCAGCTTCACCGCCTCCTCGAGGAGCTAGAAGAGATGGAGAAACAGAAGCAGCCAGTGACCGCAGCTGCAGAGACTAAGGAGGAGTAAAACTGCGCATTTGTAGGTAGTGAAAAAAAAAAAGATCTGAGGTAATAGTCCCTTGTTTTCCTCCCAGTTGGATGCACTTTTATCCCTTCTTGTCAGGTGAAAACCTTAAATCTAACATGTCAGTTACTGGGTTGTATCAGTGCAGGTGTTGCAGGTTCCTGCCAAAGCCTTAGGGCAAAAAACTAAAACTTCTTTAGTCAAGTCAAATGTTTGCCTTCCAAACTGTTTATTCATTGGCTATTTTGTTTTCTAAGTACTTTTTATATTAATGATGTGATGCATGGACTTGTTTGATGTATTTATGTACATACTGCGACTGGTTAGGGTGTTCTTCAGATGCCAGTATCCTATATAGTACTATGTTCATCTTACTTATATATTGTATGTTGATATAATATAAAAGTGTTCCTATATTTAAAAGAAATATACAGCTTTTAACATTGTTGTTACATTGTTGTCAAATGGGTTTATTTTATAAATCTTAACGAACCTATGTATGAAAACAGTACAACCATTCCCTACAATATATACACATGTTGTATTTACAGTATGTGCACATAGCAACGTTCAATTTCAGTTTTAGAGATTTATTAAAATACTTATTTTTTGCAGTATTTCAATTACAGTGTGATACTTTGAGGTTGTTTTGTTTTTTAAACAACCTCACATTTAACCTGAGCAACTGATTTCCCCCTACTTAATGCCATATAGTTTTTACAGCCGAGATACTTGCATATTAAAAATAAATGCGATGCACTTTGATAGTACAGTCAGCATGATCATTATCTAATTAGTTTATTAGATGATCAACAAGCCTTTTTTATTATGTAATTATGTACAGTATAATCCCTTATAGAAAACTAACTTCTGAATTGTCCATTTCACCATTGATCCTCCATGATTTTGGTATACTGTATAAAAAAAACACACAACACATTAAATGGTTTGATGCCCTGTCGAGCTCTCAAGCAGCCTGCGAACTGAACCTTAGAACTAAATCTTTGGTTTTCTAGTGTTTACAGAACAACAAAGGAGTTAGCAGTCCTGCGTAGGGCGTAGGTCTCCGAAGTTAAGTGACTTATGTAAGGAGGCATGGCCGTGCTCCAGTACTTCAAAATGTCTTTCCTTTATACGTGATGACTCATTTAAAACAGAGAAACAGCTTCTTTTTTTCACAGGGATTCAGGGCAACTGTAAATGCTTTACATTTTTATTTACATTACATAAGAACAAGACTAGTACACTTGTAGTTTTCCTCCTCTAACCATGAAAGGCTGTAGGTCTCTCTGAATGCTTATCTGTTGCTTTTAACGCTGAGATGTAAGCACACGCCCTAATAGAAAGGTACATAACATTCTCTTGAGAGGGTAAAGGTCAACACTGGTGTTTACTTTCTATCCAAACTCAGCCTCAACATTACAATTAGTTATTATAAACACATTTTTTTTATCATTTTCTGATTCTGTCTCATTCTTCATTCTCTTATCATCTCAGATTTGCCCTTAAAATTACACCATTCATCATGTTTCTCATCTTTGCTTCTGGTTCCTGGTTTGGTAATGCCCTTCGTTGGCCATTGGCACACGGTAAATCCACAAGGACGCTTTCTCCAATTCAGTTTCAAACACGCTACACAGACACTTGCAGAAACACACAACACTGGTATAGTACACATGCAGTCGTGTACCGCCATGTTTTCTTTTTTAACTGCCATGGATCTCTTTTCTATCCCTTAGGTGCAATATGTACTATCTTCCTCTTATCCTCTTACTCCCTCAGTCATGTTGATACAAGTTCAGTTATAGGTAAATTGCCCTACCTTTTTTCTTTTTGGTGAAACATTAGCTTATGGCAGCCAGAATGCAAGTAGAGTCTCTCTTCTTTCTCTCAGTCACCATATAAGGTCAAAGTCGTACCAGGTCTTGGCACACAGGCACATTCCAAACCCAATGACTTTAGTTTGTTTTCAGCATTTTTATATAGTGTCTTTTCAAGTTTTATTGCTTTGTGTGAAAATCCAGGAAAAGGCTGCAGTGTTGAGCCAAAGAGGTACTGTGATAGTGGCATTGGCACATATGGACAATGCGTTTTTTGATCATCTCGCATAAATAGTTTCCATATAAAAGGTGGCTCCTCCATCTTTCGTTATCCCAGGCTATTCCCCATCTGTTAACAGAACAACAGGGTTAACAGTGAATGCAACAGTGTATGAACTCCCACCCATTTTCATATGTCCTCTCCTGACTCCTCTCTACTGTCAATATTATGAGGGGCAGTCCTAAGTATGTTCTGCATGTCTTAAAGACACACATCTAACCAGTATACCAGTAAAGGTCAAATTCAGTACTATTTAAAATAGAATAATAATCAATAACAATCCTATAGTATTTATAAAAAGCTATTTCCATTAGTTTTTACACCAAAATGTATTTTCACATCTTAAAAGTCTTTGGGAATAAAAACTACTTTCAATTATACATACAACATAATTATTTCTGTAATTATGTAGAACATGTGTAAAAAATATTTAAAACCCAAACACATGATTGTTTATGTACATTTCAGACTTATTTCCATATTCCAACTAAAAAAATTGTAAACATTTTTTAGCATATCTGATCATTTTTATGGCTCCAAAAAGTTTAAAAGAGATTATTTTTTCACATTTTACTGTTAATAATTGTGTACTCACACAAGTGTTCTGTATATTGCTGCATCGGATTAACTCAAACATTACAGGATTAGTGTTTTAAACAGCTGGCTTTTTGTAATGTAATTTAATATAAACCCCTGAATCCACTCATACAGGACTTTGCTACTTTAGTTTTATACAGCTAATGCTACTTTGGCTTTTGTTCATATCTCTTTTCCATCCAGGCTACATATATCATCCTTGCAGTGATAGACTACCTCAAAGCGGCTGTAGACCTTCTTCTCCTTCCTCATGCTCTCTATCCTCTTCAGTAATCCCTCCCGCTCCAGGATGTTGCCCGGCGGACGCAGAAATCGGCTCTTTTTTATGGAGTTATGTTTCTCCACGCCCTTTTCCCCGCCGTCACTCTCTTTGTCCCCTCCTGTTTCTTCTCGCTCCAGTCGTTTCTTCTGGCTGCTGGCCGAGATCTGCTCTAGAATGACTTTGGTGTCATCTCGTAGGTTGCTATTGAACAGAACCGAGCTGCCCGTGGCCTGGTATCGAGACGGGCCTGTTGTGCTGGTTGATGTCTTGTGATGGGTTGTAGTCTGGTCGGTAGTGGTAGATCCTTTCGCTGATAAACTCTGCCTTTTGTTAAAATCTTCAGCGATCTCTTTGACCGTGCTCATGCCCCTATCGTCTCCTGAAGATTTCTTTTCTTTATCCTTGGGCCCCAGGAATCCCTTTAACCTCTGAGTCTGCTTCTTCAAGAAGTCAAGTGTCTTGCCATCGCCCCTTCCCTCACCAAGTGTGTTGATGGATGTATTAGATCCCATAACATTTTGCATTCCTTCCTTGAAGTCTTCTCGTGGCAGAGTTGAAGCACTATGAGAGCGACTCTTTTTCAGTTCACTCTTCTCTGCATCTGTAGCATCTGTGGTCAGAATATCTTCACCGCTGGAGATGCGACGAGGATTCAGTCCTTTGAGCTTCAACGGATCCCTCCTGAAGATATTAGGTGAAGGAAAGGGCTTTAGAGTCTTGAATATATCCTTCTTTTGACCATCTGATGCATTTTCCTCTTTATGAGGTTGAGTTGTCTCTGAAGGTTTCAGGTGGCTCGCAGAAGGTTTCATTATTGGTGGTTTTGAGGAATTAAATGAAGCTCTGCGAGTGAGCTCTGCCAGTTTTGCAGATATGTCTGTCTTCTTTGGTTCAGGTTCTGCTGAACGAACAAAAACATCTGGGATCGTTGTAGTAATCGTAGTTTTCGGGGAAGGTTTCTCAGAAAGGTCTGGCTTTTTTTCAGCAGGCTCTGGGACTTTCTGCGACAACTCTGTCTCCATTTTTGAGGCATTTCTCTTAGCAGCTAGGTCTTTGAAATACTGCAGTCGACTGGCTGGGTCATTCATGTTCAAAGATGTTGATGTTGTTACTTCAGATTTCTCGACTGTTGGTGTCGTCTTTACCTCTTCGTTGGTTTTCTGAAGTTGCTCCTTTGCTTTAATCTCATCTTTCAATCGATTCTCCATTTGCTGTTGCTCTTTCTCCTTCTCCCTCTCCTCAGCCTTCTTTCTCCACTCATAAGGCTCACGAGTCATTGACCTCCTCTTCTCTAGGATCTGGGCCACAATCGAGGAAGTACGCACTGAGTCTAACTCCTCGTCTGCCTCTGTGGCTGTTTTTAGCCCAAGGCTACCACTGTGCATCTCTGCCTTGGAAGATGAAAATATCAGCGAGGAACGCAGTCGAGAGGTACGTTGAAGGAGTGGGTTAACACGTGTATGGAATGATTCATGTTTGGACGAGAAGAGATCTGGAGACTCTTTCACCTCCACTTCCACACCCCTCTCTCTCTCAGCCTCCCTCCCTGTTTTTTCAAATGCCTTTAAGTCACCGCCTGACGAAAGCAGATTCTTGGTTGTTGTTGAGTCTTTACTGTTGCTCTCAGGTAAGAAGGGCTTTCCGTAACGTGGTCTTGTGATATCTGGTCTGGGTTTGGGGGCAAGATTCGGTGGCTCCTTTATTCCAAAGCGGGGAGCTGAATTATCAGTGGCAGTTGACTGCTGAGATGATTGAGGATCTTCAAATGCATCCGGTCCCAAAGGTTGAGTCAGACCTTCTTCTCCACCGTCCTCATAAGTGCTAAGATAGGAGTTGATTCTCCAACTCCTCATGCCTTGCCTAGCATCTGGATCTCCATCATGCTCTTGATCAGATGGTTTGCCATACAGTTTCTTCTCTGGTGGGTGGAGCTGTGTTGGTGAGCTCTGGCAGGCATATGCTTGACCTATGCTTGGCCTCTTATTGGTGGTATCTCCTCCATACCTCCCAGCTAATGGAGGTGCCAGGTGCCCCTCAGGACCTTTCAACTCGTCAGATGTAAAGTAGTCTTGGCCATAGTTTGCAGGTGGAGGCTCCTGATCTGAGCGAAAGCTTGATTCTGAATACTGGTCAATGGAGAGTTGTGGGGAACGACCTCGAAGTCTGTCGTAGTGTCCGTGGCCAGAACCCGGCCCAGGCCCTTCCTTGTAGTGATGGCTACTTTGGGTGTGCTCCCTGTAAAGAAAATATGGTGGTTCTTAAGTATTTGGTTATAAATGTATTGTTATGTGTAAATACATGTACACATATACGTTTGTGATACATGTGATGATACTGAATAATTCAGATTCAGAACTGTTGTAGGTATTAAAGGGTTAACTACCTGTGAAAGTCTGTCTCTTCCAGATTATTCATGACTCTGGACTTCATGTATTGCCTGGAAGATGAGTAGGTTTCCTGGGTTCCCTCTGCATAGCTGTGCCTCTGGAAGGCATTGGTACTCATATCCATCTGCCTGGAAACGATGGACCTCCCCTGATCCAGGAACGAATGCTGCAGACGAAACTGTTGCTGGGAATACTTTCCAATTGTAATTCCTGCCGTAGGTTCAATGGTGTGACGATATGGATCGTTCCTCCGGAAAGGAAGTGCGGAGTTACGATCAGAGTCTCCATAGGAGAAGCCAGAGGTAATCTCAGGCTGCCTGCGGTAACTTATGGAGTTACGCAAAGACTGGGTCCTCTTCAAACCGTACTGGCTACCTAAGTAACTGCTGGTGGTGCTGCTATCAGACAGAGCAAGCGCTCCATTGGATGGTTCTATGACTAGAGGCTCTGACTGAGCAAAGAGAATTCGAAACTCTTCATCAAAGGTGGCAACTAGTTCCCCGAGGAAGAGATGGGCGATGCAGCGGTGGATCTTCTCATAGGACCACATGAAACTGTAAGAAATTAAGAAAGAAAAGTAGAGTCAATTTAAATGACATAATGAATGGAAAACGATTCTTTGGAATTTAATTAAAACATAATAAACACGATTAAATGACTCACCTGTAATTGCCACTGAGTACAGCTCTGCAGTCGGCCAGTAGGAAACGATCTTTCACCTGCCCCTTAAATGATTTCCCCGTACGGGAGTAATAGGTTATTCCTGCCACAGTCCTGACACGCACCAACTGTAAAAACAAAATTCAATCAAGTTATGGACACACCCATGCCTTAATTGAGGTTACGTGTTGTAAATAACACAATAAATGCCAAAGGGTAGCAGGAAATAAAAAAGGCAAACTCACAGGATGTTGATCCAAGTTGACTTTGCAGTTGAAGACCATAGAGATAAAGTGATGGGCTTCCATCTCATCCAGTAGAATGTAAACGGGAACGTGGCGTGCTGCTGCGTCCAAGAGGTCCGCAAAAAGATCAACATCTGTGAACTTGTCCATCACCACAGCGATAACCTGAAGCAAAAGACGGTCACACGTTGGTCAGTATGATACAGTCTTTATTATTCTAGCTTCATAATAATCTTGACTGAATAGGTCATTTCAAACTTGAAACACGTGAACATTTACATACTTTGAACTAACTTTGGCAGTGGTGTCTGTTCATTGTGTTCATCAGCAATAGAAGATAACACAGTTGAACAGAGGTTAAGTTTGTATTGCGTCTCAAATAACTGAGACATAATGGGCATTTAACTACAGTCAGTGGATCAGCAACACAATGTACGTTAATCTCTACTAAATGTACAGAACAAACATGGTATATAAAGATTATTGAGTCTCGTCTCAGAACCTGTCTGTCTTCTATTTGCATGTTGAAACACTTTTCTGCCTCTTGTAAAAAAGACAGAAATGGAGGACAGATAGCGACACGGCCCACTACAAGAACAGGTTTGACTGCCATGTACACTTTGTGTTTACTTTAATGTAAACCCAGCCAGTTATAAATTAATCTAGAAGGGAGTGATGGCAAAGTTGGCAGTGGCAGATAAAAAGTAAGTATTAAACCAACGGTCACTGGCAGACTTTTATCTCAAATTTCTTTTTTTTTTGAAGAGATAAAGTTTGATTTGTACAGTACATACTCATACGACAGAGAAAGAGGATACTAGTAGTAAGAAAGGGTGTGTTAATTTAATACACCATTAATACACCTGTTCCTACTTTTGGCTATTTAAAAAAATAGCGTAGTCAAAGAAACAAAAGCATAGGTAGCATGTTGTCGTACACTGAATAGGTTGGAATTTATGAACGTGGAGCGCTTTGATTTCATCTTAAGATGCCATTTCTTTCTCAGAAATGGCGTGTGAAAGCAAACTGGATATGCAAGTTTAACACTCTCTGTTTCCTATCGCTCCCTTTTACTTACTTGGCGTGCATTCTTAATGAGTCTCCTGGCCTGCTCCTTGATGCTAGGCATGTCTGGGTCGGAGGGGTTGACTAGAGTGGTGACCTCTGTGGGCCCCATGAAGCTCTGCTGTGCCTGCGGCCAGCCAAGGTCCAGCCCCGGGGCAGCCATGTCGGACTGCATCGGCCAGTAGGTGTCAGAGGAGCCATCAACCTCCTGACCTCCCTCATGGTACGTCAGCTCTGGCATGTTGGAGGTGTTGGGCGTATGGATCGTGGACTTGATCAACTCAATTTCCGGCTGTGCCAGGAAACCGACCACATCCGCAGCCTGGAGGAACTCATGGTAACCCTGGTGTGACAGGAGAATCTTTTAATAAATATTCATTACATACATTACATAAAAACACACAAATAGAAAACTGCAGTGTTACCTGTATGTCATTTTCTATCAGAGCATCGATAGCTAGGCGGTACTCCTCCCGGTAATGCGGGGGCAGGAAGTTTGGGTCGAGAGGGTTATCACCAATCGATGAACATTGAGATCGGTGCGCCATGGTTGGAGAGAGAGGTGGGGGTCAAAGGTCAGGGCTCGGGTCAGGAGAGAAAAGGAAGGAGGAATTTGAACCTGTGCAGAAAGAAAGTAAAGGTTAGTGTGAGAGAGAATTATGTTTGTAAATTAAAAAATGTGATACACAATGCTGTTTGTGCAGGCGTCGGTACAGTTTGTTAAAGGGTTTTGGAAAAACAACATTACAGGTTTCTAAGAATCTCAGAGCAAACACGTACACTCAGCAATTTCAAGTTTTCAGACACATTGCTTTTTGTAGTTATAACTGGATGACACACCAATCCTCCATCTGTGTTATATAGTACTCATAAATCAACTAAATATTCCTCAGGGCGGTAAGAGGGGGAACGTTTTGTGTCAGCATTTACAAGAAGATTACCTATAACCTCTTACATAAAGAGTCCATTGTTACGCAGTAAAACGCCTGAGCAGTAAGTTCACCTTTTACAGTAACACACCTTTACCGGCACATAATACCACATGCTTGTAGCAGACGTAAACAGTTGTGACAGATCTTCACATATTTCGAATGCAGTCGAGAAAAAAAAAAAAGTGCACATTCACTTCTGTGAATCGTTAATAAATAAGTTGCATTAAATGGTTTGATTTTATGTTATACAATATAAATGAAAATGGAAATAATTGAAATTGTGTCATTGACTGGATGATAAAAAGCAATACAAATATAGTTTTCTACTTATCTAACTCCATTGCATCATCATTTTCTGTCTTCTGTTAGACTTCATTGTTCATAATTACCCATTTAATTTGACTTTAGAGTCGTATTTGGCAACGAAATATCCTGAAATTCAATCTGGCTTGTGAGAAAACAGTTCATAAGGGTAAGAAAAAAGAAAAGCAACAGGATATGAAAAATACAACGGGAGTAAGGGAAAGAAGAAAGTCAAGTGGGAGAATAAGGGAGGTGTAAGGGAGAGGTGGGAAAGGCATTTAGAGGTGTATAGACAGGTTTCTCTCATATATCAGTAATTCTTTGTGCTGGTGCGTCATGCTTCAAGTTGTTACTCAGATCTCTCCCTAAAAAAAATCACTGAACCAGATTTTATATTTCATGACACTCAAAGTGATTTAGTAGAGCATGATGAGTAAGCTAGAAGCTGTGCCACAACTTGAACTGACTTAATTTGAAGTCGTGAAAAGAACATTGTTAATAACAATTTGTGGATGGGGCTTTTGTTCACAGAAACTTTACAACAAGGAAGGACATAATAATAATAATAATAATAATAATAATAATATTAATTAGGGCTGCAGCTAAGGATCGTTTACAATGAACGAATCATTTGACCATCAAATGTGTCCGACTAACACTTTGAAACAAGGCAATGTGTCTCTGCTTGAAAGATGATTAGTTGATTATCCAAAAAGTTGCTGATTCATTCTCAATTAACTATTAAATACCAGTTTCAGTTCTCCAGAAAAACAGGTTTGTTCTGCTTTGTTTAGTGTACGGTTGGACATCATTAATTGGCATCTGTAAATTATTTTGTGGTTCACTGTCCAGTATCTACTTTCAAAAGATAAAGTACACAATCACTGAAAAAGGTCTCAGGCTGGATTCCAACCCACAACACAATCAGCTGAGCCAACCAGGACACCCCCTCATTGATATTTAATGTGTTCCGGACAGCTGCATGCCGCATTAGTCGTCCAATGGTGGAGCTGTATGGCCGATGGTGGCCATAGAGAAAAAATATATACAGCAACGTGCGCACAAATATTATTTGTTACCTTAATTTAATTAAATTTAATTGTTCCTGCGCTTTGATAAATTTGTGGGTCTGAATTAAATAATTTAATAACTTGAGAAAGCTCAAGGCAAGTTATTTATTCCAGCCGCCATCAGTCTGTCAGGCGCTTGTCTTTAATGGATAGAGACTCTTCAACTAATCTTTATTTTAGCTTGGGGTGAGTTGTCAAGACATGCTGAAAACACTTGCTTTACAAGGGATTATTGTTAGTAAAAGGCTATAATTAATGAGGCTATTGAGAGTTTGTGGATTATATCCTCGTCAATATGTTGACTTGCAGTTACTGATACTTGAAGCAGGTGCGCTGCACTTCATGATTTGGGGAGAAAGCAAGCCGTCGTCACAGAAAGAAACGACCGTAAAGCATCTTTTCCTAAACCTTACCCAGTAGCTTTGGTGCCTAAACTTTAAAACTGCCACAATGCGACCATTTCACAGTGTTAAATACAACGATCATATATATATTTTTCATTTTCAAACTACTTATTCTGTCATTTAGGTATGAGGATGTGTTGGGCGAAAGGCTGGTCTGTTGAGCTGGCTCTGTGTGAGCACACACACAAATTAAACAACATGGGAACGATGTAATTGTTTTGTCTCTCTATGGCCACTCCCGGGCTCTATAGAGATCAGGGTTAACAGCCACTTAACAGTTAAAGTATCCAAAGTAAACTAGTTAAACACTGGAAGGAAAACAGGAAGTGTTTTTGAGTGTGTGGATATATCACCACGGAAACGTACAGTCTTAGGAACCATGTTTGATTGACAGGTAGAGTACGTGTGTGTAACCGGGTGTCTGAGTGGGAGGGTGAGTAGATATTTTCTAAGGTTTTACCTGCTTAAGAAGTGTGTGAGACGTGTTTTCTGTGGACTTCCACACACACACTTAAGAGATCGCCTGTGACAGCAAATGGCCCCAAGTCCTAACCCGCAATTAGAAGCTGGTTTATTCAGAGGGCTGGTGAGTCACCGGGTAGCCCGGCCAGGCCAGGCTGGGGATAACTTGCAACATGCTGCTGTGTGGTGATTCATCTGCTGGCAAAATGGCTGACATCCTGTTTCCTTTCTCAGTTCGAGCCATAGAAACTTGGCCTTTGCGGTGTGCTGTTCTCATTTAAAAGTTCCACAGTGGGCAGGGAGGCATGTTAGACTCACATATTGCTTGAATGGAATTATTTGACTTCTGCCAAGTTTCTAAAGTGGAAGAATCTCAACTACTTTGACGTGTTTTGTTTTGTTCTTTATTTTAAAAGAAATTTAGCAGCCTGGGGCATGATCTGTATAAAGTTAATTTTGCTGAGGCGGCAGTAACGCACATACCTGAGGACTGTTGATAACAGCCATAAATTAAAGATGTGCACCTGCCTGTGCTAGTCATAATGTTTAAAACTCAGAGAAGCGTTGTGTGGCAACAATAACAAAAAACACTTCATCATTGGTAATGGTGTTGTTGCTTTTCAAGAGCACTAAAGGACTATTTTCATTATCTCTTCATTTTTTTAAAGTTTACTCCAGAAGTAGCAAAATAATTGCAACAGACCAAAAGACCAAACCCTAAAGATCTTCAGTTTATCATCTCATAACACAAACAGCACATTCTCACAATTGAGGAGTATGTAATTACTGCTGCTGCAACGAAAGATCATTACTTTTATTATTGAGTAGTCTCACGATTACATTTTCAATTAATCGTTCGGTCTACAAAATGTCAAAACATTGTGAAAAAGGACCAAAGTTTCTCAAAGTCCAACTTTTTTGTCAGTCCAAAACCAAAAGGTCCTGTTAAATATGAAATAAAACAGAGAGAAGCAGGACTTTCTGCATGAAATGTACTTTTATAGATTAATAATACGAATATTTGTATGTACATCGACTAATAGATTTGTCAACTGATTGTTGCAGCTCTACAGGTGATATTCCGCATTTTCCTCAAAATAATTATTGATTTGATAATCAAAATTGTTGACGTTAAAACGCTCCGCCTTAGAGGAACACAGTGAACTCGTGCAAATCGACTCTGAGGTGAATATGAGCTACCTGGGTGACTCAAGAGCACAGTACCACTAAACAGAGCCCGGGGGCTTCTTATTCACTGTCGTGACCTCTGGGTCACTGCAATATGAAGCAACAAAAGAATAACGCCATGTAAGTAGAAGCATGGCCGACTTCCTGCACCTCACCTGGCTGACAGGATATTCAAACAAATACTGCTGCTTTGTTTGTTGTTATAGCAACTGCAGTAGGCATCAAACAGTAGATAGAGACATGTTGATAGCAATCTTTCTTTCTCTCCATCTCTCTGTTCCTCCCTTAGTTATAAGGCTTTCTGTTAGTCTGCAACATTGACAAAGGCAGTTTGAAACGCTAAACCACCACAGGGCAGGCAGCAACCGACTGCAGCTCCTCATGGCGGATAAACCCAATATTCAGATGTGTCCAATGTTTGCTCACTAGGCGTGTAAACGGCTCATTCTCAGCATTCCTGCCACGAGAAGAGGTAGATAAACGGTAAATTAACAGCAGAGGGAGGGGAAAAGTTTATCTGTCTCGACATGTGAACCACCTAAACAAGCCTAAGGAAAGTTCCCAAAAAATATTCTCCGTTTTTTCGCCCTTGTTTTTCTCACACACTCGCATCTGAACACTCCTCACTAAACAAACACTTTGATTGATCCGGCATACCTCTCCGCTCGTTCATTTTGTGCGATTAATCTGTGTGAATGGAGTGAGAAACGAATACCTGAAAACAGGTTTGGAGGGATGAGCCAGTAATGTTCGATGCTCCTGTCACGACCTTTCACTGCCTCTTTGGGCAGATTAACATCGATAAGAGCAAACACAGAGCGCTGTCACTCTGGATATCATCGCACCTCACCGCGACTGTTGAATGCCACAAAAAGACAGCTCAAGGTCAGGTAAATGTATACCGTGTGCGAGGACAAATGGCAGCACCTATCCTCCCTTTTGCTAATTGTTTTTTCTGTAGCAGCACTGCTAGAAAAACAGGTCCACTGAGGTCCTCGTCAACTGTTCCAACTGCCTTGATGTCTGCGGTCATCTCAAGTGGAAAACCCAACAAAAAATGCACTAAAATGTTTCTACTTTGCTTCGTCTCTCCCCCTGAAGCACGATATTGCTCATACATGAAATACAACCACAGACAATGACCCCTTGTAACACACACAATGCAAACAAAGCTATGAATGGGATTCAGCTCTGGCCATGTGGCGAGTGTGACAAAATGAAATCTATAATAGGAAACACACATACGAAGATGTGCCACATTAACACACACTGGTACGACAAACGTTTTCCCCTCAAATTATAAACACATGTTGGAATATTCCTATCCAGTGAGTCACTTTGAATGAATCGAAGCAAAGCCTGTAATGGTGAAGTTTGAATCAATACATCACTTGTGTGAGTCAAAGCTGCAAACACAATTGATTTGCAATAAAGATACTATGAATGAGAGCCTATAGAATAGATCATAGTCTATAGGAGACAACATGAAGCAGGCATTTTGCTCAAAAAGAAAAGGCTGTATGATTAGAGGCTAAGAACGTTGTACTATCTCACCAATTATCTTTAAATTAGAGGGATGTCAAGTTATCCTGATGACATGACCTGCAATCCTTACATAGCATTGTGCGAGCAAAGTTTTAAACATGCTTGTTGTGTCTCTGTATTTTCAAGCATCATTTATCACCTCTAGTTCCCTACAGACAAAAGATCTACACCGTGTGACTCAAAGTGGCTGTTTTTCTCTTTGAATGTCTTCAAAGGACGAGAGCAGCACAGTCTGTCAGTGCCAGTCTGCGCGGAGCCTTCGTGTGTGTTTAGACTATAGTAACAATACTGTTCAGGTTTTGCAATGCACAGCAGCAGCTACCTGGATGACTTAATCCTTTATAAACCCCAGACTGTTGCTTGTGAGGAAAGTAACCAGCATTTCACTTTTCTTTTATTCCACCCACATGAATGGCGTAATGAATGGAAAAGAATAGAATAGGAAAAACTATAATGCAAAAAAAGAAAACTAACTATGATACAGTTATTAGGTAATAAACAAGGACAGGACACCTTAGAATAGAATAGAAAAATAGGACATAATAAGGACACAGTTAGAGGACAATAAAAGAAGACAGAAGACATAGGCCGAGAGCAAGATACAACTAGAATAGAACAAAACAAAGTAGAGTAGGATATAATTAGAATATAAGACAGGAGAGAATAGAGTAGAATAGTCCTAGAAGGCCTACATAATAGGATAAATAATGATAATACAAAAGGAAAAAGCATAGAATAAAACAAACCCACTGTACAAGAGGTTCTTTTTGTCGCATTTTGCACTTGTAAAATTAGTCTAAATGTCCACTCCCTACCTATTAACTTTGCTGCAGAACTTGTCTCCTCTCCTTGTACCGACGGTATATCGCTCTCCCCGGTGAAATGTGTCACATTCCTCACATCGGGTTACAACTCCACCCAAACCCCCGGTGTGCACCCTCCACTGAGAACCGGCGCTGACAGGCGACGCGGGGCCACACGGAATCCAGACCCGGGCTAACTGCTTCAATCAGCGGGGTGTGAACCTCCAGAGCCGCCGCCACTACAGCACAGAGCAGCGCGGTAAATGAGGAAGGAGTGGGGCAACTCCGGCTTGGCAGGGCTCTCCCACCACCGGTGTGACTCCTCCCACACCCGCTGATCACTGGGAACTGAAGACCATTGGAAGCTCACTCCCAGTGGCGTATTTCAAAAGTGTTGGCCATTTAAGTTTCCCCAAAACTTTTGCACAAAAATGTGTGCCTGTTTGAATAAATCACCCTTCTAGCACACTCTTCACACTGTTTATGTCATGTCTTTGTGCTTTTGTGCACTTGTTTGTTATCTTGGCCGTGGTGGAAGAAGATATATTACTTAAGTAAAAAATAGTGGATACAACACAAGAATGTATTATAATGTTTTGGCATTTTCTTCCTAGAACATGGGATAGGAAGAGAAAAGTAACAGATACATTTCTCACACATGTTTTATATGGATCGCTATCGGTTTATGAACTGGATCAGATATACAGTGTTGGCACTAATGGATGTCGAGGTAGATTTGGTCTTTTTGTTTAGATTTGTGTCTTGTGCTTAGGGGTCTATGTTTGTGTGTCTGGGATATCTCTGTGGAGGTTTATGTTGTAGTTTATGTTTGGTTGATATTTCTGTATTGTGCTGTTAGATGATAGTCGGTTAATAAACATGTCGGTTAAATGTTTGTTTAGTTGTGAGCAAATGTGTCTGAATATTTCCATGAGGGATGGGTCATGTATTTGTTCAGACACGAAAAATATATATAAACTCATTCATTCGTTCATTTTACATTACTGTTTCAGTTTGCTGATTTTACGACTCTTCTCTTGTGCTACTACATTTTAGCATTAATTAGTCCCGGTTTAGCAAAAGTTACAAAGGCCCACTTTGGTTTCTTTGGAGACCATGTTCCCCACTGAAACATTGTGTTAATGAATTGCCTTCTGTTTTTTCTTTATTGCTAAACACTGAATCAGCAGACTTCAACAGTTCCTCTGTCTCTGCTGCAGGCCACAGCGCTCAGTTTCTCCTTCTTTAATATGGACTGGATATGGGAAAGACCATAAAGGTACAGCGCAGGTAATACTCAAATCCAGTGACACTACTCATCGATGCAACCTGGTAAAACCATGATACTGGATTTGGAAGAATGTTCTCACACTTTAGGCCAAAAGGTGAAGGACTATTTAATGTTTTTTAATTCTCTGCATGACTGAGTTACTTCAGTCAACTTCAGTCTCAACCTTTACCTCGTTCACTCTCTTTCTTTTTGTTTTTCTTCATTTACTTTTCACTACTTCTCTTTTGGATCCTCAATCCGCCTCTCTGTCTGCACTTCAGTTGTACTCAAACACACCAGCAAACATGACATTTACACAAGGCATAAAACAGGAAAAACAGTGCACTTTAATATGGGCCGTCCTTTGTCCTGAAACGTGTCTATCAGGACACACCTTGTTTCATAGCCCTATGATAGCAACTCACACACTTATGAATATGACTGTGTTCAGTCCTGCTCCTAAGGGTGTGCCTCCTGTTTGAATGCACCATGTCCTTGTAAGCTGTTACACACTCAAAGTGCAGGAGCCATATTTTTCGGGGCGCTCACTCTGCCTGGTAACTCGTTTCCCATTCATGCAAATGTGCAACTCTCAGTTTGACAGAGATTTGAAATGAGAGTTAAGTGTTTGCATACAGAGTAATGAAAGTAGTCTATGACTGTGTGCAATAATAAATAATACTGTGCGTGTGGGAAATTGTATCCGAGAGAGAGAAAGTGCCCGCTTACATAAACGTGCTCTGATAGCAAACACCAGCAGGTATACAGACGCTGAGTTATAGGGTGCGGCAGCTTCGAGGAATGTGCTCAAGGCATCTTACCACACCCAACGTCTCTCTCTCTCTCTCTCCCTCTCTGAGTCTCTGAGTCACCTGACAGTCATTGAACAGGTGTACAGGTCTAGGCAGAGTCCAGGCAGCAGCTAAATCCTGGCCTGCTTCTCAACATGCAGGAGGAGTCTGCTCGTCTGGTACAATAAAACAGACTTTATTGACATGGCTGTTATATTTATGTAGATCAGAAACACAGAAAGTGCATTACCAAGGTCTATTTTGTAAAGTATGTTGTGCTAGTGAGCATCATTTATTTTTAGACGTGAAAAGGAAGCACATCACATGATGAGCTACCCGTTCACATTCTTTCATGTTATTATGCATTACTACTGTGTTGGGCCACGACAAGCCTCCAAAACTTTGTAATAAATTATAATAGATGCAAACAAGTCAAGTCAACTATATTTATACGGCCCAATATCCAGAATTTGCCTCAGGGGGCTTTACAATACGACACTCCTTTTCGATCATAGGATAAGGAAAAACTCCCCACACTTTAACGTGGGGGGGGAAGAAACCTCAGGAACAGTAACTGAGGACGGATTCCTCTCCGAGGAAGGACATACATGTAATAGATGTTGTGTACAGAAACACGGTGTCATCTTCCTTTTTCAAAGAATCACTTGTTGTCAAAGTGAGATGAGAGATGGTAGACAAAAGCACAAATAACTGTAGGAAATGGAGAGCAGCTCAGTGGACCAGGAGTCACTCAACACCAACAGTTTGCAGGTTTTAACTCTATTATTTAAGTTCTTTGTCAGACCAGGCAAGATCTTCTTTTGTGTCAGATATAGATTTGTTTCCTTCACTTGCATTTACTTGGCACTTGTCTACAGCTAAAGTAGCAGCTGTCCCATGAGCTGACTTCATTTGCATCAACAGGAATTTACTTCAGCACCATATAGAAAGGTAATACAAAGAGGTTACTCTGAAAGTCTGCTCTTGTCTTGTCTCTCTCTTTTTTTCTCTGTCTGGAGCCTGGCTGCATCTCTGTGGCCCTGTGAGCTTTCCCAGCATGCTTTTCTCACGCTGTAATGTCACACCTGAGTATAAAGTGACTCCCTGGAGCCTCGGGCCCTGAGGTCATATTTACACCATTGTGCCGGGAGGAAAGGTACACATGTACAGTATATGGGCTGCTGTGTGTGTGTGTGTGTGTATGTGTGTGTGTGTGTGTGTGTGTGTGTGTGTGCGGCAGTGTTGTGGGTTTATAGTCTCTCATGCCAATGAGACAACACTACACTCCCATTACCACCCACCATATAACGATATTTCCCCTTTAGTTTCTTCAGTCTGTGTCATGTGCAGGTTGTTTTCCCCACCACAGAACAAGAGTAAAACATGATCCTCAAAAAGTAAAACAATACTGTATGAATCATACGTGTGTGTGTGTGTGTGTCTGTGTGTGTGTGTGTGTGTGTGTGTGTATGTGTTTATCTGTGGGACCTGATTACATCATTTATATTATGCTGTTAGATAACACCCACATAATTACTGAGAAGTACTAAATGAGATTTTTCTTGTGAACCGGACAAACCTGCATGTGTGTTTGTGTGTGTGTGTGTGTGTGTGTGTGTGTGTGTGTGTGTGTGTGTGTGTGTGTGAGCATTAACTCGAGATCTTGTCCCGAGACTTTGACAAGCATGACATTCAGTTTTTAGTACCAGATGTGGCATCATCATGAACCAGCTAAACAACTCAGGCAGGAGGAAAGTCCCCACAGTGTGTGTGAGTTTTTTCATTAATAGTAGGTAAGTGTGTGTGGACTGACGGCGTCCCTACATACCTGTGACAGGTGTTACCATTGTAATTCTATTATTACGATCACCATTATTGTCCTGAAATGATTGTAAAGATTATCCAGGAAGCACCATGCATAGCTTTACAGACAGGAAACAAAGACTGAGTAAACACGGGTTGGATTTATCAAACCGGCTTGACACCGTCAGACTGGCATGGATTACTTCCTTTACCACTTATTAATAATAAACAACAACACATGTTTCATGAGTACAAAAACAAACATATTCAGACATTTCAATAAAAGCTACTGATTCCTAGTAAGATATTTGAATAAGAAATAAAAGCTTCTGAACAATATTACAGGTATTTTACCTTTGAACTTGAGCTTTATTTTAAACTTCAAATGCCAGCTTATAATGTGGTTGAGGTTGAAACCAGGGTGCTTTTTAAATAATTAAAGATGTCCTGAAACAGTTTTAGGAGCAGTTCAGAGTTACAGCAAGAGATCAAAAGCAGTTCTGCCATCTTTCAAAGTAGAAAGGTGACACAAATAAGTGTTTGCACCAATAACTTCGGCTTTAAACCTCCAAAGCTGTCATGTGCGGGCCGAAAGACGGTGAACAGGTATGATAGAGGCGTAAACATGCAGCGATGGATATCACCAAACAGGACAGGCTGACAAAGCAGTTTAAACTCAGCTTGATGGGGGCACCTGGTTCAAACAAATACCTGATCACCATGAAGAGCAGAATACCACTTTGTTTTGTATTATGTTTGTGAATTGTGAGGTTTCTATCAGTTAAACACATCTGGGTGGTACAAACGGACAAATACTGTGCAGATTGTGAAACTTTAACTTGATTGTGTTGTTGCAGGAGAAGCCAAACTCTCCAGTAAAAAATAAAAGTATACTTAATTATTGTTATATCACTGGAAAACTGATCCTGTTTGCCTACATCATAGAAATGGGAAGTGGCTTGTGGGAATTCCCGGGACTTTTTTTTCCACTGTGTCTGTTTTCAAATACACTGCAATTACGTCCACTCCAGTATGAACCAGTTGTCTTATACTGCCCCCTACTGACCTGAACTGCACTTGAGCGTGTTAGCTGGGAATTGTCATCGCTTGCATTACACTTGCAATGATGTTACTGTAAATGAACAACAACAGCAATCAACACAATGCATGGACAGAGATGTTCATATAAGCCTGAGGAGAGGCCAATTGGAAAAGTGGTTTGGGGAAAATATGAAATACATAAATAATTCATTGTATGATAAGATTTAAAAAATAATGATAATTTAAAAGAAATAAAGCAAAAACACGTGTCTGAATATATAAAATGAGATATTAGAATAGAATAAATAGAATAGAAATGTAATTTAATTAATCATACATGATGCAATGCCTTCATTAATAGTCAGAGTAATTTTATGGGTTCAGTATAATAAAAGAAAATCCCTTTACACGTCTAGCTATTTATTGAGGCTATGTTGTTAATCTGCGTCACACCATGCCTTAGACCGACTAAATGAAAAACGAAACTATGATGTTAAGTTTCGTTTTCCATAGTAACAGAAGCTAAGGGTGAATAAATAGAGAGACAGTCTGCAGAGGGACACTTTCAAATCAAACGTCGTATCGTCTCCATATACCAGAAGATCTGATCACCAAACAACATGAGCAGACCTACAGGTAATACATCATTTTCTTTTGCACACTTTTTTGTGTGTAATATGTTTATATCATATTTAATTTGGTTCTATGCATTATTTGTTTTTGATCGATTTGACGCAATTGACACAATGCCGTTATTAGTGTTCATAATTGGTTATATTTAAAGCTTCTTTTTTTCATTTTCGTGTTATACAAATTCTGGATTTTTTATTTTTTACATGCTGAGAGTTTGGTCATCTACCCTTCGAAAGTAGGCTTTTTTTGTCAGTGTTGTGGCTCAGAGACCTATATTTTATTGACTGTAAAGCTTCTTGTTCCTCTCTCTCTCTCGTGCAGAATGGGTTCCTTCGTCGTGGACTACAGTTTTTGACGATTTGCTGAGCGATGACAATGAGCTGGACTATGAAGACGAGTGGAATTTCAACTTCAGCTACATCCAGACAGAGGAAATCACAAAGGAGCAGAAGAAGAGAGGCTGGAAGATATACAGCCACTGTGCCAATGGAAAGTAAGTATTGTTCTATATTCAATTATTTTTATAATAAATAATTGATCGCTCCTCCTTTACCATCTTTAACATTAAAAAGATGAACACATTAATCCATCAATAATTATAATCCAATAATATATTATATACTATCTACACTGTGCTATTACTACTTTTACTTAAATTAAAGATATGAGTACTTCATCCACCCCTGAGTTCAGGTCAAGGATGATACATTTGCTATACTGTGAAAACTGTCGACAGAGTTTCTGTTTTTCTAACAACACATATTTGTCTAAATATGCAACAGGTTATGTTGTTCTGTTTCCCCAAACTGCTCTTCCCTGTTGCCATGCCAGGTCATATAATGGTGTTGTAAGAAGCAGAAAATACCGTAAAGATTGCGTAATTTATCCTGCTTTATGGTGTCTCAGAAGAGCACAGGGTATGATTTGACCAACAAAGTTATGGGAAGATTAATCTTTTTCAATTAAAATTTTAGTTTTAACAATTCTAAAACATTCATAATTTACAGGAAACGCTGCTGACCTGAGAGTATGCAATTGAGTTTATTTTATTTGACAGGGACAATGACATTTAACATAGTTCCAATGAGCATGAAGTTTATAGCTATTGCTAATGTTCTTTTTATTTGAAAATTGGGTTTTTATATGTACAGTGAGATTGAAATGTATAGCTTTCTGTATCATAAAACCACGATACAATACAAAAATACAATAAAATACACATCACACTTACCACAATACACTAATACACCTTGGAAATGTACAGTACAATTGGCTAAATATGGGTACAGCTCTGGTTTGCTTTTTCCAGAGTTCTGAGCCCTGAATGGAGAAAGCTGCTTGTTCAAATACCTCAGGTAGAATCTTACTAATCCTAAGAAGCTCTGACTTTAATTTATTGTCTTCTCATTTCCCCACAGTTTCCAGTGTACATCCTGCTGCAAGACCTGGTCTTCAGCCCGGGTTGTGGTATTGTTCCGTTACCGGCTGCGGGGTGCCCGGGGGTCAGTGATCATGCGGCCCTTTGGACAGGTCTGTCGCAGTTGCACCAACAATCAGTTTTCCCGCCCTGGTTTTTCCGAACAAGAGGTGGAAAGAGCCTTGCTCAGGCTTTTTGCGAAAATCCGGAAGAATTGCTACGGAGAAGATGACGACAGCGCTGCCAGTGGTAGCCCAACGCCACAATATAGGACCAAACCGCATGAGAAGTCCCTGTGTGAGGCCTGCCTTCAGGGTATCTGCTGTCAGGATGATGACTAGAAGTGTGTGTGTGTGTGTGTGTGTGTGTGTGTGTGTGTGTGTGTGTGTGTGTGTGTGTGTGTGTGTGTGTCTGTGTGTGTGTGTGTGTGTGTGTGTGTGAGAGAGAGAGATGCAGATTGACAGTGACTGACAGGCTTTGTGCTGATTGGTTAAAATGTTAATTTGTAGTCTGCACATGCCCCCTTTCCATAATACTTAAAGTTGACTGTTCATTAGGAATGTTAATGTTGTGTTGTAGGGGTTTTGTTGGGGATGGTTGTTTTTTTGACCATCAGGATCAATAATACAATTGTTCATGTAAATATATAAAGTTGTACTTTTGTCACTAAAAATGTAATCTTAAGTCTGAAAACGTTTTGTTTTTGGGTCCTGATTATTTCATGGATTTATATATCAGTACTACTTTGTAGTACTACTTATAATTCTACAGTTCAGATGCAAATATTATACTTTTATTGCACAACATTGTTTTGATAGCTGTTTGCAGATAAAGACTTTACATGCCAAACAAATGATCAGTTTATTAAATATATAGGAATTATAAATAAACCTACTCTACTTAAAATGATCTCCACCTCGTCCAGCTTCAACATTAAAATGCTGGTTATAAATGAATACATCTGTATTAATAATCCAATGATATCATACAGGGGTTTCTCGCCTCAGGGTTGGAACCTCTAGTACATTTTTCTGAAAATACTTTAAAAATGAAATCAAGACTTTCATATGTACTGGATTATTTTTGACATTGTGGTACTTTTTACTCAACTACTCACCTGAATATTCTTCCACCACTGTGGAGGACCGGATCAGCCACAACTACAAGCAAAGAAATTGACAAATGAACCCCTTAACACGCAGTTTTGTACTTTTGTTTCAACTTAAATTGCTTTTAAGCAAATAAAATTCTTTCTAATGCATTTCTCTTGTGTTATTTCACATACCTAAGACTATAGAAGTGTAATAGGCTACGTGAAATTATTCCAAGGGTCAAACATGAGGGGGTCCCTGGTAAACTCTCTATCTTGTAGTGGTTCTTATCAGAAACAAAATTGAGAACCTTTGGTTTAAATTGCCTTAATACACACTATCTGACGGTCAGTTTTTTACATCTTAATGGCCAGCTGCTGCATTAACAAATCCATTTTATTTTTTATCTCGATAGTTATTAATTCCCCAAATGATTAAGTTAATGTTCATATATATACATATTAAAAATCACCAGTTCTAGCAGCTAAAGTACAATTTTACAGAAAGGTTATAAAAAGAAAACATAAAACGAACCCAGACACCCGACCAATCAGGTGAGAGCTCTGTGTGTGACAGTTGGTCCCGAGCATGCGCAGTGCGCTTTTCTCTTTGGCAGCCACAACAACATACTGAAGCGGTCCAGTCAGTCTCGCCCCTCCGCTCAGCAGCATCATCATCGTCCCCGCCGGGTCCGGTGGTAGAGAGGATGGTTCAGCGGAAAAGCAGCCGGGGATGCGAATGACAGTGATAAGATAATGGCCCCCGATTTACGCAAGTTCCCGAATGTGCGACTAGTGATCAAGTGAAACGACTGTGTAAGTAAAACGGCGGAGATGTGATGTTGTCCTGCTGGAGGTAGTTGAGGCTAACATAACGCGCTAACCTGGGAGAGACGCTTTGCTAGCTTCGGTAACGGCAGGAAGGTACGCTGGTTTGGGTGTTAACGTTTTCCAACGGCGCCTTTACAGCTGTGGGGAAGCGTTAACACCCAAGGTAAAGCATTTGTATTGGCAGTATTTCGGACACCCTAACACTCGCTTTCCTGTTGTGTTTGTAATTCACAGTCAGTATGTTGAACAAAGGAGCTTTAACCGAGGGGCCGCATGGACAGAAACATGCAAAGAGAAGTCGACTGCTGTTTGTTTTGTGCTCCATTTCATGCTGACACAGCTTCTTCAGGGATAACCACACGAGGTCTGACCTCAATATGTAGCTGGTTGACGGTGACCTAGCTAATTTTGGTAAATGATAAAGTGCTATATTGAAACTTACACTGTACCTCACTATGCAGCTTTTGTTTGACTTCCCCCATTTAAGTTTGATGTCTCTTTTGACAACCTGGTTTTGTCAGTTCATACAGGAGCATAATCCACCCATATTTTGACTGAGGTCTGTCTTGATGTCTATCAGATGACACCAAGTTGTGATAACTGTAAAGGCACCACAGAGTGGGTCGGGTGTATTTTAAAGGCATGTAATAGTGATAGTAACTGTAGAATTACTCATTTAGATAATGGCAGATAGGTCTGAAATGCTTCTTGTACTTCAGTCAAAGCTTATCATAGAGCTGAGATACACGTCACTATAATATTAATATCTTGATATGACAGTAACCCTGGTAGGACTGCAATCAATCATTGTTTTTTTATTAGATCTGAAAGGATCAGTCTATTAGTTGATTGTCAGAAACAATTTAATGTTTCCAAAAGTGAAGGATTTGCTTGCTTTTTGTCTTATTTTATTTTAGGCTACTAACTGAATGTTTTTAAGTTTTGGATTGCTGGCGTTTTTCAGCATTTTCTGATATCTGTTTGACTAAACAATTGAGGATTTTGTCGAGAGAATAATTGTTATATTGTCTGTATTTACAGTGCTAATCTGACTAAATCTATCTTCCTGAACTATCAATTAATAGTTTAGTCTATAAAAGTGTCAGAAACACACTTTCCTAGTGCACAGAAGGAAGTATTGAAATGTCTTGTGTTGTTCAACCACTAGAGATAGTCTTTTTAAAGGAGAAAAGCAGCAAGTGGATGGTGTTTATGCTTGGAAAGTAATAGTTTAGCATTTGCAGATTGATTTTCTATTGATTGATTTGACTAACCATTTAAGCTTTAAGTGTGTATTCATGTGAAAAGTACAAAGACAATCTCAACCAAAATATCATCATACATTGCGATATGTGATTCATCATTTTGTCTCAATGTGTGTATTACTGGCTGGGTTTCCGAGAAACCAAGAATGCTATGACTTGAGACAAACATTTCCAGACAAAATTCATGTGTTTGGGATTCCTGAGCTCATGAGTCATTAAGTCTGGATAATCACATTACCTCAAATGGGGAATACCATACCAGAGGCCTGTTCTGTGTAGATCTGTGGTACAAGTGTAACTTAAAATTGATAATTTCCCCAAAACTATTCATGAACATACCTTTGTTCCTGGCTGGATTTACGGCTAATGTGACGAGTGTCCAGTCGACGAGGAGTGAAACACTTTCTCAGCCTCTCGCCACCCGACCACAGAATGACGTGTAGGCCCAATGAGCTTTCGTAATGGTATATAATTGCACTGTCACTGCCAAGCGCAAACTTTTAGTTCCCTGGAATTCCAAAGTTCCTCCATGTCCAGACTTCCTGTCCTTATTTAGTATGAGAGACAGAGAGAGAGACTGGCGGAGATACACAGAGGGGTGAAGTGAACTGGAAGTAAACCAGTGTGCACAAAACAGAGAGCCAAGCAGACATACTGACCTATTAACTATAGTAACCCCCCCCCCATCACCACCACCGATCCTTCACATATACACACACACACGGTCCGGTCTACGGCATGCATCACATGAGCAGAACTCAAAAGATGTTGGCTTTTATTCGCCAGTGGTTGCAGCTTCTGCGCGGCCCGTATGCCGCCGTCTGTCACCTCCTGCTGTCAGTCTGTGTTTTCCCTTTCTGTCACTGCATAGAAATGGGAGGCATAGGAGGGGAGGCAGTCAGCCCCGTTATTCAAATGTTCCAGAGCCCGGCCAGCCAGCGGCCAACTGTAGCCGGGCTAAAAGAGGCTCTTTGTGGGGGCCAGACAGATGGCCATAGAATGAAGACTGTAATGATACCCTCAACGGCCCAATACACACACACAGACACATGCACTCACATACAGACCACTCATTACAGGATGTAATGGTGTGTGTGTGTGTGTGTGTGTGTTTGAGAGAGAAAGAAAGAGGGAGAGGTGGGGAAGACGAAGAAGGAAACGAAGCTGAGCTCTCTGATAAAAATAGTGATTATGTACAATATGTGACAAGAAAGAGTGTGTTTTGTTTGTTGCGCCACACTGTTATTACTCTTGTACTGCATGTTGTATTATGTTTTTTGTGATATAAAAAATTCTTGTCATGCCAGGAAAGTGAATTTAGAATTGATGGGAAGATGATGAAAATATCTTTAGCTTGTGAATCTACAGGAGGTTTTATAAGCTGTTGCTGTCTGGGAGAGTAAACTCAGCTGTAGCAGCCATAGCTGTGATTCTTGTGATTCTTTGGTTTAGCGCCTGAGAGGCAAAGTAAAACTGGTTTTGTCCCAGTGTATTAGTTCTGCACGGTTTAACACACTCTCATATCTCGGGGAGCAGACAGACAAGCATGTAAACAGACTAATATATGCAAATTCCTCACAAACGCAAGCTAACTGGACTCGCAGTGGCCAGCTGTGGAAATATTGACCGTGCCTTTCATCAACTGACTAACAAATCGATGGCTTGGATATCATTAACCTTCCCCTCTTGCCTGCCCTCTTTATAATTATCTCTGTCTTTCTAGCTTCTTTCTTCTGTCCCTCTGTTTTTCCCTCTGTTTCCGGTGAGATAACATCCTCGCTGTGGCACATCAGCTGATCGATGGATGGACTGATTGATAGAGCTGCTTTCTCTCTCTCTCTCTCCCTTTCCACCTGTCTCCCTACTTCTTACCTTTCTGTCTTGTTTTGCTCCCCCTTTTCCTACCTTCACCAGACACACTCATTCTAATTCTTTTGTCTCCTCGTGTCCCTCTTTCCTCCAACCTTTTCCTCTAATCAATCTTCCCCTTTTTCTCCTTTATTTACAGGGCAGGAAAACACTGAACCATGTTGCTCTAACTTGTGACCTGTGGTGAACGGGGGAGGCGGAAGAGGAGGAGGAGGAGGAGGAGGAGGGAGGCGCAGGCAGACAGGCATCTCCCACAGCTCCCTTTAAGGCGGCCCTTTGCAAGCTTGAAACCATGGGCAACACAGCCACCAAGTTCCGCAAAGCCCTGGTGGGTGGGGACGAGGCCCTGGCCTGGCAGCTGTATGAGGGAAACCCTCAGTTCAGGGAAGGCCTGGATCCCAATGCATCGTATGGAGAGCAGTACCAGCACAACACGCCCCTGCACTATGTCTGCCGCCACGCCATGACACGTCTGCTTAGGTAAAACATCAACATGTTTTGTTTTATGTTGAGATTGAGGTGTTGATTGAGTTCGACAGTAATTTTAGAAGCTGCGACTTGTAATGTTGTTAAGCAGTTATCCAATACATTCAGTTACAAAGTAGGTTAAGCAAGTGGGTCATATTGAACTGACTAACAATCAACAGGATGTCTGCTTAGATAGATTTCGGAGAGTCACCATTTTCATAATTGTGTTTTTAGGGCAAGAAAGAGGACCTTTTGACCACTCGCATATACTGTCAAACTATGTAAATGATGTTACAAATACATACACATACATCTCAAAAGTCATATTGACATGTGCCAGACACAGGAGAAGTGCATTAGCCATGAGAAACACTGGCAATCTGACACAATTAAACCCACACAGACACTGATTGAAAAAACTGCAAATTACAGTCTCAAAAAGGACCAATTACTAGAATGAGAAATTGAGTCTCAACAAAAAGCAAACTCTGAATAATCGTCTTCTGTGATTCTGAAGTCTGAGAAAATAAATGTACCATGTGATCAGGGTTACCTCTTGATTTAGACTTTACATTTATACCAGAAAGCGTGTGTTACAAACTTGGAACGTAGAGTTTGAAAGACTCGGCTATTTAGGAAACAGCTAGGGTCTAGAGACTTGAGGGACTCTTGTGAGTCCCCTACCTTAATGAAGATGCAATTCTAAAGCGCTGCACTGCCACTTTTAATAATGCTAACGGGTTTAAATGTACTGCATGGTTAATGTGCTGTATTTTCTGTATGATTGCTGTATGTTCATTGCATGCATACTTGAAGCAGGTGTACACACACACACCAGCACACTCCCTTGGATAATTTCCTCTCACCTCTAGTGCTTTTTATCTACCGGTATATAGATTGTTTTGGTGTGAGTTGCCGTGTTGGAGATATCGGCCGTAGAGAACTGTGTCTGCCCTTCTCTGAAATATAATGGAACTAGATGGTCTCCAGATCTTACCTGAGCGAGCTGACGCTACAGCTCAACCGAGGAGGACACCATTAATGTTTACATCTCGTGCTGGCACAAGCACGAGCGTCTAGTCCAGGGTTGTCCAAACTACGGTCCATTTTTAATTGGCTCGCAGCAAATTCTAAAAGTGTAATGGAATATGGCCCAGATAGAAACTTGTGCTTGAATGTTTTGTACTTCTTAGTTCTAACACAGAAACACAGTTTTGACTTGTCAGCTAACTTAAAACATCACGTGTCAGATAAAGCGTGGGCTTTAGATGTTTACTGGATTGCATGTGATGAGAGCACAGATGCGACGGACACCGCACAGCTGTTCATTGTTTTTGCGATGAGTTGACGATAACTTTTGCGTTACGGAAGAGCTGCTTGGTCTTAGGAGTCTAAAGGCCACAACATAATTCGAACACGAGGACTTAACCACAGAGAATTTCAAGCTTTCCTGTCTGATGTCGATGCTGAATACGGGGACGCACTCCACCGTTCTGATGTGCGCTGGCTGAGTCTTCATTTATGTTAATAAGCTACATTTTTCAATAAATTCAGTCAATTAAAGTTGATAACATTTTCTAACTAACGTTAGTTGATGTGTTATCAAGCCCAATAACTTGTTTGTTTAACAAGCTTGAGATATCCCCCCCCCCCCCCCCCCCCCCCCGTTATACAGGGCTGTGAAGGAGGATCACCATCCTGACTAAGAAGCAATCTGAGGCTCCTGTGAATGAGCTGCAAACCCTTATTGTTACAAAATAAATGAAACCTCATTAATAGAAAGCTGTGATGGAGGCATAATTTACCTACATTTGATTGATTTTCTTTTATATAATATACCTCACCTCAAGTGAGTGGCCCTGCCCTTCGTATATTTTTCTGTATGTGGCCCTCAGTGAAAAAAGTTTGGACACCCCTGGTCTAGTCCATGAGTAGACTCATGCTTTCTTCTGCGCGGTGATACGGTACAAAGGAAATAGTTCCTACATGAAACTGCTCACAACAAGGTCTGTGGATAATCTTGGTCATGATTTCTTAAAAGAGACATTTTTGCTGAGTTTATCAACAACAACAAAATGTCTGCGCTTTGAGCCCCACAAGATGAATGCCATATAGTTTCATTATATTGGAGAGAAGGCAGACGTCTCTACAGCTGATATCTCCAACACTCAGCAACTCACACCAAAACAATCTAGATTGATAAATAGCACTACAGGTAAGAGAAAAAATATGTATTTTTGATTTTAGGGGTCCCCTTTTAAAAGAAACAATAAAAGGGACTCTCTGACTCTAACACAACCTAAAAGAAAAGGGGTCAAACATAAAAGAACATACAGACAGCAGGACACCAGTGTGCCTTTTTCCCCCTGTAGGGATAATCAAGCTGCTGGCCATGACAACGACAGCTGATTCAGTGACTCAATAGCCGTCCTCACCTCCTCCTCATCTTCCTCCTCCTCCTCCTCCTTGCACTCTTCCTCTCTCTTGCCCTTTCTTTCCATGATTACAGGGGGGGTCAGAGGAAGCTGTTTGAAAAGGCCAGTCAATTATCTGTGCATCTGCATGTGTGCACACGTGCATTTGTGTTTTGATGGGGGGAAACTGTGACTCCAAAACTGCTTAATGTGTCCGAGTCTATGAATACAACACTGGGAATCAATTGATGTGCTATTTGTGTCCCTTGCTACGAACCTATAATGGGCCAGAGAGGCGTGCTGAACGCAGCACTCTGCTCCTGATAAGTATCAGAGGAAATGCTTCTTTGTGCCAACGGCTTGATTAGACAGAGGGAGGCAGATAGACGATCGACCAATCTCAGACAAAAAAAATAAAGACTCATAAAGGACACACGTGGACTGTTTTTCCAGATTATTTTTAACATATTCACTTCAAGTATATTTGCTCTCTTCTAGTTGTCTCCGTGGTTCTGATTGGATGTAATCCCACGAGATGTGCAAACTGGGAAACCATAAGTAGACCTATTACTGGAAAAATGGGTGTAGTTCAGGAAGTGTAACCCTTCCTCCACAACAAAATATGTAAATAGCAACAGTGACTTCAATTGATTTCCTGTTGTTTGCAGAAGGCCAAGACATAAAGCATATACATTGGTCAACATGCAGCAACTTTTTTTTATTTATTTATGCGTGCGTTTTCAAGCTATTTGGTTCCTTTTTGGTCACACACTGCAAACAAATTAAGAATTTGAGTGTAAATTGTAACGTTTTATCTCTTACCTGATGTTTCCCGCCTTTGTCAAATTACTGTACGGTCTGAACAGCTTTGGTGTTAACAGTAGCATTAAACATGTGACGTCCCCAAGCCTGTTGTTTCTAATAGACTAATATTAGGGCCATCAACCCTGAACATGGGGCTTTGTGCGTGTATGTGATGTGTAGACGTGGGGGGCGATGGGTTTTAGTTGAGAGGAATAATTAGTGATTATTGCTTTGTGGGTGAATTGGCAGAGGACTGTCATTAGGGGGAGGCTTCAGGGGCTTGGGGCTGACAGAATAAGAAGGTCAGAAGTGGCAGAGCAGGGTAGCAGTGGATGAAAAGGCTGAAAGGCTTCACAATAAGGAAACATTCAAACACTAATTCAATAGTGGCCACTGCAGAGGGAGCACAGAGGAAGAGGTTTTACAACATTTTTATCTCTTCCACCAGTGGAAATTCTATGACGTCGCATTATTTTCTCCTCTTTTGTTGGACTCGCATTAGTGAGAAGGTCTTTTCAACTGTTAGTGTTATACCACTGGTGAAAAAGAAACAGGTTTTTTCTCTACAGGTTAACGTGCAGCTGCATTAGGATGACGTAGAAAGGGATGTCAAGTGGAAGAATGGAAAAGGACATTGTAGAGGAGAAAAATGCAAGTATAGGATAGAAAAGGAGAGATAGAAGTGGAAATGTAGAAAGAAACTTGAAAAGGAAACAACTGAATATACTGTATGTGGAGCCAAATAAGAGTGGAAAGCTAATCAGTAAATGGAGGTGTTGACAGACGAGAAGAACTATTTACTCAACAGAACTGCAACCACAGCATGGCTCTCAGTGCAACTGGCACATCCATCATGTCAGTGTGTGTTGTGTGTGTGTGTGTGTGTGTGTGTGTGTGTTGTGTGTACTCGCCAGTCAGCATGTACATTATCTCAGAGATGTTAAACAGAAATAGTCGATATTCTGCCATCTTTCTTCTCATCCCTCTCTCTTCTACTCATCTCACAATCCATCCCACTACCATACTTATCCTCATATTCCCATTCATCCCTCCATGTACTGCTTCCTCCACGTCTATCTCTCTCTCAAGTATGCTTCACAAAGAGATCTGAACTCAAACATAAAAGCAGATAAATGAAAGAATATATTGGCAAATGTCAGGCGGTCGGGTAGAGACGCCGTGGGCAAATTTGCACATTACAAAATCATCCACAGGTAAATATTATACACACGTTAAACTTAAAAATAAATTATTGCTGGAAGTGAAAGTGAAACTTTTCTTCATGTAATGTGGAAATGCTCTTCTGTTTTCCCTTTTTGGAATTTTTAAATGTTTCCCTAAATGGTTAGAATTGAGGACATGCATTGCGTCTTTTGAAGCTCTAATAGCAATGACTGAAAGTTTTAATGATTTGATCTACATCTGATGTAAATAAAGAAGGGACCCTAACAGGAAGTAAATATTTATTCCTATTAAAGAAAATATGCTACCTCATGTATTGATACATGTATGGATAGATGGATTGATTTTGTTTTCTTTTTGTTTTGTTACTTATTTTTCCTTTTTGTAAGTTGTGCTTTTATGTTTGTACGTATTGAAAAAGGTAATAAAAGCTTTAATAACAAAACGTATGCTTCATTTTTCTCTTCCACCCTCTGATTTAAGCTTTTCTTTCTGTTTCCGTCAGTTCTTTCTTCTCTTTCCAACTTATTCTGAAGTCCTCTCAGGGATATGCTTGATTTTCAACATGATCTGGTGTTTCATCGACACAATCGCTCATTTAAACCAAAACTCCTTTAATATTTGAAATGAAACCATCCCATCATCATATTTGTTTGTTGTCTCCTGGCGTCTCACACCAGAACCGGAGCTAGCTAAGCAATAAATAAACAGGATCAAAACATACAACGTTAATATGAACAGCTGGTAAAATAAACAAAGGGACAATATACATTGATTGCTGTGGATGTAAAGGATTTCTGTCTGGAAATGTTTGGTTTAGGTACCTTTTTAAAAAGTGCTGTACGAACCCTGTCTTCAGTTTTGTCCTTAATCCTTCCATTTTATTTAATCCCTTCTTTCTTGCCTGCATCATATAGGTCCTTCCTGTTCAGTAAAGAGGGGAACCCCAACAAGCGTAATGTGCACAACGAGACGTGCCTCCACGTGCTGTGCCAAGGCCCGCAGATCCTGCTGCTGCCAGAGGGAGCGCTGTCGCCACGACTGGCTCGACCCCAGAGGGACGAGCAGCGTCGTGCCGACTGCCTGCAGGTGCACACACATGGGCAAACTTGCACGTTGCTGTTAAAAAACAAATACATTTATCGACAAAGTTGACATTACAAATAATGTTGTGTTTCCTGTAGATGATCCTGAGCTGGACCGGCGCCAGACTGGATGGAGGCCAGTACGAGAAGGCCAATGTCAACGCCACTGATAATCACCACAGCACCTGTCTGCACTATGCTGCCGCTGCAGGCATGAAGAGCTGTGTGGAGGTGAGAGAACGTGTGTGGACATCCACCCTGGAGCTCGCTTGAGGAGGAGCTTTGTTTTCTATATGGCAGATCTCGTCTAAGTGCTCTGTGTGATTGGATTTCAATTTTACAGCCAGTAAAATCTGTAGGCAGTATTATTATTATTATTATATTATAATATTATCCTTGCATCAGGAGCATCTGCTCTGTGTTTCATAACTGTCAGGTCCAAGCACTGCTTCCTCCCTTGTTTTAGGAAAGAATGATTCCTAAATTGAAAGAAAATTGAGTCGGATATGGGCTGCTTGTGGAAATGTAACCCAGATATAGATATCCTTTTGAGATAAAGTTTGAACACATTTCTCTTCATTCCCTCTCCTCTTTTATTCACTCTTTCATAAACTGTCTGCCCGCACCTCAATCTTTCCTTAACTTCCTTTCGACTTTTGTTGTATTTGTTCCCTTTCCTCTCCCGTTCCCCTCCTCTTTCACATGTCACTGTCTACTTTCCTTTCTCCTATTTCTTTTCTGTTTTCTGCCATCACAACTTTCTCTCTCGTCCCCTTCCTGCTGTTTTCTCTTTGTCTGCTCCTCTTGCTCTCGCCTCTCGCCTTCTTTGTTCTCTTTTGTTGCAAGTTCCTTCAATTTCTTGTTCCTCTCCATTATCCATTTCCCTACCTTTTTCTCCCATTCCTTTTGTTCTCTCTTTTCAACCCCCTCTTCCCTCTTTGTAGCTGCTAATCCAGAGCGAGGCGGACCTTTTTGTGGAGGATGAGGACAAGTTGACGCCATGTGACCACGCCGAGCGGCATCACCACACCGAGCTGGCCCTCAGCCTGGAGTCGCAGATGGTTTTCTCCTCCTCTTCAGCTCAGCAGTCAAACACAGACGCACATGGTGAATCCAACCTGCTGCAATACAAGGAGGTGAGACCACAGTTACGAGATCTGGGGTTTCCTGCTGGCTGGACTTTTAAAAATAAATGTGCTTTTAAAAACTACAAACTTTATTGGGTGCTTGAATTTCATGTAGGAAGAGCCACATTTGTAACATTTAAAATGTAAACCTTTACGGCCATGGAAGTTATCCTTAAAAGTCGAGGGGAAAAAAGTCATTTGTGCTGCGCATCAGCTTTCATTTACAGAAGGAAATGTGATAAATACACAGCTAAATGTCTTATTTTTTTCCTTTTCTCATAGTTGTTAGTATAGTAACACAAGTAAACACGTGTGTGTGTGTGTGTGTGTGTGTGTGTGCACACACCAATATCTGAGTCAAACAGAGGGCCCCAGCAGTCTTCAAGCAGTGGCTGCTGCCAGCTGATAGCAGTTTGATCTTTCTTCCTGAAGCCAATCTATGCTAATAATTAATCTCTTTTTCCCACCACTTCCCCGTATCCCTGTCCTTTTCATGATTCTTGTATTATCTTCTTCACTTCCTTAAATGTATCTCAATCTCATATGTTTTTGGTAAATAACTTTCCTTTCCTGTATCTTCCTCTATCTCTTTCATTTCTCCCTCCTCTTATTTCTCTCTCTATCTCCCTAACATTTCAGCCTTATGAGGGACTGAAGCTTCAGGACCTGCGCAGGCTGAAGGACATGCTGATCGTAGAGACGGCAGACATGCTGCAAGCCCCCCTCTTCACTGCTGAGGCCCTGCTCCGAGCACACGGTGTGTGGAAGTTGACATTCTCAGCCTCTCAGCACTTTCATTGTGATTGCAATATTGAAAGAGAATTGCATCCATATTTCCTGCCTCTAAATGTACAGTATGTGTGTAATCTCTTTCTCAGACTGGGACAGAGAAAAGCTTCTGGAAGCCTGGATGTCAGACGCTGAGGGCTGCTGCCAGCGCTCAGGTGTGACCATGCCCACCCCACCACCCAGCGGGTACAACGCCTGGGACACTTTACCCTCACCTCGCACCCCCAGGACCCCGCGCTCACCCCTCACACTCACCCTCACCTCCCCGACCGACAGCTGCCTCACACCTGGAGAGGAGAGCCTGGCTTCGGTGAGACACACAGTGATGACTTTAAACGTTTTTAAACTGGTATCGGGGAAGATGCAGAATCTTTTTATTTATTTTTTTACCTACTTTTGTGAATGGGATTATTTAGTTGCTTAATGAGGGATTACTGAAAATTATCCCCGAGTAGCCATATGTAGTAACAGTACACCAGTACAGTTTTCAATGTCCTGTTGGATCTAAATGTAAAACCTGCCTTAGACCACAATATCCACAAAGTGTGTAAAGATATTGCAGTCTCATCAGTTGAACCGTCTCATTCTTCTGTTAGAAGGTTAATGTCATCATGTGCAATCTTAGTAAAGGTAGGATTTATTGCAGGTCTGCTACATTGCTTTGCATCATATTCTATAGACATTGTTGTTATTGTGTCCATTTCCTGTGTATTATTACCAAAACAACGCAGCGAATTAAAGTATTCAATCTCAAGTTAATGGAATATAAAGTCATTTGTTAGGCATCACTGTGATATCATATGTGTCAGACATCTGATTATGGTGCGTTTATCTTCTGTCTCCCTGCAGTGTGGAATCTGTCTCTGCTCTATCTCTGTGTTCGAGGATCCAGTGGACATGTCCTGTGGACACGAGTTCTGCAGAGCATGCTGGGAAGGGTAGGGACCTGTTTTTGTGTGTGTAAATGTTCCGGTATACTCTAATGTTTTTAAGCATTTATTTAAATGTGTGTGTGTGTGTGTGTGTGTGTGTGTGTGTGTGTGTGTGTGTGTCTCTCAGGTTCCTCAATGTGAAGATTCAGGAGGGTGACGCACACAATATTTTCTGTCCGGCCTATGAGTGCTACCAGTTGGTGCCGGTGCATGTGATAGAAAGTGTAGTTTCCAGAGAGATGGACCAGCGATATCTACAGTTTGATATAAAGGTAAAAATAAAAACACTCATACAGTCACCACAGCTAAAGGAAAGCTTTTCCTCCACATGTAAACTTATTCTGTGTGTCTTTGCCTCTTGTTCATTTACTTGCTGTATATTTGTATGAAATTGTCTTTGTTTCCGTTTGTTTCTTCCTGTTTTTTGGCATTTCCCGATCACTTCTGCTCTGTACATTTCCTCCTGTCCGTGCTATGTTTTTATATATCTGTGTCCTCACCCTCTCTCCCATCGTCCCGCCCCGCCCCTCCGTCCCTATTGCAGGCATTTGTGGAGAACAATCCTGCCATCCGATGGTGTCCTGCAGCACGTTGTGAGCGGGCGGTGCGGCTCACCCGTCCAGGCCCTGGGGACAGCGACCCACACAGTTTCCCCCTGCTGCCCTCCCCAGCTGTCGATTGTGGCAAGGGTCACCTCTTCTGCTGGTCAGTGTTCATTGCATTATCGAAAACTGACTGAATATGTTCGTCAACAACTCTTTTTTTTCTTGATTGATGATTTATAAAGACTAAAATGTCAACAGTTTTCATTGACTAAAACTCTTTAGTCTTTAGTCTTTGGTCTCTAGTTTGTTTTCTATGACTTAGATAAGACTAAAAGGCTTAACAAGAGACAAAACAGCATTAGGTTGTCTAAATATGATTTAAAAAAACTAACATTTGACACAGGACTAAGACAAAATTAGAAAAACATTGCTGACAAAATTACCACTATTGCAGATACACTTCATGCTTTATTGGCTGTTTACACATTCAACACAGCTGGAAGAAGAGACCACTGTGTTGTTGACCTAAAAACCTAGGCAGCTGTTATTAAAAACTTCTGTGAAACTTCTTTTTTTTTCTCTCTTCTTTTTCTATGAATTAGAAATGACACGTTGTCATGCTGCTTTGGTCTCAATTAATTGTATTTTACTGCAGCTAATTCTCTGTTTATCACCCACAGGGAATGCCTTGGCGAGGCCCACGAGCCATGTGACTGTCAGATGTGGAGGAACTGGCTCCAGAAAGTCACAGAGATGAAGCCTGAGGAGTGTAAGTCTGTTCCTGTGTTGTTTGTGTTTTACTGTGTTGTGTTACTGGGGATCATTTTAGCTGCATCTCAGTACGCTGGCACCACAACAAGGCAGTTAACAGCAGCTGTCAGGACGGCCTACCAGGATGTGTGTAATATATCTTTATAACAGAGTGGCAGGTGTTCAGGTCATTGATATTTGTGTGTGCTGGAGGGTGTATCTGCAGGGCAGGTGTTGGGCATTTGTTGCTAATGTGTGTGTGCGTTTTTCTGTGTGCGTGTGTGTGTGTGTGTGTGTGTTTCTTTGTGTGCGTGTGTGTGTGGTGTGCGTTTTCCACAGTGGCAGGTGTGAGTGAGGCCTATGAGGATGCAGCTAACTGCCTGTGGCTGTTGACCAACTCAAAACCGTGTGCCAACTGCAAGTCGCCCATTCAGAAGAATGAGGGCTGCAACCATATGCAGTGTGCCAAGGTAAACACACTAATCTGTCAGCTGTGTGTCATCATTTGTGAAGATACGGAGTTCTGTTCACAGACTGTTAATAATAATGTCATTATTTACTGTATTTTGGTTGTAATTCTGAATAAACTCTGCTCTCCCTCTCTGTAGTGTAAGTATGACTTCTGTTGGATATGTCTGGAGGAGTGGAAGAAGCACAGCTCATCGACAGGAGGCTATTATCGCTGCACTCGCTATGAGGTCATCCAACAACTAGAGGAGCAGTCCAAGGAGATGACTGTGGAGGTATTAACACACACTCTTAAACTCTCTTAAACACTCTTACTGATATAAACATGCACACGACACAGGGTTCGGACAAAGTTTGGAAAATGCTTCATTTTAATCGTTATGTTTTCAAGGTAAGGGGGTATGATTGAATTTGAATATACTCCTTGAGAAATGCTTGATTTTTAACTTAATCCCGGTGTTTCATCTGCACAATCACTCATGGAAACCAAAAATATTTTAATATGTAAAATTAAACAATGCCGGCGTCATATTTGTTTGTTGTCTCCTGGCATTTCACAACAGGCGCGGAGCTAGCTAAGTGTTTAATAATCATGATCAAATCATTGATTATTGCAGCATGTACACTTTAGATGTTATGGTAAAGGCTTCAACAGTCTGGGTATTTCCAGGTTTAACTACCATGAAATTGCTTAGAAAGTGCTGGAACTTTACTCTTTAAAGCTGTGCAAACTGACAAAATATATTATTCACACAACCCTACATTTACCTGCTCACACGTCCACCTGCAAGAGCTACTCATTCACCTGTCAGGTGATACATTAATGAAGCTTCTTGTGCCCTACAGCATTTACTGTAGTCGCACACATCAAGCCATCTGAGTGAAATTGAGTTGCTTTTTGTTACAGGCAGAGAAGAAGCACAAAAGTTTTCAGGAGCTGGATCGTTTCATGCACTATTATACTCGCTTCAAGAACCACGAACACAGTTATAAGGTAATACACTCTCCACACACAACAATGCAAAGCTGAATTGAGACATTGCATTATAATCTGATGATCATTAATTTGGGACATGTGTCTCTCTCCTGTCGTCTGTTAGTTGGAGCAAAAACTACTAAAAACAGCTAAAGAGAAAATGGAGCAGCTGAGCAGAGCCTTCATTTGCCGTGAGTCTCTTTTATATGATACAATGCGTACAGAGTGTTTTGTTTTAATCCTAACACATTCATCCTAATTACATTATAATACTGGATGGTTTTGTCCAGGTGAAGGCACTCCTCCCGACACGCGGTTCATTGAGGACGGTGTGTGTGAGTTGCTGAAGACGCGGCGTGTCCTGAAGTGCTCTTACCCGTACGGCTTCTTCCTGCAGCCAGGCAGCACCCAGAAAGAGATATTTGAGCTCATGCAGGTAATCTAAAACATATCTGTGACATGAACAAGACAAACAACTTTAAAGCCCCTCCAGTGATCCCTGGTGTGTTCTTTAGACCAGTGGTTCCCAAACCTTCTGTGGCCAAGGCACACAAAGACCAAGCCAAAATCTCAAGTCACACCTGTGTTCATATACGGGCAAAGTCCCCTCTCTAACACAAAGTGTCACTGTTATCACTGTGTGAACATTTATTTAGCCGAGTCCTTGTAAGAAGCTATTCTCCTTCACACTAGCAGAGAGCCTTTGATGTGTCACACTCTAATATTTCCCACCATGCGCAAATGACTAAAACGAGTTCGCTTTGACAGATTTCTTTTTTGTTTAATGATTGTTTTATTTAGATTTAGGCCAAAGCATAAAAGACCTATTGTTTCTATATTGTGAAATAAGTGTGTAGGACAAAGTAACGCTAAAGTAGTGTTTCCCTGCGCTGCGCCCCCCCCCCCCCCCCCCCCCCTGTAATTCAAGACGTTTTTTAAAATTATATTCACAACTCACTTTTCACATTGCACAGGTGCTCTTTTATTAAATAAACTAAACGCTTATGTTATTTATCTAATTTATGTGCACGTTTCAGTTGCTTTGCGTATTTACATTCTCTGCTCTGCTTTGCGAAGGGCGGAGCTCCGCTTCCGAACCCACACACACACACACACACACTTACAGTCAGAGACAGAGCGGAGGAAAGGTGAGGAGAGAACTTAAAAAATCTGCGCCACGCACGGACCTCATCCAGCCCAGGCAACACCTCACAGGGGAAACACTGAAGTAAATAAAAAATCATTCATAACCTTGTGTACAGTTAATGCAATAGGCCTAATTGTTTCAAAATCCCCCGGCACACCGGGATTTGTCTCACGGCACACCATTTGGGAACCACTGCTTTAGACGACAGGTTGGCTATAGTCGTTACAACAGCTGTTAGTGACCATGAGGTTTTGTATTTTTAATACACAGATTCATATTTTGGCCTGATGGTGATTCTAGACGACAGGTGAAGGGGTCAACAAAATCATTCTCATCCTCTTGAGGACCATGAATATCCATACAAATATTCACAGGAAATCAGCCTGGAGTGGTTGAGATACTGCATTTACGTATTTATTTATGGCTGCAACTAACAATTAATTTCATTGTGGATTTAACCTGCTGATTATTAATCGATAATCAAAATATTTGGCCAATAATATGATGGTTAACTAATTGATTAATCTTTGCAGCTCTAGACATTTTGCTCTCCTCAACATACTACATGTTAAGGTGTCGGTGCTGCTTATAATCTGTATTTTGGATGTTTTCACACATCACATTTATTTTGTAGCAAATCTTTTGTATTCTCATTATAAATCCATAATCTAATTGGCAACATTGTTAAGGAAATAATAGATATTTTTATTGTACATTATTAAGATACTTACCTCATTTTCTCATCACTTGGCTCACTTGCAGTGACTTCACACTTGTGCAATGTTTCTTTTAGTCGTACAGATTTTGAGATTGCAGTGATTGATATGAAGTTAAGCAGAGCTTTGAATCACCAGAGGTTCATTCCCTCAAATTTCACAATTTCAAAACACTTGACGAGGCTTAAAACTGAATGAAATCTCCGGTGAGATGAAGAATACTCAGAATATACTAGCTATATATGTGACTCTTGTCTGTATCAGGAGTCAAATATCAGTGGCAAACCCTTTTTTTTTTATATTTAGGATTTCTAGTCTTTGAGCAGGCGGGAGTTAACATGTTGTTTCTTCTCAGACGGACCTGGAGATGGTTGTGGAGGATCTGGCCCAGAAGGTCAACCGGCCGTACCTGAGGACTCCCTGTCACAAGATAATCAGCGCAGCCCGTCTGGTGCAGCAGAAGAGGCAAGAATTCCTGGCGTCAGTGGCCCGGGGCGTCGCTCCCAACGATTCTCCTGATCCTCCGCGCAGGAAGTAATGACAAACACACTCACACACATCAGTACACTGTTTTGTTTCTTCATTTCATTTCTTCCACCGGCAGGGATAAGGAAGACAACGTAAAAAGTATAAACATTTGTTTACAAACTACATTGTAATGGAAAATGTAATATCTGCTTCATGTGTGTTTGTTTCAGTTACCCTGGAGGATCATGGGACTGGGAGTACCTTGGCTTTGCCTCCCCTGAGGTAAACGGTCCCACTGAAACACTAACCTTTGTTTTGCTCACTATTAGGGATGTACCGACTAGTTCAAAACTTCATTTATAACTTTGACATTCGTTTACTAAATCAACATTCGATTGTTGCGCAGCTTGTTTTTTCTATTCATTCTGTTTAAACCTAATATTTAAGTTGAAGATAAATATTATGCTACACCAACATTATTAGTATTATAGTGTTTGTAGAATTAGATTACAGTGGTGGCTGCGTAGGATTGAGAAAAAAGCGCAGTGCCAGTTATTCAAATTCAGGATTTTGTTTCAGGATTCTTCATTTTTAGGGTGATGACAACAGATATTCGAAGCTTGATTCAAAAAACCTCAATAGAAGCTTTGAATGTAAAAGAAAATGACATTCGGTACAGCCCTCCTAACTATTTGGTTCATGCCCAGCTAAAGCTATTCCCTAAACCTGTGCTTGGTGGCCTACTTCACTATGATTTGAGGTCATCTAAATGCATGACCACGGCTGCAGCTGACTTAGTTTGCTTATGTGTGTTAAGATGGGGAGTCGTCACTCTGTACTGGGAGCAGGAGATCAAAGAGAGAGACAGTCACAGGTAATGCACCCTACTGTAGTTCCTGGCATTTTGTGCATAATGCATGGGCTAATTATGATTATGAACCTGCTTGATAGAAAATAGACTTACAGCACAGCTTTTAGAATTGGTTTTGTAGTAACCCAGCTTGAATCACTATTTGCAGGATTATGCTGACATCCAGTACCGTCGCAGACACAGACCACGGCGCAGAGGAGACATGCTGAGTCTGCACAACCTCAGAAGCAGCAGTAACACACCAGAGATGAGCAGGAGGAGCGACAACACAGGTCTGCCAAAGGTTTTACTTTTGAAAAAGCCCTTTATGACAAAAATAATCAAAAAGGTGTGAAAACAGTATGGGGAATTTTGGAAATAACCTCAATATTGCACTTTATAGGTACCATTGATTGATTGTATTTGATGATTAAAAACACAGAACACTGCACTACAGTCATTACATATGTTAAAAATGACAGAGCATACAAAAAACAATAAAGCCCAAAGTCTTATTTCCATTGGGATCCTCTAGTACAGGGGGGGCCAACCAGTCAGAGGTTAAGAGCCAAAAATGTTACTATGTTACTGCAAAGAGCCACATCATACACAGTCACAGATGCATACCCCCCCCCCCCCCCCCTTCTCTCTTTTGTTCTCAGCCTTTCTCTGTGCTCCCTCACTCTCTTCCTCCCCTCTCTCTCACACAGACAAAATGAAAATCTAAAACTTTATACACACACACACACACACACACACACACACACCCTCACACAGACAGACACACACAGCTCTGCTCAGACAGATTTATTATAAATGTCACACACCATAATATTGAGAGAAATTGAATTAAACCTCTCCTACCAGTATTCAGAGGCCAGTTATTATCAACAATGAACATTGTGTCTCACACACAAGCTCTCAGTGTGTTTTATCTTCCTATGCATGTTGCTTCTTTAAATTAGTGGGACTTCTGACATTCCTTGCCTTGAACAATCCTCCTCAAATCTGGCTTGTATTCCGTTGTGGTCACTCGAAGCAATTATTTCACATGTGTGCCAGTCAGAACAGATCGATACTTTGATTGCACGTGTTTCAGGGTAGATAACACCGACTCACAGACGTACGTTGACCCAAACATTGATAGTAGCTTGAGCGCAGCCCGTTTGACATTGGGATATTTTTTCCATTGGCACAGTTTTCCAGAACTCAAGGGTCCCTTCCCTCAGAACAGGTTTCAGTCGGTCTTCCTCAGAAAGTTCAATCATCTCCAACTGGGCTACCGCCTCGTCCGTGACTAGCGCATAAAGAAAGCAGAGTCGGGCAAACTCGTGCTTTTTGTAAAGTGTGCCATTCAGATGTTAGCATCGCACACGGCGGAATAAGCGATGTTCGCCAGCATGAAAAAGCGTCCAAGCACAAGCACGAGGCACAAAACATACACTGTCAATGACTTCATGTGTGATAAGAACTGTGTCGGAGGCAGACCAAGTGACCAAAGCTGAGGGAAAGATGTCGATGCTTTGCGCCAAAAATAATGTAGCCTTCAGCTTCTGCGTTGATTTCAGTCGCAGTGTAGCGGACATGTTTCCCGACTCTGACATCACGTGGAAGTCCTCGTGGGGGAAACGAGAAGCCACACAACTCATCCATCATCAAATAAATTGATGATAATAACTAATAAATAAAATACATACATTTTATAAACATGTCTGTACAAGTAATACATACTTTAAATACACATGTATTTCCTGAATGTATATACCCGTCCCTTATGTGTTTACGTTTACATTGGTGGCTGAGAGCTGTTAGAGAGCCGGGCGGAGTCCGGCAAAATAATTCCCTTATTTTGAAATTCCAATGTTGACAGGTATGCACTAGCGGGGCTTTCAAACAGTCCGTCTCACAATTAAAAGGGTCGACGAGGAACGTAATCTGTGACCTTTTCAGCTGTAGATCATGGAACCGGGTCACAAAGTTTTCGTGCAGGGTTTCAACCAATGTTGCATTTCGGCTTGTCCGCTTGCTTTTAGCAGAGGGAAAATGTGCTAATTCTCCCTTTTGAAGAAGTGTCTTAAACAATTTCAGTTTGTTAACAAACGCAAATACACTTTGCACTAGGTCAGGCAGCATTTTTATATGAATATGAACTCTCCCACTCTACTAAAAACGTCCTATGTTCGTCTTCATATTTTCGCTTAGCTGTGCATTTTTCCCTGCCATTTTAGGATCAAAGTCAGATGGTCAGTTTACTCAACGATAGGTTTTTCCCCCCTCGAAGGTGATTGGTTCACTGCATCGCAGGCATTTTTGTGATTGGCTCTTGGGCCACATCAAAATTAGGCGCAATGTCATGCTCTCATACTGACAGCACACATACACACACACACACACACACACTCTCAAATAAAATTCGATATGAACTGAAGAGCCGCATGAAACTGGTTGGCCACCCCTGCTCTAGTATAACAAACACCACAAGATAAAACAATAGCAGTGCAGACAATACATCTGTTGATGTATTGTAAATAGCAGGTGTAGCTATGTCAACATGCTCTTATTGTCTTGATCATAAAAAGTAAAATCTTTGAAATTGAAATTGCTACACGGCACTTTGAAACTATTTCTTTAAGGCCACTTTAAATGTGCTTTGTGAAATGTTCAGTTTCAGATTTGTGGGCAGATTATTCCACTACACTGTTTTTGCTCTTTAGACTATTGAATCGAAAAAGTATGATGTCTGTCAAGCTCCCATGTGTAGCTATGTAGGTGTAGGTACAAGTAGGTATGATTTTCTTTTAGTAGTGAGAAATAATGAAGTACTTTGGTACAAAATTCATCAACCAAAGTTAGCAACAGTCTCCCAGATGCAACGTGGGTTTGTTTTTTGTCAATGAAAAGAATTGCGGGAGGATGAGACAGCCCTCTGTCGATCTTTCCACTTTCTAAGAGGACTAATTCATATTCATATGTTTACATCAATCAATCAATCGTTATTTGTAAAGCACCTTTCATGCAGGTTAGTGCCGTTCAAAGTGCTTTACTGTGACTGACGAGCCGAAAATAAATGCAATAACAATACAATAGATATAAATGCTACAACTTAAAGATAAGTTAAAATAGGTGATGAATAAAATACCACAACCTAAATAAAAATATACTGTGAATAAAATCATTTAAATGATTGTCTATAAATAATCCATTGGTATTTAAAGGTCTGGCTGAATAGGTAGGTTTTAAGTTTACGTTTAAAGATTTCAAATGGATAGTGTTGCTAATTGTATTTGTGGTTTTCAATATAAAACTTATTATTACATTTGAATACTGCGATAATATTGATAACTGTGATAATATTTGGTCACTATAATCTAAATGTGAATTTTTTCGTTCCAGAAGCTCCAGAGAGAAGCGAGGGCCGCAGGAGAGCGCTGGGCTCGCTGGATGAAGACGATCCAAACATCCTGCTGGCCATTCAGCTGTCCCTTCAGGAGTCCCGCAGAGAACGAGGCCTGGAGGGAGGGATGGAGGGGAGAGCGGAGCTGGAGAGGAGGCCGGGCCCCGCAGGAGATCTGGGAGATGTTGCTTTGCACTCTCTCAACACAGACGGTCCTCCAGGAGCCAGAGGCTTCCCCATGTCTCTCCTGGACCCTCCTCGCCCCCCTAACAGGACAGACTCCACGACCCAGCCTCCCATGTTAAACTCCCTCCCCCTCCCTCCCCCACCTCCCTCCCTCAGTGCAGAGCTGCTGGAGCTGGGAGACAGCCTTATGAAACTGGGGAACATAACCACTCCTTATGAACTCGACACACACACACAGGAGCAGCTCTGCGCTCTCCACACATACAACCACAGTACGCTCGCTGCTCCCTACATTGAACCTGCTTACAGCGACTGCAGCCATAGAGCAGACCAGACGGCTCCATACATGCTCGACCATATCACCATCACAGATCCCACTTACTGCCACTCCAGTGCTTATTTAGCTGAGGTTGAACACGCTGCCTCCTGCGCACTTGAACGCGCCCAAAACTCCGCCCATCCTAGCTCATGTAACCGGGAACATGCAGCCACGTATGACAACACCCAAAAACCAGACAGCTCTTACAACCCTAACCCTGAACACAGTAGCTCTTACACCCAGGAGCGTCCTGCCGCCTACGCTCTCGAACGCCCGCCCAAGTCAGACCCCCAGCCACCTGCCCAGTTGTGCCTCCCGTCTCCAGAGCTTGAGCCGGAGCTGCTGCTCTCACCAGTGATCCCCCCGGGGGGCGCTTTCACCCCCAGCGACCCTCAGAGTCTGGAACCACTGGACCCCACAGCCAGTGCCCAGCTGCTGGACAACATCATGGCCTGGTTCAACAACAACATCAACCCCCAGAACAACCCGCAGAGCCTCGCCCTCATCCCCTCCCCGCCCACCACAGAAACTGACTCCTCCCCTGACACGCACACTGAGTCAGAGGCCTCCAGAGACGTGCCCCCCGCCTCTATCTGGCAGCCCCTGGAGGGCGAGCCAGAGGCAGGCGGAGGGGCGGCGAGTCCTCATCTAGGTGCTGCGGGAGCGGAGGGCCTGAAGACGTCGAGGCCCAGCACTCTGGAGCTGGACAACAGAGCGGCTTGCGAGGTGGGTGTGGACGCAGGGTGTGTGGTTGACCTGTCGCTGGACGAAGCGCACACACACCCGTGCTCACACTCCCAATGTGGAAACAGTCCCACACACACTGACCCGGCCACAGAGAGAGACTTAGACCTCATCCTTCAGTTAGAAGGGGACCAATCACCTGAGGAGTGGGAGGAACAAGTACACCTGGTGTGACAGCGACAGAACAACGCGGAGAGAGAAGGTTGAGCGGGAAGAGAGAGAGACGTAAAAGTGAAAAGAAAATCAAAGACTGGGGGGAAAAAAAGAGAAATAACAGTGATGCCTCAATGAAAGATGGTCTTTGGAGTGTTTACTGTATGTATTATACTGTATCTAGAGAGGACATTCAACCCTGCGGACCTTTTTCAGTAACGATGATGTCATACGCAGTTTGATTCTTTTTTTTTTTTTTTAAGTGCTTTTGTCTTCTCTAAAAACAGACAAACTATTAGTGTTTAAAGCAAAGTACATCAATGGAAAGCTACTGATATCATAACACATAAAATGCTGCAGATGTTTTTGTTTTCTTAGTTTATTTATTCCCTGTAGTTGTCTTCTCCGTTTGTTCAGGGTGAAGTTTTGGTGCTGATCATGCTGAAATCCAAACTTGCCTCGTATACTCACTTTTATTATTAACACACCGACCCAACCACGAGCCTTCTGGAGCCAAATATGATGTAACCTTGGAGCTTGTTGAGCGTACTGTACAATCAGAGGGCCTAATTCTGATTTTTGGACCTTCATGCACACTGTGCCTGCTTTGTTTTAGAGCCAACACACTACTGATGTTTCCTTTTGGTAGGCTGCAAAGAACGATGATACTCTTGTCTGTGCGCAGTAAACATCACGCTGGTACAACGTGCTTATCTGGATTTTATGACGGTAATAATTATTTGTAATACTTTAGAAAAGATATTGTCTTGTCTTAAATCTTGCTCAAAGACACTCCAGCATCATGGCTGCTTGTTGTCAGGGGGAATTGAACCCTTCTCACTGCAACACCCTGCTTCCCATTCCATAAAGTCTTTATTGGAAATCAGCTTTTATTTAAGTGTCATCCATATTGCTGTATTTTACACCTGCTTTGGCTCAGTTTTCACAAAAGTGTCAATGTGCAAAACACAAAATGCTATACTAATAATAATCATTTTGACCTCAAACTTGACATGAAATACATCATGGAAACATCTTCATCAAATTTTCTTTATCAAATAATGCCATCAAACAGAAATTCTCATCAGAATAAAGTATTCAATGGATAAAAGTGGATCCAGTCAAGAGTGTGATAGTATGATAGAAGTGATGAAAACAAGATGTACTGTGTTACTGTAAGTATAGGTAAAGACTTACACAACAGTAAGTCTGATATTCAAACACTTTGACATTTTTGTGTTAAAGAAATTATCAAGTCAGTTTGTCACGTTTTCGCTCGATTAAAGACATCCTTTGTCGACTAATCGATTAGTTGACTTAATCGACATATCTGTGAAAAGTTTATCCACGAAGAATCGCGCATAAAGCCCCTCTTTAAACCCTGTGTTTACCAGAGATGTGCTCATAAGTTTCTTGGAAATAAGTTATTCGGCATGAAATATGCATTTCCTAAAAAGACTAATTGCCTAAAGTCAACTTAGTTGCGGCAGCGCGACACTTTGAACATTGAGCCAAAGCAATCCGACAATGCTATATATGGAAATGCATATAGTTTGTTTTTATCATATCTTTTCCACTACTGATGGCTAGTACAGTGTGCTGTTGAAAGATGGGAGATGGGTTGGGTTTTTACTGTAATTTATCCTTTTTAAAATGTCTTTATTCCTAATTATAGAGATTTTTTTTTTTTTTTTTTTTTTGAGACCAGAGTTGTTTTGTCTGTGTGCCTTTTTGTTTCAATCGTATTTGTTTATTTGTTGGTATTTATTAGTGTCATTACTTAAAAAATATGCTAAACAAAGTTTCTGAAGAAAGATAATGGAGAACACACCACTGAGGCTGTTGCCATACACTGCACATTAGTATTGTTTGTCCTCACACCCCAAGTTTATTTTATTTTAACTTATCCCCAGAGGAAAACCGCTATGTGAAAGAAATCATTTGTCAGTTATTTACACTTTGTGAATTAACAACCATTTTATCTTAAAGTTGTTCAAATGTAGTTGGCCTTTGAAATGCAATGTAGCACTCTCAATCCTGGGTTGTCACTTTAGCCTTTATCTGTAAACGTTGTTGCCCAACTGTAATGTTTACAAGAGAATGAAATACTGCCTGTTGTGTTGAGATATGATCACGTGCTTTTGGGACTGAAATTAGAACAAAAGAGTGTTTTTCACACTTTCATGGCAGGCCAAACTAATGTAAAGATATCTGAATTTTGTTGAAATTTCTCCCTCCACTTTACAAAAGGTGCCAGTTATACAGAATGTGATATGCAATCAAAAATGCATCACTTATAATTGATCGTTTGAGTTTTGAGGTTGTTTAGAGTGTGAGGTCTGGAGTGCTCCACTAAAGTGAAGAAGAAAAAAACTTAAAATATCACTATTTTTCTCTCCGTATTGAACATTAAACTGTGAAGGTTCTGGACAGCTTGTAGGTGCTGACGAAGACATTTCATAAAGCCTGCTGAGATGTGAGGGCAGCCCATAACATTTCAGACATTGTTTCCTGAGGAATGGTTTAATTAACATTTATTTTAGGTTGCATTGTTGCAACAGGATACACAATAGGAAGAAAATAAGTCTGGGGTCTTTTAATTTGCACATGCATGCTGTTAATGTGTTGCACTAATCCAGTGCTGTCAGGCAAAATGTGGAGGACTGATGAGTGATACTTTTATTATTATTATTATTATTATTATTATTATTATTATTATTATTTCATTTTTTGTTTTCATGATTAAGAATTGGATTTATGGTGTCAAGGGAATGGTCCTGTGCCATTTTGTACTCCATATATGTTTATATTTTAACGATTCCTCAACCAACCACTTCAGAGTAAAAAATAATAATTAAATTGCACTTGCATAGATTATACTTGATACATTCCCAGTCGGTCCATAAGAGAGGTTTGATGTGTGGCCAAAACTGTAAATGAAAGTGTCAGTGCAAAGTTTACTCTCAATAAAAATAAATGAAAGTGTGTCTTTTTTTTTATACTTTTTAACTTGTCAATAGTTACAACATGCCAAACATGATCAGGTAAACTAAAAAATACCAGTATGTTGATTGTAAATACTGTCTTTAAGTAAGCTAAAAGTGATATCTATTGAAAATGTAACTCAAAACATCATGCCAGGGCTTAAGGACAGTCCTACAGGTAAAAAGGGGATACTGTACCAATCTTTATTTTATTTAAAACCAAGGAAAAAACATTGAGGTTGAACCCACATTTGTAATGGTGCTGAGGTACATACAATAAATACAGACAATTATTTCCATTGTGGTTCCATAGTGGAAAAGTAAAATACTAAATTACACAATTCTTTATCAACATCAACTGGCAGCCAGTGGAAAATACACCAACACAGACACACTTGTGTCTTCCTTCACCTAAAGCACAGACGTAACATCTGAAGTCATACAGTACTTCAGAGACACAGTAATAATGTGTTTGGTATACTGCAATTACTGAACGCAATAAAATTACAGGTACAAAAGGACTTGGTTATTGTGGTGCATTTTACTCCCAAACAGACAAACAAACAGTTGGAAAAGTACAAGTGTAGATTAAAAAAAAAGATGGCTACTAGGACACTTGATTAGAACAGAGCCATCAATAATGTTATTAGTAACACCTGTGCTTTCCCTACTTTGTAGAGTCAACAATGGTTGCTGTGAACAAAGTTTATGTTGTTATCATAAAAATGTATCAGCTTATACTGTTCTAAAATATCATATCAGGGCAATATCACATCCATAAATCAAGAACAACAATTTAGACTTAACATTTGACTTAACAAATAAACAAACTTAACAACTTTCATTTTGCAATTATGTACCTGGTCACAAATCTGGAACTGCTATATATTTATTGTGCATACCTTTGTTTCATGATATTCCTCTGTTGTGCTATAGCAAACAAAATAAAGATATATAATATAATCATAGCAATGAAATATAATATTTCTGTAGTAAAAACAATCTGAGAAAAGGTGGTCAACTAAACTCCACAGTTATTAATATCTTTCCACGGCTCATATGTAAAAGTGTACGGCTCAATTTACATCTACATCGCTGTTTAAATAAATGTTTCACTGGATATAATCTATGGAGCAACTCTTTTATTTGTTCGAAGGAACTTTTGTGTTAAGAACTAAACTTACACACAATATTACTAACAAAATTACCCCAATAAAATGTTGCTGCAGGAATAGAAACCATGTGGCACTGAAAAAAAAGCGTTTTCTGGCTGTACATGATGTCCACCCCTCCACCGTTAGACGGCGATGTTGTCATATGTGAGGTTTCTATCTTTGCTGTCGCTTCTTTGATGACGTCGTATCAGCGCGACTAAAACGTAAAGCGTACATCAGCGGCCTGTGTTTTCACTCGAGTGCTGCAATTTTTGTCTTTTGTGGAGGATTTGTCTCTACAGCCCGTCACAATCATGAAACTCGTCAGGTGAGTGGTCTTAAAAAATCCCTGTTTATTAAATGATGTGAGGTGAGGTGATAAAAACATCGCGTTGCTGATGGATGGAGTTAGATGTTAAACGGAGAGACGGTGATGAGGCGGGAAGAAGCTGTGAACGGAATGAATGGAGGCTGTCCAGTGTTTCATTGATCGGACTCCAGGCTCTTCAATAACCCGACAGATGCATGCACACATGTTGTGTTCTTACTAAATGTTAAAGTGTGGATTTAGCTGCGGTTCACGCATGTATTAAAAATGTTTGTTAACTCGCTTTAACAAACATAGCGCCATGAACGTTAGCTAGTTCGCTCTCAGGCCCAGACGGTCTTTCTTTGCAAAGTTAACGTTAAATCATTTACCGACATGATTTTAAAAACGTAGCTGCTGTCAAAGAGGTATTTAGTAGTGTATCAGTCCTTCTCAAGATAAATGCATGGGATTTGAAATGTTAATCTCACCCGACAGAGTACTTTTGTTTTGGTGTTGAAAGCTACACATCCGGCTAACTTTGGCTAGGTAATGCTAGCTAACTTCAGGCTAATCTTTGACTCCACACGATGTATAATCGTTCGTGTTAAACTGGTAAAGGCTGCGACTACAGATCTCTGCTCACACTGTGCTCTTGTTTAATGCTACTCACAGGTTTTTGATGAAACTCAGCCATGAAACTGTTACCATTGAACTGAAGAATGGCACCCAAGTCCATGGCACCATCACAGGTAAGAGCTAGCTGTTGCTTTATTGAAATGTGTTGTCTCCTTTGCAGAAACGGCAGTGAAATGTGTTCAGAGGTCTTGACACAAGTTTAGATTTCATTTGATCAGAGTGCACCCCCCATTTAGGTTCACGTAGTTTAAGCTAATGCAGGCTAATACAACAGTCCATTGAATCATAACGCAATGAAAATCTAAATGTTCAATTGTTTAATCAAACCGTTTTAATGGGTCTTGTTCATTTTAAGGGAATACTGCACCCCCAAAATTATCATTTGTATATCAATTATTCACTTTGTTTTCAATGCCTCGACTGAACAAAGAATCCTAAATGGAGAACATTTTTGATGAATTGAAGTAAATGGGGGGGGGGGGGGGGGTACTAAATTTAACTGCAAACTATCAAAACATTTGTTTACAAACTCTCACGCAACTCCTGCAGGCAGTATAATCCAGGTCTCATTAATCCAGTTGCATGCTTACTGTTTCACAAACTCATGCATTTTGGCTAAAACCTTTCTATTTGACACTTCTGCATAAACAGTCCTTGCCCAGTCAAGTAGCGCGCTTGCGTGAGAATCTTTTAGGCGGCAGTGTTCTAAATGCTAAAGTTTTTGAAATGGCAAGTAGTATAGTTTTGCTGTTTAATGGCCCCCCATTCACTTAAATTCATCAAGACATTTCTCCCATTTTTTGATTCTTCGTGGAGTCATGCAATAATTTTGAAAGTAAATTATTCCTTCAACATTTATTCCTATAAGCAGGTCGTGGTGCTGTTGGATTGTTACACCAGTGTATCCCCTATGAAGTACTCTGACTCTCTCACTGTCATCAGTTATTTCCCATTAAGCTTTCTAAATAAGAATGGTCCGTGTTCAGTTAAAGTTCTTCATCATGTTTTTGTCTTTTCCTTTTCAGGTGTTGATGTGAGCATGAACACCCACCTGAAGGCGGTGAAAATGACCCTGAAAAACAGGGAGCCCACTCAGCTGGAATCACTGAGTATCCGTGGCAACAACATTCGCTACTTTATCCTTCCCGACAGCCTCCCACTGGACACCTTGCTGGTTGACATTGAGCCAAAGGTCAAGTCCAAGAAGAGAGAAGCAGGTGAGGAATGTCGAAACATCATCAAGGTGTTCAGCAGAAAGAACCATTACAGCACACTGGGCATGATGCGTAGCTTCCTCTTGTATTTATATTGTGCCAGAGCAATTGGGGTTAATTTGAGGCCAGCATAACAGCAAACAAACCTTGCAGAATCCGTTTGGACATTTCCACAACTAAGGTTTGCTCTGAGCTAGAGTTCCTGGAATTTCTGCTTTTGTACTAATTTTCTACTAAAACCAGTTTGATTTAATGCACACAGTCCAAACTGACATTTGTCATTATAAAAAACATCCTACATCAGCAACCTGTTCTGGCACGTCACAAAGCTAAATCCAACTTGTGACGCATTTCAAAAGAGCGCGATGACCACGTCATTAACACAATATCGTTTGTTTATAAACTGACTAACGGAGCCAGTGGTGAAATTGGGTATACCCCTCCGGTGTCCATTTTTAGACCGGCCCAAACCTACTCTGGGCTCAGTATAATGACTTTGAGCAAAGTCTCAGTCGTCCTATTAAGATTATACAGGGCTCAACAAAAGGGGTCTCATAAACATACACTGCTGATCTTCTCCTCACAGTGATGCCCCGCCCGGCTCCGATGGGATCATGTGCCCTTTTTCTGTTGCAAAAATGCTCAATTTCTAATTGACTTAAAAGTGTCTCGAGCCTGAAATGGAAAGTTTGGTGGCAAACTGGATCATTCCAGTGATCGGTACTGTTGATTGTTTTTGTAAAATGTATTTTCACCTGATCTAACCTCGAGTGTCTCCACTGTTAAACTGTACAGTGCTGCAGGTTGTGTAGCACATATTGTGTGTCACGGTTGAATTTTCGGTGAAAGTGGCACAAAGCTGGCTGTTTAAATATTTAGTGCAGGACAAATTCTACCCTTTTTTTAGAACCAACCCACTGGTTTTGTATTTTGGTCTCTTGGAAATTGTTTCCTCACCTTCATGCCTAGCAATTTAGTTTACAATAGTGACTTAATATTCAGCAGTCGGTTCAAGTGGCCCACACAACTATACTGCAATACCCAATGTTGCTGACTATCATTTGTCTGTCTTCTTAGTGGCTGGACGGGGACGAGGCAGAGGACGAGGCCGCGGCAGAGGAAGGGGACGAGGCCGGGGTGGCCCGAGGAGATGATCACCAGGCCGTACATTTGCTGACCAACACCCCACTGTTTGTACAGGATTTTTTTTCTCAGAGGAAACATTTTGTGAATTTCCATGTTTTTTTTGTTCCGTTTTGTTTTTCCTTATTTTGTACATTAAAGTCCTTATCAAGAGGATAAACGTGACTCTGTGTATCATTGCAGCGCTGGTAATGGGGTTTTTTATTTGTCACTTATTTTGTCTATCTAACATTGTTATATTTACATGGATGAATAAAGTACCTTTTGCATTGAAATGCGTATTTCCTAAATGCTAATTAGAATTTTCTTATTTCTATGGGCACTTACAACCTGAACAATTATTTACACGTCTGTATTTGAATAATGGTGTATAAAGTTACATCCAGGAATGGATTAACAGGGCTGTGTAGCTACAGTTCCTAGAGTCATGAAACTAAAAAACCTGTAAATGATATCAAATTAATTATTTTAGACAGAAACATTCATATTTACTTAATTAGGTGGTGGAGAGACTGTGATTTAAATGTAGGCGAGAGTGGGGTAAGATGATTTAATTTTTACTTAAATTGCCCTCAAGGCAAGGGAAAATGAGATTGCAGTTCAATGAAAAGCATCTACCCATATTTCAGGGTGTCTACAATCGATTCAATTCTAAGAATGCATCTTTGACAAAGGGCCCAGAAAATATGACCATGAGAAAGAAAAGTTCCAGTGGCTCAACTTGCCCTAGCATAGGGGTAAGATGAACCATCTTGGGTTAAATTAAACATCTGATTTTTAAATTTAAAAGAATAATATCCTCTTTTAAAATAGTAATTTAATTATACAAATGTTCCTCTTCCAAATAGCCTTATTTATTTTCTTAAACCTAACCTAAACAACATAAACATGACGTTTAATTTAAAAACATTTCTGTTAAATTAAACGAAAGGACAGCCAGCATAGCTTTGAGAAGTTCAAATCTGGCATCAATTCTGCACACTGAAACTGCACAATGAAATAGGAATATTACATTTTCCACTCGTCAAGATTGCATGGAGTTGTTGCTCTCTCCTCGCAGTTCCTCCAACCTTCTGGAGTTGCGATATCTGCTAAATCCTTCTCTGTCCAGGTGATAGGGACAGGGATGTTGTTTCTTTCTGCTGATTCTAATGCCAGCTCACAGCATTTCTTTGTAGTAAGGCCATGGATCTGCTCAGCTAGCTTTTTGATGTGGTCTGCAAGATCCTTCTCTACCTCCTCTGCCTTCACACCCTCTTTGCTTCTGCTGTTCCTGTGTACCCAACAGTTTTTACTCCATTGACATTTTTATGAACCTCCACAGAATATTTCTCCCTTTTGCCACTGATCAGATGGATTTTCCACCCTTGACTTCACTGGCTGCTCTCTCCATCTCTTCAAGGGTTGTTGAGCCCCAGTTGGTTTTCTTCTTGTAGATTCTTGGCAAGATAGCTTTTCTAAAAATGTTTAACATATGATAGACCTAACCAGTTATGAAATACAATCTAATCTTAGCTTGAGTACATTGTGGTAGAGTAAGTTGAACCACTGGGTCAATTTACCCCAAAGCATTTTGGCTCACTTTGCCCCATAGCCACAATTTTGGAAAAAGCTGCCTAGCTTAACCGTTCAGGCTAATCTTTAGCCTAATGATTCACATGGTTGTATACGTTGGAAAATCACCAATCTATATAATAAACATAGTTGGCTCTGGATACATTTGCTTTGACATAACAGCCATTATAGCTGACATGCCAAAAATGTACTTTGACATGCAGAAAAAGTTGTTTTTGTGTAAAAAAAAACACTTTTCACTTGTGCTTCTCTTCATCACAGCCAGATAAAAATAATGGTGCTTCCTGAATTTATGGTCACCACAAATGTTACCTGGAAACTGAGGGTGAGTCAATTTACCTACTAGCTCATCTTACCCCACTCTCCCCTATGCCTTTTTAATTGTGAGAAAGATTCAAATGCTTTGAGCCTTGTGTAGTCACCAGAAGTACCCGGAAGTAAATGGTGGGGGAAAACAAACCACTCAACTAGAACTACTTTTATTTTTAGCCAAAGAGTAGCAACCTCGGGATACACTGTGTTGAACAGCTACAGGGGCACAATGCTCGTCGGGTTAATCAATCTCTCGGATTTCAAACTAAATAGCGCCGCTACAGCCCAGTCATTCATTACCGGCCAGTCTGCATCGACGGCGGCGAGGCAAAGACGAGTCGCCTCTGGGAAGCATTTGGACACCGGCTTGCACCGACATCCCTTTAGCTAATACATATAAACTTTTAACTGAGCTTCTGTCTCGTCCAGCCGGCGGGAACCGACGGATATTAAACGATGTCCGTCCTTGCTAACGGTCGCTTTATGTATTTTGCTTTTGGAAGTAATTTGTTGAAGGAAAGACTACAACTGGCAAACCCCTCAGCAATGTTTTGCACGACCGGCCGACTAAAGGTAACAAATCTGTTTCTTTATTTATCGATATCAATGTTACCAATATTGCGTTCAAGTTATGTGGGAATTGCCAAACACGCTACTTGTGTGTAACTTCTATTGTGTAACTTCTATTCTAAAGTTTGGCAGTGTCTGTACAGCAATGTGCACATAAATAGATAACAATTAATTACACTTACACTTAATTATCCTGTAAATCGAGACCATGACTTTCGTCAACCTTATATGACTTGAACGCAGCATTGCCTTGTTTGCATCAGTTCAATGCCCGTGAATGTACCATGGTGTCACCGAGGGGAAATTAAGAGCCAGACGGAAATGTTTAGTATGCTGTTTTAGCTAGTGGTAACCATTGTTAGTAGACTAAAGCCCAGCTACTTTATATCTAACTGCTTACGTTACCACATATTATAATTATTATTTTAGTTGGTTGACAGGTGCACGTTTAACTCGGGACATCGCACATAGTAATGGTTTAAAAACATCATAACAGCAACACATAATGCCTCTCTGTCTTGATATAGTGGCCTGATAATGTACTTCGTGCTTTCCCCATATGGCAAACTATTGACTTGACCACCTCTACATTATTTTTCTCGTATTTCCCCACATAAATGATTACTCGCCTCATCACCAGCTGTAACAACAGGTCATGCTGTGTTGAACAACAGCAAACTGGGGACACTGCTGAAAACACAAACATAGCACCTCTCTTTACCTCACAGGGAAATACAAGGCATATTGTTTAAAATGCACAATAGCTCATCACTGTTCACAGCCTTTTGTCCTTTACCTCCTGTGTGTGTGTGTGTGTGTACAGGACTATAAATTGAACTTTGGCCTGTATGAGAAATATGTGGAAACCATTTGGCATGGTGGAGTGGCCACCATTGAGTCCTGTCCAGGAGCAGAAGTGTGGGGGGTTATTTGGACTTTGAGCAACAAAAACCTCCCAAGCCTAGACAAGTGAGACACACAAACACAGCTTTTTAGTCAGTTACTGGTTGTCACTTTAATCAACTACAGCCTGGTTCATCTCTTTGTGTCCTCAGCCAGGAAGGGGTGAGTAAGGGAATGTACTCTCCACTCGAGGTTTCAGTGGAGACCGACAAAGAACTCATCCTCTGCAGGACTTATCAGATGAACAATTTCCACGCCTGCCCTCCCTCTCCTCAGTACAAACAGGTGTGTGTGTGTGCATGTAAACACAAACACTGGTCCAAAGACAACACACTTGACTTTAAAGGAACACTTCACAACAAAAACGACCATTTTTGTATCAAATACTCCGTGTTACCATGAATTATTTAATAAAACGTAGTTTTTTTACCGCATGCCTCAATGGTGAACAAAGAATCAAAAAATTCTTGATGAATTTAAGTAAATAGGGGCAGTGTTTAGCAACAGCAACATTTTCAAAACATCTGTTTACAAACTTTCACACAACTTGTGCAGCATAATCCCAAATCTCATTCATCCAGTTGTTTTCTCACTACTTCCCAATCACATGCATTTTCTCTAAAACCTTTCTACTTAATACACTTCTGCAGAAACAATGCTCATATTGACGAGTTTCACGCCTTTGGAAAGTAGTGATCATATGACTGGCCCCCGAATTTACTTCAATTCGTCAAGAATGTTCTCCGTTTTTGGATTGTTTGTTCACCATGGAAGCAAGCGACAACAACAAAGTTCTCTTAGAGAATTCAAGGGAACACGGGGCGAGTAACTAATAAACTAATTATCTTTTTTGTGGGGGGGGGGGGGTGTTCCTTTAAGCTCTAAAACCTTTACATTGCAATAATTGACACATTCCAATTTACTCAGTCCAGTGTTTTTGTGAAGTCAACATGTTTATTTGAATGTCTCTCTGTGTTTCTTATAGGTGGTGTGTCTGGGTGCAGAGCAGAATGGACTCCCGGTGGAGTACCTGAAGAGGCTGGAGGCCATTCAAACCAACAACTACAGCGGCCCCTCAGTCCTTGATCAAATCAGAACAGTCATGAAGTAAAGATAAAAATCCTTGACTTAGGAAATATCAGTTAAGTTCTCAAATTCACTTACTAGCAGTTTCTGGAGCTTTCTGGAACAGTCTCCATTATTACCTTAATCATGTAAGTAATAGTAATAATAATATAATAATAATAATAATAGTATAATGTACTAATAATTTATAGTATGGTGATGAATTATGAGAGATTCAAGTGACCAGACCCTGGAAAAAGTTAGTATCTGGACCCTGAGTTTTTCTTTAAGCTCTTTCTAAATCAAAAATGAAAGACTGTTATAAAATTGAATCGGCACCACCATGTGGTCAGAGGTTGGTAATGCATGCACTCAATAGCCTTACCTTTTATTTCGAGCTGCTGCTATCAAACAATTAATGTATTTTATTTAAGATCCATCACAATGGAAGACTAAAATGTATGTAGCAGGCGGAAATTTGTTTTATTTTAGAATTTCTCAGAGGAATATTAAACACTGATGAAACACCCTAAAGCTTTCTCTCGTCAGCATTTATTATGTTCTACTCCTGCTGATGAAGGAAAGAAGAAGTTTTGAAGGATTTTCCAGGTCATTCAGTTACCAATGAAAGAAACATACATTGGCTTGCTTTAACACGGCTTGATTTAAAATTATGTTTTATTACGAAATGGAAATGAAAAGTATGAATCATTTACGTAAAGGGAAACCACTTTATTTGTTACAACACAGTGGCCTTGGACAGAATAGATAATTTGTACCTCTCCCAACATTTTAGATCCTCTAGGAATTATAGAAAATACAAGTGTATTACAAAAAAAACAGTCGTTAGGAGAACAGAAGATATATGGTGAACACCCAATAACTTGTTTCATATTTTGTTGAATCTCTAGGTACACTGGCACAAATCATAATTTCATCCGACAATAAAAGACAGCACGCAACATGGTCAAAGATGTATAACAACCCAAACATTTTTAAGAATTTGGCTTCAAAACTGCAAGATAAGCATTTGCCTTCTGCAGTAGTTGGTGAGCAAGAAACATTTCCCCCTTAATCTGTTTAAATGTAAAGTAGGGTGTACTGTGAACAATCCAAAAGGGATGAGAAAACAATAACTAAGCTGTGCACATGACACAAATAGGTCCAAATGTTTTTTGTTTTTTTTAAGGAAAGCATAGTACAATGATAAACCAATCTACGTTGAAGTGTGTGTGCACTTAAGTCTTGATATTAGCAGACAAGCAATGATGAAATAGGAATCACACTTTTGTACAAATGGGCTTAAATAAAGGGTGCACATAAAAGCAGCTACCAGGAGCAAATCAGTGCTTGAGTTGAAGTCAGTAGCCATAGTCGAATTACAGATTGAAACAAGCTCAATACTGTTGCAGCTCAACAGTTTGACACCATTATATCACAGACAATACATCTGTATCCTCATTATAATGTTCTCTGCGTTTATGTGGAAATGAGGATATGGACCACTGACAACAGACTGAGGGAAGACAAAGCAGTACTAATGTGGGCTGTATTAAGAAACTAAGAAACCACTCTCACTTACAGGTAACTTGTATGTCAGGTAATGCATTGTATGCAGTAATACATTGTATGATTAACTTCTCTAGTGGCTGTCAACACAAAAGGCCATCATTAAGTATCCAGGTTGTATTCAGTTATTAATTAGGGACCTCTGCATTTGCTGTTGTTCCATTTTCACACATTTCTTAACTTTCCATCAGCTCCACCTCAGGTAACGCACTCACATCCGGAACTTTCTCATTTCCACTTTCCTCCATTGGTTCTGGTCCATCCTCACTGCTTTCCATCTGCTCTGTTGAATCAGCGAGCAGTTGCTCTGCGGTCACGGCGGAGGGCTGCTCTATATTCACGGTGGGCGGCTGCTCTGTGGTTTCAGCGGGCTGCATCTCAGTGGTCTCAGCGGGCTGCTGTTTGGGGATCAGCAGATTGTGCTTGACTTTGCGCAGTTCTGTCATGTTGAATCCGAGGAGAATGGCAGCCTTGTTTCTCTTGAGACTCTTCATGCACTTGCTGCGCTTCTTGCTGAAGTGGGCCGACAACTCTGCTTTGGTGAGGGACAGCCTCTTGCACAGTTCGTCGGTCTCGGTTTTGGTCGCATAGGGGTTCACGTTAAAGTATTTGGATATGAAGTCTTTGCGCTCCTCGCTGCAGCGGCGCTCGGTCGTGGTGGGCTGTAACACCAGCTTCACTGTGGGATTGATGTGAACCACAGGCTCTGGTGGGGGCAACAACTTTTCCTGCTCCCGCTTCTTGCGCATGGCCGCTTTTTGTTCCCGCTCTCGTTTGTTGGTCTCAATGACCTCCCTCCATGCAGCCTCCAGCCTCTTCTTAGACTGCAGCTCTGCTGTCGTCTCTTGACGCTCAGTGGCAGGGGGTGCAGCTTGAATCAAACGAGCTGGAGCTAAAGTTTTTTTCATAGTCATCCCTTGTGGCATTTGGAGAAAGTAGAGTGGTTGACCGAGCTGCTGAACCGGTTTTGGTGGCTGCGGTGGTGGTGCTAAAGGTTTGGGTGGCTGCGGTTGTTTTGGTGAACACCGGCATCGCTGGATGTGGAGCATCACCGCCTGCTGGGTGACCTTCCCCGTGTACACACCATTGCAGTATATGCACTTGAAAGCCTCTGTCTTGAGGATGGCATGAATAGTGGGTGCTACCAAGTGTTTTTGCCTTAGGTGCTGAAGATGTTTGGATTCATTCTGAAACTTTTCGTCACAAAAGGGACAATACGCGCTGTTGATTTTCGCAGGTGACGTGCAGATGTCTGGCTGGCTGCTGGGCTGCAACTTAAAGAAGATCAGGTCGAGGGAATTTGTGACCAGGGCGAGATTGACCTCGGTGTCTCCTAGGACCTCTTTTGGTGCGGTGGTGTGCACATCAAAGTAAGGGAACAGGATTCCTCCAATACCTTTAGAGTAGACTCTGTACTTCTGCCTCAGAAAGTCACAGTATGCCTTGCTTGTGGGATTGTGCTGCTTTACATGCTCAGCAAGCTGCTTGATTGAAAAGAATAAGGCTGAGCAGTACAAACAATTCAGGCCATGCAGCAGGTGTTGGAAGACGCTTTTTTCTGAAAGTAGAATTTTGCACGTTAGACATTTGACAGTTTTGTCGGGCATTTTCTTCAAGAATGCTGCCCGTGCCGCCACACTTTCCGACTTGGATGTAATGGATTTGGTCTGATGTGCGACCTCTGTATGCATGTCGAAGACATTGGAAGGGAAAAGTTCATTGCAGAGGGGACAGGTAATCCATTTCTTAGTTTGTGGTGTGGAGTTCTTAGTTTGCTCAACAGACTTAAGAGGGGTGCTTGTGCTCTGAGAGACAGGCTTTGCTACTTGCATTGGAGCAAAAGTGTACGTGGGCATGCCATTCATCCTGTTGCCAGTCGGGATAAGGTGACTTAGCAGGGACTGTGAAGTCAGCATGGTGCCTTGTAGGGTGATTTGGTTTGTTGGTGCGTTTTGTGTCACCACAGCAGGCTTAGATATAGCTCCTGTTCGAGCTGCCATGTTGGCCTGCAGTCCTGATTGGAGAAAGATTTGCTGCGCTTGTGGAGTCCGTTGAGCTAAAGCCACGTTAGACATTGTGGGAAGCTGGATCATAGATGATCCTTGGGGCAAAGCACTTCGGAGGGCTATCGTAGCACCAGGCTGGAGCAAACCTTTAGCTTCAGCACTAGCTAGCTGCACTAGCGCCGATGCTTGAGGGGGCAGGAAAGCTTGGTTGGTTCCGGGGGCACAGATCAGAGTAGCACTGTTTGTAGTTCCTTGTAATTGCTGTAATGCCAGCACAGTCCCAGCAGGTTGGCAATTACTTGGTAAAACCAAAGACTTACTGCTGAACATTTGAGGTTGCTGTGGTTTAGGAGCAATGTTTGGGAATGTCACAAACACGCCATTCCCATTAGGTGTGGCTTTGATGGTGAAGTTCTTGTTCTCATAAATCATATTCTGCACTTGTGTGCTGACTGAATAGTGCGATGGTTCAACCAGCATGTGATGCAACATTTGGTCTAGGTTTCCAGTGTTCACTTTGCACACCTTGCAGCAGTAGATCTTTATAGTAGTAGACCCTTGAGGGTGTAATCTGTAACCAATATACTGTTCTGCCAGTCTGTCCAGGTGCTTGAGAATGATGTGCTTCTTCATCGAAAAGATGGAGGAGGCTGGATATCCACATCTTCGACACTGATACCGCTCATTCCCATGATGAGTGGGTTGAGACACCTCCCTCTGCGGTTGTACAAAGGTGGCATGGAAGTACAGCATGTGCTTCTTGACAGACTTGGGGTGTCCGATGAAGAGGCACTTAGAACAAGGTGCCAGCGTACAGAACGACTGCGCATATCCATGGCAGCGAGATATGTGGCTCCTGAAGTTGTAGATGTTTTGTGAAGAGTACTTGCACATGCTACAGCACAGAGATCGAGGCCGATAAGGCCACTGAATAGAAAGAAAAAGTAACAAGAGTTAATATTTGCACCAGTGTGTACTAAGCATATGTCATTCATACTGAGCTACACATCTTAAGCAATATGGAATGGCTACTCTCTTCTTTAATAGGACAGCGTAACCCACAAGACAGGTACGGATTAACAAACAGGTCAGTAACAAATAATCATCCAACTGTGTCATGCTCACCTTTTTCTGTAGTTTGAGATTGTATCCATCTGTGATATCCACCCATTGCGTTTCCTGAAAGACCTCTTCTTCATCGGAGTTCTTCTCAGAGTTTTCATTGAGATCCTGCACAGTAAACAACACACAAACAAATGTATAAGTGGCAGGGCCACAATGTAAAACATGTCCATTCTAAGTAAATATATATATATATATATATATATATATATATATATATATATATATATATATATATATATATATATATATATATATATATATATATATATATATATATATATATATATATATATAAATAAAAAGAAGCGCCTAAACAACACAATTCGCCATTCATTTTCACCTCCTGTATAAAACCTGTGCGCTCATAGATGTGGTGAAATTGAGAAATAGTTGACATGTACATTAACATATATATAGTGTCATCGTTCAAGATTTGAGTTTGAATGCTTCCACAAGCCACCAAGTGTAAAATCTCTGCCATCCATAAAATCAAATCCTGTAAATCCAACACGGCATAAAGCCTGCTCATTGATTTGCAGCATTATCCACATTAGCCCGACAGACAATCTGTGACACTAGACATGACTTCATATCGCCCAACCCCACTTGTTGCCATAACAACCGAAGACTAAAAACCCTCTGAATGGCGCACCATCAATGTTACCATTACCATCAAACTCAAATCTGATTTACAATGTTTATACCCCCAACTTAAAGAAAAAACACTGTTCTCCATGACTCAAATTATAATAAATGTTAAACTGTGAGGCACATTAAAATCAACAGTGTTGTAACATGCCTGCTTTCTAGATTGAAAGATTTACACGCGCACAGAGATAGTTAGAAACCTGTGTTAATTGTAACCGATATACAGCATGACTGGCAGACTGTAGGTCTATAAATGTTGACCAATGTTAGCTACTGCTATTCTTATGGTTAAAATGTTTGGACAAAAACGCTGATGATACAGATAAATCATCACAACAACATACAACAAAATCAGCTGAGTGTTTGTGACTTTTTGAGCTATTATAACAATATATATTTTAAGCCAACCTATCTTATATGAAGTGTTAATTACACGTATTCACTATATTTAGATCAGACACAAAAAGGCACCTTCAATTGTTTTCCAAGATAAAACATACCTTTAAAAGTTTTTGGCAGTCTTCCAGGCCGATCTCACCTAGGATGTTTTTCACCGCCTTGCGTGCCTTTCGGATCTTGTCAATATTTCCAACTGGAACCTGATACATTATTCCTCACAAGCCTTGGAGAAGAAAACAAACTTTAATGTTATGGAGCATTAACACAAATAATTATTTTAAAGCTTTAAAATAGATCGTAGCAGTCTCTTTATCTCCTGTTTCCTATTTTATAATTTCCTTAAAATTACCATTTATTTTTATTGTAAAAGCATCTTGTATTGCAATTTTGCATAAAAAGGTGACAAATGAACAAACTGTTTAAAATCATGAGATATCCCTGAACTAAATAGTTGTATTTTACGTACTTTGAGTACATTCTGTCACAACACTTTTCGAATTCCTAGAAAGTAACCAGTATTTGAATAAAATAATTGTTTACAGCAGTGTGATGACTGGAGACTGTATAAATGAAGAATAGTGTACAGAAAAGGCACATACTGGCACTAATGTGCAAATAACTGTGGTCAGTTAATATGTGCAGTTTGTAAAATAACACACCATTAGAAATGTCAATAACCCTATCCTCTTATGTTGGTAAATAATCATATTAAACACCTTTGGCTAAAATAAGAAAACTTGCATTAAAGATGCTTGTTTTTATGTTTTGTTGTCCATGTTTTAAAGTATTTCCTGTGTCCTTATGAAATGTGCTTTGCTATATACAGTTCAGGAACAGCTACTTTTAAAGCACGTGGTATTAAACAGTCTTTAATGTATTCCATGTGCTTCAAAAGTAGCTGTCATTACCCCTGCATAGGGACTGCTAAAGATGGCTCCACTGGCACATTTACAGAAATGTCTATTAATATGCACTGTGCTTGTAACTATAAACTATATATATAATTACTGTAGTAAAATATTAACTGCAGCATAACGATAACATCCCTGTACTAAATGATACTTTGCTATAAAAATGACAATAAATAACAACACAGTTGTACACATGGATATTATGTCTGCATACGTAGTACAAATAACAACACTAACTGTGCAACAGCTGATTGAAAACTTATTTTAGCGAGTTAAAAGTGTTTGATTTAACGTTAGATCACCTACAAACTAAAACATTGTCACCTATGCTAACACTGCCGAGTGTATGCTGCACACACAAAAAAAGCCTCTGGTAGCACGCTGACCGCTACAAGCTTCCTCCTACTTGAGGATGCCCACAGCTTCCTCGCATATATTTACCTCTTCCAATTTTCGGTGTAGGTTGACGTTAGTTGTCGCTGTGCCACCTCCAGCAGGGCTTTTCCACTTCTACCGGCCCTGTGTGTGTGTGTGTGTGTGTGTGTGTGTGTGTGTGTGTGTGTGTGTGTGTCGGTGAGCTGCGTCTGCTACCAGCGCTGCACACATATACTCATCCGAGCTGCATCCTCCGTCTACACACACCGCTGTGTTGACAATTAAGTCAAATATGAAAGATAATGTTTGTGAACCCCCTGCAGACAGAGATAAGTTATTTTTGGTCCAGCTTTTGTCCCTTTCTTCCCCTATTGAGGAAAAAATGGCGCTCATGTTCAGGATCTGACGTAGGCGTCCTCCTCATTTGCATACTGCACAAGCTGACCAATGGAAGGCTTCTCAGCATAAAAACTAAATAACTTTTTATTCCTTCTTCAATATGTCAGCCATTAATCCAGAGTGTCCAGGTGATACATTTTATGTTTATGTTTTTGAATTTCATGTAATAACTCACTTATTAAGTATTCTTTTCTATTCTACAGCACATAGCTAGGTCGGGGGGCGTGGCTTATGCGACCCCCCACTAGCAGTCACATGGTACATGACAGAGGCTAACCAATGCGCTGTCGAGAAAATGAGCTAAATGGGTGGGGCATTGTCTCATGACGTCACATCATGCTACTTTTTCTAGCCAATTAAATTGAACCTCCATTTTGATAGGAGTGAAATTGATAGTTTCGATGTCTTTCAGCTAGCATAGCATGAAGTTTTAGGAATTACTTCATGCTATTCATGATTTTTTTAGGAATGTGTTTAACGCTTACCAAAAAAGTAAATGGCTAGCCACCGCATAGTAATATATACCAATAGCGAACCCTCCATTTCGATTTTTATGCTTAGTTTTGTAAAAGTTGAAAATTCATAACAATCTTATGCTCAGCCTTTTCTACTTACCGACTTATTCAAGCCTCGCACAAATTGAGCAAAACCCAAGCTACCTGTCTTAATAACGGACTACCAATTAACCTTTTCGATCGATAAGGTTGGTTTGTTTGGAGACTGTTGGGGTTTTGAAGCCCAAAGGGCGCTGAGATAGTCTTTCAATTGAATCCAGTAAACTTCTAGTTGATCAAGATACTTATATATTTAAAGTGATGATGACAGCAATGTCAAAAAATACCCTCAGCCGAGGACACTTTCACACACCAAGTCCACAGTCCGAATCAATAAAGAGCCAGTTAGCTGTCTGTTGGTAAAAGTGAAAGTGGTACAAAAACATCATAAACATTTTTGCTATATTCTCTACAGAAGGGTGTCGTCGTCCCTCATTGGTCCATGTTGGCGCCGCTATGCCCCTTGGTGGGCCGTCTTGTATGTGGCGAGATGGAGGTAGACCTGAAACTCTTTGAAGAGAACCTACAGTGCTTCACATTCATAACTAAATAGTGCTCATTATACATTTGTGCAGAAATACATGTTGTGCAATAATACATTTTGATTGAGGTGGACGAGTACATGTGATAATCATTAAATGTGACACAATACAATCAGGAGTTTATTTACTTCACAAGACATATAGACAATTCATCAAAGCAACAATGTGATGTTACTCCAATCTAAAGCTTCTTAGTGGTGGACCCGTAACCTACAATTTCTTGCATTACCAATTTTCTGTATTTTTTTTACGACTGAATCATTTTATTAGCTATTTTACCGTACAAACCCAGACGTTTATACAGTCCTTTATCCACACCAATATGCGGTAATTAGGTGTGAATGCTATATTATAGCCAGCAATGCAGTTTTGCCTCAGCTTTTCAACAAACATTAAAATATTCCACATCTTTCATATATTATTGGTGTTATTCAACTTTTAAAGTTAGCAATGCAGTGTAGCGTCAGCTTTTCAACATCCAGCATTTAAACTGCAATTTCTTCAGAAATAACCTTCTCGAGTTGTCCATTACAATGTCCTCACATATGACAACTGTCTTTCCACATCTGTCAAATCATTACTTGACCCCCTGGAAATCTTATTTGAAGTTGAGGCATGAAGCAGTTTGGTGTTAAAGTGATGTAACAACCTAATTAAAACATTTTACTAACAAGAGCACATCTACCTTTGTGCCCTCTTTGGTCAGGCAATGCAAACCAGGATGATTTAATTTCCTGGGCAAATAGAAAGTGTCAACATTCACAATGGCTGTGCTGCTGCTGATTGTACTGCAGCAAGACAGCTGAAGGACACCTGAGGTAAATGACATCATCTCTAAACCCAAAGTGGAGAAGAAAGGGAAGACATGTTTTACTGAGATTCCCTCTCGTCATACTAATACAAGGTCATGCCACCAATCAGAATAGAACACTTAAGAGTTAATTCATGCTTGCTCAGTCAGTGAATCAAGTTGTAATTTCAAATCTATCATGTCTGTAGTGTACCCTTGTAATTGCAAAGTCTATTTATTATGCAGTGTCATGTTGTGTGTGCAGGACTTTGTTCAAGGCAGACTAATAAATTGTCTGTTCTTTTATTTATCTTCCCCACCACTATTAAATGCAATTTAACCATGCTGACATGCGAGTGGCAAAGTAAGTGAACTCTCTTCACTCATCTATTAATCTTATTTCGAATCTAATTAACATGCAGTTATCACCTAATAAACACTTTCACATGAGACACTAAATTGGAGCTATAATGGCACCTGGTAGAGCAATGTTGGTGCTGGAATCCTCTCTCATACAACACCATGGAAATGTTTCAGTGGCTGCAATACATTTTGCAGCAGAGGAAATCAATGGCTTCACATTAGTCCTTGTCCTGGACACCTACTACAATATTGCATTGGTGACAAAGATTAGCAGTAAGTCATGTTTTATAAACAATCAAGCAAGGATCTTATTGGAAGCTACACTAGCAGGTGAGAGCTGAGTACCTTATTCAGGGACAGACAGGACATTTTCATGCAGTAAAGGAAATTACCAAAAATGTCTATTCTCTTCTGTAGACAGGTCACCGACAACCTGGTCTGGCTTTTTAGCCCCATTTCTTAAGATTAATTTCAAGCACTTTTTCCATCACATTTAAATTGTTACTTTAAACTCCTAAAAATTTACTTTACAGCATTGTTATACCCACAATCACCTTGTTTATTTTACCAGCTGTTCACATGAACTCATGTTTTTAATCACGCTTAATTATTTATGCTTAGCTAGCTCCGCCAAATATGAGATGTTTGCCGAGATGAAACACCAGATTATGTTGAAAAATCACTAATTTTTTTGGAAGCATACTAATTCAAGCACATTAGTAACATTAAAAACATAGCTGTTTAACTTTCAACACCTTGTACAAACCATTTAAACGCATTAAAATACTGGATTCAGCCATAAAGGAGAGCTCATACCTGGCTGCAAAAACTGATCCCAAGCAGCCCGAAATCTGTATTCGATTTCCTACTGTCCGATCACAACATATACCAGACCCATAGCAGATCAGAAATATACGTTTTTGAAATTGTGAGCCAACAGTGAAGTTTTAATTAATTTTTTTAATAAACCGTTCCACCCTCCACATCAAAAGATCACACATACGCAGGAAAAATGATTTCAGTCAGAAATGTATTAAATTAATCACTTTCATTACTTTAACAAGCACAATTTACAGTCAAAAACAGGCTATGGTCCATTAGTGCCTTAGACAAGCAATTAATTAATACATTAGTCATCTGTAACACACAAGGGCAGTATTCTTTAAAGACTGCAGTTAAGTCACCTTTAATATTAGACGTTTAGCTGTACAGGTGACTGTGCATTGTGTCCCTCAGAACTTTAGAGAGGCACGAGGATAAGTCTGGCAAGTTATTTGCACTGCCTCAGAGAAGCCTGTGTACAGCTAGACGAGTTAAGTCTACATCTGCCACATAGAAATAATTAATGTTAGAGTACTCTTCAGAAATATCTCTTTTGCTGGTTTTTCAGATCCTAGGAGACAAGGAACAATCCCTTGGATAGAGACACCAATACGAAGATCTGAAAAATCAGGACTGCGTTGTGAAATGTCACAGTAATTATTTAACCTACAAAAGATTTTGTGCATTTCAAAGCGGATTAACCCCTCTCTTTTAGAGGCAAGGAGTGCATTAGGGTGTCGGCAGCTTCTCCCACAGCAATTCCTTCATGCCTTTTGAGTCAAGGGAAACCACTGAGGTCACAAATGGCAATCACAGCACAATCCATGTAGCGTTAAAAAACACATCAATATCTTATCAGGAAAACACTGTTAGATGGGCCACAGCATAATACCTCGGCAAAACACACTTAAAGATGGAGCTTTAAATTTGCCCCAGTATTATCTGAATCCAATAAATAAAAATGCATTGAGGTGAGCTGCAATAAAGAAATTGGTTACATCATTGTCATAATTTCATTTAAAACTATGCAAAGTGAGGGGACTGACGCACAGAATCCACACGAGGCATCGATTCTTTTAAGAACTTAAAAAAATCATCTACAGACAAAATGTATTGTGTTGGACAGACACAGGATTTACATGACTGTCAACAGGTAAATCAATAGAGAACATGATTTTAATAAAGTGTACATTTTGTAAACTGGATTTGATTTAGGAAACAAACCCCCTCCCAAACACGTTGGGGGGGTCCCATCTCCAAAGAGTCGTCCATTTTGTTGCATAATGTCATTTGAGCTTGAGTTCTTTTAGCTGATAGATTTTTAGAGTCCATCAGGAGGGAGGAGCGAGAATAAGAAGATTATCTTCCAGATCAAATTTTAGAAAATTGAGGTATCAAACAACCAATTGTTTCCCATTTCGAGAGGTAAAAAAAAAAGTCAAATTCCTGGAAGAAATAATTGGACACTGCATTTTCCAAGGTGGCTGGAATGTTGACCACATTTAGCCCCTTGTCCCAAACACCTCGCTGACCCCTCCTCTCACATGGTGAAAGCAGAGGCTAAGGAGGATCTGTGCAATATATTACGGGACAGGGGCAGAGGGTAGTTACACACTGTACTGGACCATGGAGAAATTCTTCATGTCACTGTCCAGTGTCACACCGGCCTCTTGCATTTCGTACCTGTGGGAAACACCAAGCATCAGTTCTCTGCAAATGCATCATATTGTTAATACATCTGTATTAGTAGTGAGTCTTCACATGCCAACTCACCAATCACCGGTGGAGACAGTGTAGTAGACGGGCAGCTGGGGGAAGCTGGAGAGGCCGCTGAACTCCTCCAGGCCACACACTCCCATGTTGGAGAAGCAAAGCCAGTCTCCCACACTGAGCTGAGGCAGCAGGCAGCGCTCCACCACCTGGTCCAGCTGGTCCAGTGACGGCCCCCACAGGCTGCTGGGATACACTCCCGCCTCAGCACACAGCACATGCTGCAGAGAAGGAAACCGTGTCAACTATCAGAAATGTCTGTGATTGCTCTTCCCTTCCGTCACTGTTGATCTCAACTACACATGTAATACTGCACATACTCTGCATGTGAAATGCAAAATCTATATAGTTACAACTGAAGAAATCATTTGCAGTAAAATGACTAAAAACAATAACTGATTAATCATTATTTGAAAGCTATATTTCTGTGGCATCTAAAATATGTTATTCCTGACAGCCCAACCATAGCTTATTAGCTAGCAAGCAACTGGATAGCCGTTATCGACAAGCTAATTTACAGAACAAAACATGGCCGGTGCTCCCTCAGATATTGTGGTCTACGATGTCCATATGGAGCGCCAAAGTACACGTTATCAACAGCTCTGTATCCTTCGACAATTTTGAAAGAAACCGTCATCGCTTAATTCATGATGTCTAATTATTTGGAGTGTTTTGTACTCGCTGGTTAGTTCTCAGCTCATTGTGTTTGCTTCTTTTTGAAATTTACTTTGTTGTTTGCTCACTTACATTGTTTTCTATTTATGTTAACTTTCTTTGTTTCTCCGTTAAGGGGAGGTCCACTGTATGAGCCTGTGGCTTCTTGATCTCTCTGGTTACTTTTCTTATTTTTTCCTTATTCTGGATTTTATGCAGTATTATGTGTTTGCACAAATAGATATATATAGCCGACTAGAACGCCAGGGGCATGGGAAGTATGAAATTAATTAAAACTGCCCTGAAGCCCCAGAACACAATTTCTACATCACAAGACATCTTTGTTAGTTTATTTTAGCCAACATTATTAGTAAACTACAGCTCCAGTTTTATATTGTGGTGTCACTTATTTTATGACTGTATGTTAAAATACATCAGCTTTGTATGAAAACCCAGAACCACTGTAGGATCTATCCATCTGTCAAAATAATTCACAATCTAAAGCAATTCGGATCCCACTTCCTTAAATACTCCTATTGCATCACTTTCTTCTCTAATCAACTAGAGCTGCTAGCAGATTCTTCATTCAGTCCTGAATGGGGTTGACTCCCTCGGGTGGAGGTCTACTAACCTTGTGCACTGACGGGGCAGCGATGGACTTTCCCAGCAGCTTGCGACTGAATGGGCCATAAACACCCTCATTCATGTAGTACAGGAACTCGGTATCTTCATTGTTCACACCTGTGTAAACACAGTGGGCGACAAAGTCAGAAATATGGAGCATAGTGGATTATCTATGAACTGAGGACATGACCTCTGATGGTTTTGTTATGATTACGCAACACCCATGTGTAAAGATTTTTTTTTTAAAGACAACCGCAGAAGATTAGGTAACTCACCTTGAGCGAGGCTGTCCCAGTAGCGGGTCACCACCTTTTTGCCGATCACGTTGACAGCCAGGCTGAAAGCAGAGGCCACGTAGAAGCTGCCTGGCTGGGCCAACACTTGCACTCCGGACAGTGGGGGGAAGTAAGCATCCAGCAGCGGCCTGACTGCACACTCAACCTGCACACACAAAGTTACCGCAAATTAGATTCAGAGGGAGTTTCCAGATAAAAACCCACATGTGCTGAAATCCATTACTTTCTGCATGTTGTTAGTGAGAGGCAACTGATGTTCAACTCTGGACGCTCCACCATCACTGCTGTGTGTAAACGGCCGTCTAGCTAGAGGAATTAAGTTGTCCTCGAGTAAACTAGCCATGTTTTCAATAATATGTTGATGGCCAAAGAGATTAAAGTAGCATGGGATGGTGAAGATTTTGCAATATTTACAAATTGTCACACCAACTTGTTCAAGTCATATATTTTATTTTAAATGTTGTATTTCTACTTTTGTATTCTTCAGTTAGGTTTTTATGTTTTGAGCCACGTCTTTCCAGAACATGTACATTGTAATTTGACAGTTTGATTAAAGCATTCCCAGGAATAACACAGCCGTTTACCACTTACCAGTTTGAGCTGAAACTCTGAGCCAGTAAATCCTCCACCAATGTCCAGGATGTTCATGTTAAAGCCCAGATCCACCTGAACAGAAACAGCAAACAGTCAGTGGTTACCCTTAATGAAAAAGAAAGTACAAGGGATAAAAAGGCATTTAGGATACAAGGGTCTTGAGTTGCCTAATATCTACTAAAATTCCTACGGATTTATCATTTTATAATGACATTTCTCCCCCCCAGGCAGTACTCACCCCCATGTCAAACACACAGCGAGCATCTGACAGAGCATGGGTGTAGGCCTGCTGCAAGTCTGGGCAGGAGCTGGGGATGTGGAAGGTCACTCCAACCACCTGGACTCCAAGGTCCTTGGCTGCTTCCAGCAGGTGTCGGCAGCTCTTCAGAGAGAAGCCAAAGGCCATGCTGGTCTCAGCTGCATGTGCCTCGGTGGTCAACTGCAGCAGCAACCTAGAAGAGAGAAAAAAAGGAACACCAGCCGGAAATCAAAACATGAATAGAACATCAACCTAAGCAAAATAAATATGTTTGACAGCTTTCCCAATCTTTTCTTTATGTTCAGCTCAAGACATGGCCTTTAGTTTTAAGTGCAGGGGGATTAAAAGCTAAGGAAAAAGGTTTGGTGCTTAATTGGATCACTTACTTTGCACTTGGGTGCAGGCGGGAAATCTTGGACAACTCTGCTTCATTTTCGCACACAAGATGCTGGATGTTGTTTTTGGCAGCGTGCTTGATGTGAGCCAGCTGCTTGCAAACGCCTGATAAAATGATGCTTTCTGGTGGCACGCCGTGCTCCAGCACCAGGCTCACTTCAGTCTGCGGGTTACACGTTAGAGAAATTAAAGCATAAAACTCTAACAGCCCCATCAGAACAATGAAAAGTTACTAAGTGTGTTGCATAATTGAAAGGTTAACAGTAATCAGTTGACTAGTAATCAATTGAGTGCTTGTAATGAAATTGTCCCAAATGCATTCTTAAGAGGATGAGGCACTGCGCAGTTTTAAAAAATACAAATAAAGCTACCAGACTTTGATTCTGTGAAGTTTAAAGCTTACCTTGTTGGCACAAACAAAGCCCAGGCCCAAGGAGGCCAGCACCTCGATGACTGCAGGGCTGCTGTTGCACCTGACTGGGTAGTATGGCTGTAGCTGTGGCACTGCGCTCTGCCAGCACACATGCTGCCGCATCAGGGCACCGAGGTCACCCACCACAAACGCACTCTTCTCCACCTGGGAACACAAGAGGAGGTGAGGGCTGATCGGAGTACAAAAAGCAACTGGTCAAACCACTAAAATATAATCAAGAGGGAAAAACATGCTAAGTGCTGAAGAAGCTCTTAAGCTCTCTGAAGCTATCTGAAGTATTTGGGGAATTCCTTCCACTGCAACCTGAAGACATTAAAATGCCGGCAAGCTGAACTGACCAGAGCCCGCTCGCAGATGTGTCCATCAATGACATCTTCAAGGGTCACTCCTCCCTCCAGGAGCTCAATGATGTAGCTGGGTTTGTCAGCGAGTCCTTTCATCTCAACCGTATTCCGCTAAGCCGACAATCATAAAGAACAGATAAGCAAGTCAAGGGGTCACGACTGAGCCAATGGGGTCCTGCCGGTATGCAACAAACTGGAGGGGGAGAAAAAAACCACAACAAACAGCAATTTAATAAGGCAAAAAGAAATACACAGGCATATGGCTGATTATGAACTTTTGGGCACACATATCCTATTACATGTGCTTAATGAACCCTACATGCTTTCTTATATAATTAGTCAATTTAAAAATCAACACACACCTCATTGAGCTTTTATCTATCTAAAAAACCCATGCATGTTTTTATTGGCATGCCAAATTCCACCCAGAACACAATGCTATTGGACTTTGCTACAGGTGCATGCGTGTAGGCAGACATGACTCTTTGGTGTGTAAAAGAGAAACTGAGTGACTCACATGGACAAGTCAGGAGATGGACCTGTCCCGCTATCAGCTAGGATCCCAAGGTGGCTCAGCGTTGAAGTCAAAGTGCTCCCGGTAAAGAGCGGCCCCTAGGCCCCCTGGGTAGCGGTCATACACCTGTACAGAGACAGGGGAGCCCTGAAGAACAAACACACATGATATTAGATGTGAACACATAGGAAATGACAAGCGTTTATCACAAGCAAAAATCACATTAAAATGCAGGGTCCTTGGCTAGTGGTGCGAGTCATTTTGATGTGTGTCATTAGCGCTATGTTCTATACATTCACATTAGTTGTCACTTTGGTCAACAGGTCACCGGTACAATCAATTCGTTAAGCAACTCTCGCAACAGATTATGTGGCTTATTGTTTTTAACCAATCAAACACCTAGTGTATTATTCCTTACTAAATCGTTATCCCAGTCAGCTGTTTTAAATCACTTCTAGTCCATTATGTGATACTTGTCTATAAATAAAACACGCGTGTGTGTTCTTGTGCAAATGGTGTCACACCTTGACAAATGAGATATTATATTTGCAATGCGTCACCAAATCAAAACATTAAAACATATGCCACACAAATGTCATCAACGTTTACATCCAAGACGTCAAAAAGCAGCTGTATCGCACATACGAAAGGCCATCGCGAGGAAACTCGCTGCTGATATATTCTTGGCACCGAGAGAGCTGCTAATATGAGCACGTCGAAGGAAGCTTAGGTTAGCACTGCATTTTGTTAATAACCCCCAAGCAAACCCAAACACTGACACAATCCAGGAATAAACATAACACTGCAGTGCCAAGATAGCTTTATAATGTATTAATACTTTAAAATGTAACACTAAGACAACTCAATAATCACAAAATCCAATTAATCGGTCTGTCATGTGTAGCTAGAAGGCAGAAAGACCAGCCCGCCATGTTACGTCCGCCCGCTGAATCCAAGGAACTCAACCGAAAGTGTTTCGCTTTACTTACGTGAGATAACGGCCAGAATGTTTTGGAAAATCGTCTTCTCTTTTTCGGCGGAATTTTTAAAGAGTAGTGGGCACAACGATATAAGAAAGAAAGAGGGCGGTTGCTGCCATATGTTTAGATGACGGACGAGCGTTTGCTGAGTCGCGTCTTCTCTATCGGTTGATGGGTGGAGGAGGACTGGAGCAGAGCGGAGGAAGTGGAAAAGGTAATCAACGGCCGGGGGCGGGGCCTCGCGTTCAGTTCCACCAATCAGCTTTCTGCATTTTTACGACCATACCAAATATGTATTTCCGAATAGTTTACAGGCCGCCGTAGATCTGTGATGTTTATTCTGGTTACATAACCATAAACTTTCCGTAGATGGCCACTCGTCAATCAGTCCAAGACCTCTGCTGCTCTTGTTTGTTAGTGGAAAATCCAATTCCTGTTGTGTTTTAGATGTGGGGTCACAATCCCCCAACTGTGTGTGGGTGGGTGTGGTGGGGTGTGCTGGGGTGTGCTGGGGTTAGGGGAGGTTGGGATTTTTAACTTGTTATCATCTATTTTCCACTCTAATTGATATTCTAAATTGTATTTATCTAATAAATATTATTTTTGTTATTAATGTGACTGTGTAATCTGTAATCTCTGTAATTTTGGAAAATCTGCAAAGTATACTGTCACTATTAAGATACATTGTACACTACCCTTTTGGAATAAAAAGAAAATGTTTTTAATAAAAGAAACAACTCTTTTGCATTAGTAAAATGAGCAATAGCTCATAAAAATACTTAGGTACAAGTAAAAGTCCCTCAGTCAAGATTTTACATAAGTATAAAAGTATGAATCTAACAGCAAAATGTACTTAAAGTATTAAAGTAAAAATGTGCCTACTTGTTGTGCAGAATAGGCCCTTTACGAGAGTTATATCATTTTTTATATCATATATAATTAAAAGATATGAATTATTTTCCTACTGTGTAAGATATATTTGATACCAGGCTGCCACCATTGAGCCCCTAAGCAAGGTACTTAACCCTGTTGCTCCAGGGAGACTGCCGCTGTTGTTAATTCACTGTAAGTCGCCCTGGATAAGAGCGTCTGCTAAATGACCTGTAATGTAATGTAATATCATTACTCATGTTACATGTGGTGGAAGTGGAGTACATTTTAACTATACTGTTGGATAATTTAAGCTATATAACTTGCATCATATTTTATAAATTATCATATGTTTCTCTGAATTTGTATGGAGATTTAATCGTTTTTTTAAACAATGGTGTGGCATTGACAAACATAGAAAATATGCTTCTGTCTAGGTTGTGGATAATTTGACATTCACTATGTTTCTGTTTCATGAAATCTGGGGGATTATTAAGATTCAAGAGCTTTTGAATATTTTGTTGATTAGTCCTTTAGCCACACTTTAACTGTGATAATTTTATGTTTTGTTCATGTTCATGAATGTCAATTCAGTTTAAACGGAAGAAATTAATTTTGAGAAATGTGTCTCATCAAGCATGGTGGTCAGGAGTTCAGTAAAAAAAAACTGAATCACTTGCACAAAAACTCAGCCTGCAGCCATCATATTAGTCGTATGACTTGTATTTCTGTGACACTGGAGCAACACAGTGCATGGCTTCGTCTTTGTCTGTAGCGGTGTCCTATAGCTCTTATCTTTGTTTTATGACAGTCAGTTCGAGGAACACTGTGACACAAAACATGGCCTAGAAAACCTTACAGTCAAAACAACAAGGAAAGTCCAAAATGAAAGCACTCTGACACACTGATACTTTAAAGGCTGTCAGCCGGTTGGCCTTCTTTGCTATATTTAGAGGCCAATTGACTGTATTAAATGTATGGATTCATGCAGCACAGTCATGCTAATGGCCCTGGGGCACATACTACAGCAATAAATAATCAAATTGTGCCATACAGTTCACATTTCTGAGAAAGAAGATAGTATTTAGAACTGGCTTCTAAATTGATTTGGGAGAAGTGGGACATTCAATTCAAGGCTTATTTGTAAAAGTAATTGTGTGCTATGAAATATATAGATAAAGTGATGATAATGATATTTTAATGTGTCTTATCAGAGTAATATTGCATTCTTTCCAGTTTTAGTTAACAGATAGCAGAGTTTTGGATAATGACTGCACAATAAAAATAATCAAGATTGGTGTAAATTAAGGCTCGATAATTATTTTAAATTGGTATAATGCTGTTTCCTAATAATAATAATAATAATAATAATAATAATAATAATAATAATAATAATAATAATAATAATAATAATATACACCACCATCTTCAGCAATTCAACAAAGTATAAAGTAAAGTTAAAAAAAACTTAAAAATCAGGGAGTGAAATCGATTTTGTGCTTCGGTTCCGCTGATTTCAGTTAAATGCCTTGACTGTCATCAGGAAGGAAACTCAATTTGTGCCCACAAGTAAAAGATATAAACAACCAACTGCATAAATAATCAATTTTCAATACTTACAGGATACAAATAAATCTAAAATAAAACCTTTTTCCAAACTATGAAGAGTTTGGTAACACGACTTATTTAAGTGTTTGAGTGGCTGTGCACATACATCCACCAGTATCAGCACATTGCATATGTGTTGGTATATGTATATAAGTAACAAGAAACTATCAGTAAAGAAATGCCCAAAACATTTAATCTTTAACACATAGGAATTGTCATCCAGGAATAGTCTGGAAATACTGACTATTACTGTTTCTTCAATTACGACATTCTACTGTATACAGGCCTTTCTTACAGCACACACTTGGACTTATCACAGTGGGAAATTACATTAACTGACTTATTTACATCTCAATATGTCTTCTGTGAGTAATGTGTATTCTAATTATTTAACCATTAAATATTTATATTGTTGTCAGCCTTAAAAAACAGCACTGGCCAGGCTCGGGTATAATAGTAGTTCTAACCTTAAAGGCCTTATCTCTTAACACCTTTGAACATCTTCACAGTCATGTCAGACAGATTGTTTTTAACATGCGTTCCAAATCACATAAATATTTTTTCACTTTTAGAATATACTCCATCTTCCCTTACAAAGTACGTAATGTTGAACGCAGTATGCATACAATTGGGACGTACTACTCGTTTGTGGGTCAGAATAACCAGAAAAGCATGCTGACTTCCATAATGCAAAATGCGACATAATTCAGTAACACATCCTGGTATTTTTGGCATACTGCATTTGACATATTATGTATTGGGACATACTAAATATTATTCTGGTATCCTAAATAGTAAGGAAGAATGGGTATTGGAACACTGTCACCTAAAGGCAGTGACGGTTAAGTAATGTAGTAGTTACATCTCACCAGAAGAGGTCGACATTGAGGGATAGCTACTGACTGAGCTGTCAAAACAAACACTCATGCTGCCTTTATGGACTATTGGAAATACTGGAATTACTATTTTATAAAAAATAATGATGCAGGTGACAGGTGCATTTCCAAGCAGACATAAAACGGGCTTTGCTGGCACCTGTTGACATATTGATATACTTATGTTTGCGCACATTTTCCTCTAGAATAACTGAAAGTTGTTACAATCCAACAAGCAATGCAGCCTAGTAGGCTACGACCTACATGAGTTTTACATTTTGGACAATTTGGTAATATTCCTGCTTTATAATTACTCAAAATATATGTTTATATAAATTTTTAATCATGTAAAATCCCAGTTTTTATCGACTTCGAGCCCCTGAACCTTGAGCTCTGATGGCTATTTATGACTTTATATTCGGACACTGAACCTCACGACAACTTGTCGGTCACGTGAAGGCAGTATAGTGCGCAGCAGCCTTTGCGCAGACGCACAACAACTGCCCTGATCAGCTGACTGTGAGTGAGATGCTGTGTTGAAGCACCTTTGAGTCGAAAAGCTGTTATTATCTGCGGTATGTATGGGAAGCTGCTACTGTTTACCTGAATTACACCGTGTGGACCAAACACTAAAGCCATTAATCACACCGGTAAGTACGGAAATACCCCGAATAATGACGTCGTGACAGAGCGAGACTGCGATGCAAACAAGCTCGTGTCAGCTGCAAGCTAACATTGAATGTAACCATATAGCAACCAGGTGTATTTTGCTAATAAAATCAGTGATTTTTATTGCAAATGGTCAACAAATCAAACCTGAAGAGCAGCAGTTGTTTGTCGTGTGTTGTTCCTGGTGTTTAATGAAGAGGAGGATTATTGTTTAGCATGCCCTCTGCAGCACAGAAACTGATCATATGACAGTCAATCAGCAAACATGGAGACCTGTCTGTCTTTACTGAGCTTTACTGATACTAAGTGTCCGTTTTACAATTATGGGGGAAATAAATGTGAAGAAGGTCATGAATCGGAAGCAAAAGAGGAACAAAGAGCTGTTTTATAATATGACTCTTATTCATGAAGGGATACTTGCATGTCTTTATACCTGTCTTCTGTACAGCGATAGACATTGTTCATGCCCTTAACTTTAGCAAGCAAAGGTAGTAATAGCATGTGAAAATACACAGTTACAAATACAAGTCATGCATTTAAAATGAACGTAAATATCAAAAGTCAAAGCGTTCTTTATGCAAAATAAAAGTATCGCATATATTACATTAATGGATTATCATAACTAATGCATTGACATGTAAGAAGCATTTAATATGTTAAATGTTATTAATTGTATATGTCGATCATGTGTTTAGCTTAAAAATCTTAAAATCTAAAGTAACTAGTAACAGATGTGTAGTGCTGTATTGACTATATTTTCCTCTGAAATGTAGTAGAGTGGAAGTATTCAGTAGAATAAAATGGTAAAGTTCAAATACTTCACAGTATTTGGGTAACGGTAGGCCTACATATGACGGCTTTTAAAACTGAAGATGTGTAGCCTCCATGTGTGAACTGCCACATTTAGCCTTAATTCAAGGGAGCTGTAGTATATCTCAAAATGCAAAGTTGGAGCTTCCTTTTTTACTGAGGTTTCAGTTTCCCATCAATTTTTTGTTGTCGAGTCATGTTTAAGATAACATGTAGGAGTGGAAAATCTGGATACAATCCTTTATCACACCATATGTAATTTTATTATCATTTTTCACATGCCATATTATTATAGTTATAATAAGTTGAACATCCACAAATCTAATTTCTTTTTCTTTTAACATGAAATATGCTGCATATGATCAACGTACATGTGGGCAAAAAACCATCTTACACAAAATTGACATCATGTCATTAATAAAATAACAAATATGTCACATTATTTTATAAATGAAGGAATTATTGAAGGAACTTCTTTCTGTTTTAACATCTCCTTATAAAGTGAGTGAATATTATTTTGTTATGATACTATAATATTTGTGGAAAATCAGTGGAGAAACTGTTTATTTACAAAATAACATTACACAAATGAGTGTTTTTGGCCAATCTTTAGCTTTACTACAATGCTAATCTTTGTCTTCCTTCACCCTCAGTGACTTCACATCAAAGGCCCGGTGGACAAACCTCTTACCAGCAGCTATGACAGAATTCTGGTTGATCTCCGCTCCAGGGGAGAAGACGTGCCAGCAGACCTGGGACAAGTTGATGGTGGCCACTACACGCACCAACAACCTCTCTGTTAACAACAAGTTCAACATCCCTGATCTCAAGGTCAAACACAGCAGTCACGTGTACCGCCTCCCAACAGGGAATCCTCCCACAAAGTGGTCTAGTTGGCTTTTTTATTAATATTTTTGTGTATTTTGTCTCTAACAGGTGGGAACACTAGATGTCTTAGTGGGTCTGTCAGATGAACTGGCTAAACTAGACACTTTTGTGGAAAGGTAAACTTTTCGCATTTCCAAAAAACATGGTAAAATGTCACATTTGACTACAGTTCTGCCCCTTGTTGTCATCTATCGCTTCTCTTGTCTTTATTTGTGACCCCTTGTGTTGTTGTCGTCACCCCGTGTTGTGTTTCAGTGTGGTGAAGAAGGTCGCTCAGTACATGGCCGATGTCTTGGAGGACAGCCGAGACAAAGTGCAGGAGAACCTGCTTGCTAATGGAGGTAATGGTTGTGAATTTAATCATCAGACTGGTGCTCTTCAATAGTTGACAGACATAAGGTGGTAGAAAGCAAAAGCCAGCGTGGTGTGGTCGATTAGATTCTAAAGAAAGACATCAGAGGTTACTGCTGTGTGTTCATGGTTATTACAGTAATAAAAACAAATAGAAAATTAAAACATATTTTCAGATATGTATATAATCAAGGTGTTTTAATGCTGATGACTTTAATCTGTTTTTAATTCTCTCCAGTTGACCTGGTCACCTATATCACCAGATTTCAGTGGGACATGGCGAAGTATCCAATCAAACAGTCTCTGAAAAACATCTCTGAGATCATCGCCAAGGTAAAAGAAATCTGCTCACTTGTAGACATAATGTTTGATTATTATTCTAACTTTTGTGTATGTATTTTAATTTTAATCAGCCAATAACTAAGGCAATAATTAATATTAAATAATTAAGACATATTATCACTTTTACAAGAAAGACCCGAGTACAACAGAATAAACAACTACAGAGAACAAGTAGCAACATAAATCACATGTAAACATAGTTCGATTTTTCCCACTCCTTTGATCCAAAAAGGATTATTATGCATTATATGTTTGGTGCAGGAAATGATCTTCTATGAAGTAATCTATCGTCACCCTCTTCTTCTTTTTCTCTTAGCAAGCGTCTCAGATAGACAACGACCTGAAGGCTAGAGCTTCAGCCTACAACAACCTGAAGGGAAACCTGCAAAACCTGGAGAGAAAGAATGCGTAAGTTATATAATAATAATAATAATAATACCAATAATAATATACTGTATATGACGTCTAAGCAGTGTCTAAAGCCAAATACTGTGGCACTTTTTCAGTTTGATCACACATAATTAGCTTGTGTTTTATTTTATATTTCCCGTACAATAGAATTAGTCCATGTGTAATATTGATATTGACGAGAAAATTGTTTTTTGGGTTCGTTCTGTTTTCCTCTTTCCTGCCATAAATATTATAAAACAAAAATCACTTTACATTGTTGCCTTAATAATATACATTTTCGACATCACCCTCTCTGAGCTCGACCTGAGTTCCTGCTGAAGCTTTATGAGTTTTTGACACTTCAATGAAGATATATAATATTTTGCAGCCTCCCTCCCATGTCACACCCCTGTGTATCATTAAGGGAAGCTGGGATGGAAATATGTAAAGGATTTCAATTGTTTGTTTAAATGTGTACAGTACTCCTGCAGTAAACACTGTGTACTTTGGAACAACTGAAAAAAGGAACATTTGTTTGTCTTCGTGAGAAAAATTCAAGTTGCTTGACAATCTGAACTGCATGCGTCGTCCTTTAGGGGGAGCTTGTTGACCAGGAGTTTGGCTGACATAGCGAAGAAAGAGGACTTTGTACTGGACTCGGAGTACCTGATTACCATGCTGGTGGTTGTCCCAAAGTAAGTACATTTACGTCAGTATCTATATAGTCAGTAAAAACTCTCATGCCATTGCAATTCTTAAGATCTACCCCAATTTATACCGTCCCGAAGTAAATGCTGAACGTCCCAATTATAAAATATTGTTTTTCTACAATATAATTATTTCCATAATTCAAAGTGATGGGTGGCATAAAAAAACACCATGGAAATTATAAAATTATAAATGAGCTCACATTTGATAAAAAAACAAACATTTGTTACATATTCATTGATTTCTTCAGATTTTAATTTTGCACATTTTTTAATTTTACATTCCTTTTGGTATAATGGGAGTTACATGGGGTAGTTCAAACTCATTGAAGGAGACACCCAGTGAAAACATTTTACGTTCAGACATGATGTGGTGTTCCAGAGGCTTCTTCCCCCGCATAACTGAAGACGTTTCAGCCATGGGAATGGTCAAATTATGATGCATGCTATTTTTTTTTTTTGGGTCTGAGAATATTCAGATTGGTATTTTTAAATGTTAAATCCTTTGCTGTTCTCTTTTCCTCTCCACCGTAACCAGGACAGGCTACACTGACTGGCAGAAGACGTATGAAACCCTGTCAGAAATGGTTGTGCCACGCTCCACAAAGTAAGCATAACTACATGATTCAGTTATATTTTAGGAAAAATCTATAAATGATCAACCACAGGAAGAAGAAAATGTTGCTCTGTGACGTATCTGAATTTATCATTGATGTCATGCAGTGCCAAATATTGCACAGACTCATATAACAGTTCTACTTTCCCTATTGTTGCCAATAGTTATTTTCTTCATCTTTAGATGGTAGTTTGTGTCCGTTTTAATTTTTAATTTTTAATTTTACTATTTTACAATATAATTTTCTTGATAAATGTGAGAAACCAGACGTTCTGCCCTGCTTTCTCAGTTCGTCATCCTTGTGTCCTCTACAGTTGCTTTAGTTTCGCACTCGACTCTGATTAGACTCGGAAACATTTTCTGTTTGACCTGCAGAAAGCAATTGAACTTTAGCCAACGAGGCCAGATGATTTGAGGCGTTCTGTTCGGGCTTTTGGTCGCTCAGTGTAGTGTGGTAACCTAGCAACCTGTGTTTCAGATGGAGCATTGTGAGCGGAAGATGGGAAAACATCTCATGTTGGAGCTGCTTTGGCAATGCAGACTTGATCCTTAATTTCAGATACTTTCTAGACAAAATCTATTAATTGCAATAAGTGGAGTAAAGTTCTGCTTTCAATACTTTACTTAAGTAAAAGTAATGGCCGCAAAGTATACTTTCAGAAACAAATTTCCAAGGAAAGTACAAGTGTGTCTAAAAAGAAGATTCTTACTCTCAATAGGACCCTCATGGTTAAATAAGTACAGTACTGGAGTAAATGCACTTGTGTACATTACAAGCTCAGCAACCAGAACCTCCAGGTCAGTTTGTTGACATGAAATTAAAAATAAAGGAACTCATCCAGCGTAACATAACCAACAATGATATTTTACACCAAGTGGAGACGAACAGTGGGGCTGGTGTACAAACTAGTCTGTAGGTAATACTGCGCTTATGTTTTGTCACAAAGATGTCCTTTTGTATGTGGACACCCACTGACATGTGTCAAACATACTGTGTGCATCCAGCTCTCACGTTATTGTGTCACCTCCTCTGCTCCAGGCTGCTGTTTGAAGATCACGACAGCGGTCTGTTCAGTGTCACTCTCTTCAGGAAGGCTATAGATGACTTCAAGCACAAGGCCAGGGAAAACAAGTAAGTCATTGTTTTTTCGTGAGTTCCACTCAAGCTGTGTTTGATGGCCCGCTCTGCTGTGTGTCCTGACCTAGGTTTACGGTGCGGGATTTCCAGTACAATGAGGAGGAGATGAAGGCTGACAAAGAAGAGATGACACGTTTGTCCACTGACAAGAAAAAACAGTTTGTACGACTGCCTTTTTCTTCACAAACAGTAGTACTAAGTGGGGAAGGAAAAAGTCAATGGAGGAGGGAGGGTGCATTTGTTAATCGTTAATTAGATGTTTATTTCTTATTTGATGCTTAATTTCAGCATAAACAGCCCTGCAGGTGATCATTTATAAAAATCTGTCGTCATGCTTTCTGGTAATTCATAAGGAAAATTAAATCCCATTAACCCCAATTCAGCAAGTTAACAGGCATTTTATCTTTTTATTAAACAATATTAAAATGCTGTTTTTCTATCCACCCAGGGGCCTTTGGTACGATGGCTGAAAGTGAATTTCAGCGAAGCCTTCATCGCGTGGATTCACATAAAAGCCCTGCGTGTGTTTGTGGAGTCAGTATTAAGGTGAGTAAGTGACGACCCAGCAGTAAAGTTCATCAGTCTGCTACTCTTTCCATACTTTGGTAATCCATCCACCCTTCCTTTTTTTTTAATGTAAGATTTGTTTCTTCTTCTGAACGATGAGAGATGTGGGCTGACAGACTTGTTGTGTTTCGTAGATATGGGCTGCCGGTGAACTTCCAGGCCATGCTGCTGCAGCCAACCAAGAAGAACATGAAGAAGCTGAGAGAGGTGCTCAACGACTTGTACAAACACCTGGACAGCAGCGCTGCCATCATTGATGTGAGTCTCCTTCGCACGCTCTGTGACAGTCAAAGTGCCAAGTGAAAGTATTGGAGGAAGGCAGGTCTAGCTCTTTGACATTTAGGATAACAACAATCAACATGCTGAAATTCATCCTCTCCAATGTTGCAAACATTCCCTTTTGCTTCCATGTAATTCTGTACAAATGATATGTTTAATGCTGTGACTTGTGACCTGGAAAGTAGTCTAACATCCATGAATCCAGGCTGCAAAATGCTAAAGTGTTTCTATTTAATTTCTCAATACTTTCAAATAAACATTATATAACCATGCCATATGATAATATAACAATTGTAGTGTTATGTTATTGTTATTAATATATATTCAACCTATATTACTTAATTATTATCAGGTTATTACCCCATTAATGTCACCTTATGACCATTGATATAACCATTTTATTGTTGGCAAGCGTCAATATTGTTACCAACATATTACTATACTAATACTGTTTTTGGGCCCTAACTACCCTGATACACACATTTCAGTCTAATACTGTAATACCCAGATATATCCATAATACCAAGCAATTATTACCTGGTTATTACTTTGGTAATTACTGTAAGAAAAGAAAAATGTATTGAAATATGGATCCAAAGGTGTGTGTGTGTGTGTGTGTGTGTGTGTGTGTGTGTGTGTGTGTGTGTGTGTGTGTGTGTGTGTGTGTGTGTGTGTGTGTGTGTGTGTGTGTGTGTGTGTGTGTGTGTGTGTGTGTGTGTGTGTGTGATTGATTCTTTTGTGCTTGCAGGCTGCTATGGACATTCCAGGGCTGAACTTGAGCCAGCAGGAGTACTACCCCTATGTTTACTACAAGATCGACTGCAACCTGCTTGACTTCAAAGTCTAGAATCATTTGCATCATCATCTCATTCTCTGTGCAGTAGAATTATGATGTGGCATGTTCACATGCCCAAACTTTAATTTATTTCCACCCTGCTTTTCCTGTTTTTTGTTTTCGCCTCTTGTCTTCCCATCCTGTGTTCCTCTCTCCTGCTGCTGTTACATTCCTGGGGCCATATTGAATAAGTTGCTGAACTTCTGTTCTAATGTACTTGACAAATATGGGCCATCTTCTTTTTTTTGTTTTTTGTCATTTCCCTTTGTGCCACGCTGTAGAAGTGAAGTGCTCCCCAGTAAACCCACCAAAATGGTTGACATTCCCCTTCAAAGGACATATAAAATGTTGCATTTTAATTTTCTCCCTGTCTCCCATCTTCATTCGAAGCAACAAAAACTGTACACGTGGGGAACAATTGGAAGAAAAAATAAATGTATGTTAAATATAGTATTTATTTAAAGCCTCTCAAATCAGTCGATATGTTTTTGTTTGTTCAGTTTTTTGAAAGTGAAGTGTTTTTAGCTCCATGTAAGGACTGTCTGTTACAAGTAGATGTTTCCCCCCTTAAAGCTGTAAACCTGTGAAATACTGAGACGGATCATTCTACAGTAAAATGAAGCAATACGTTTGCTGACAGTATGCTTCTATACTTTCTGTATATTATGCAGTTTGAGAAAAATAATAAGAGGTCTATGTGCATATACTGTATTGTCAGTATAACTGAAAATCACACCACATATTTAAAATAAATGTGAAAAATAAATAGTCTATGTGAAATATATTTGACTTTGGCTCACTGTCCTTTTTAACTGTATAATAAAGTTTATAAACCTTCTCATGCTGATACAAACACCACAATCACTATCACTCCTGTATGGGGCAAATAAAGACCTAAGAAGAATACAAATCAATTCTACTGGACACCATTTAAAATCTAGATTTGAGTTGACATATAATGCAAACAGTTTACCAGAATAGATAACAGTTTTTCTCCACTAGATCATTTGATATCCCTTTCTAATAAAGCTCCCTTTATAAAGGCTTTATACGTTGTAACTAATGGCTGTATTTATTGGTAATAAATCCTTCATAAAACTAAGCTTTAATGAGCATCTGGACCAAAAATGATATAATTTTTGCAGACTGACAACTCTTTTTCCATTTTGTTCTCATGATCTGTCTTGGATTTTTACCGATGACTTGACTTTACACTGTGCAATGTATTTATCATGTTCAAAATGTATAATGACATTTTACACCACATGTTTAAACCATGATTAGTTTTAAACAATATGTAGTCTTTTATTTGAGTCATGATGATCGGTTCAAGTGCTTATTTGCATTATGATGATGGTGACACGAGCTGGAGTTGATATCCTTCACAGCCAATCAGCGGTCAGAGTGGATGCAGTTGGATGACGCAGATAGCTCGTGTGTGTGTGTGCGTGTGTGTGTGTGTGTGTGTTAATGCTGTCAGCTGCTGTCGGTGGAGAGCAGCATCAACCAACAGCAAACCGATGATGGAGACGGAATCACGGATGGAGCTGCAGTAGAGATCCGGGGAGGATGCTGCGGCTGTTGTGAGTGTTTAGTCCACGTGTCAGCTGCACCTGCCGTGGATGATTTTCCCTGATGGGTTGTGGAGGGAGTCGGGCGGACGCGATCATCGAGCCGAGGTACCATGAGAGCTGGACTAGAGAAACGGAATCGACGTGGCTTACCAACACGGACGTAGAGACCTCTCTACCAGTAGCAAACAGTAAGAGCCTCCACCTCCGTGTTATCTGTTTAACTGCACCATCCCTCATTGCACGAAGGCCACATTACAGCCACAAAAATGAGAAAAATAATACAAACGAGGCTCACAAAAAATGTTGATAGAAGCCAGGACAAGAATCTGGTTGTGTTTCACGCGATAACCCTTTAACTGTTGCCCTAAGGTAAAGCTCTGGAGGCCAGTCTGAGGGAGAAGAGGATGGTGAACACAGGCACCCAGTGTGGGAAGCAGGCCCTGTCATCCACTGGCTCCAACCACCAGAGGAGACCCAGACGCTCCTTGAGTGATGTAGGTGTAGCTGGTAGCAGGTATTGGCACGCACCACTGCTTGATATGAACACCAACAGCCTCTGTTTGCACACATGGTGACGTTCCAGGATGTGAGATGCAGCAGCATGACTGCTGTACCAGTCCTCTGACATTACTTCTCATATGCATATCCTTCTTTAAATATATTTATACCAATTTTACAATGAATTTGGACATAAATCTTTTAAATTGAGTTTTCCTTTATGGACTAAGTCCCTCCAAGTAACTGAAGCAGGAAATATGAAGTCTTTAGGGAAGGAAGATGCATAATCATGTTATTGTTGCGTATGGTGTGTGGTGTCCTCACACAGACACATTTCCATTTTAATCAAATCTAATGGCCAATAATTTAATTTTTAATCTCAAGGACAGACGGCAGATGTATATGTCTTGTGATCTGAGATGATGGTTGCAAGATGCCTAGAATGGCTTTATAAAATGGGCAGGCAACATTTTCAGGAATATGCAAATGTAGACATAACAACAACAACAACAACAGCCATACAGTATCTACAGTATATGCAGTGTCACTGTAGGGTTGGGGTACAAGTTAAATATAGGGATGAAAAATAAGTTACTACACATAGGTGAAGATGTGAAACAAAAGTTTAAAACAGACAAAAAAAGAAAATTAATGTACAACACTTGTGTTGAAATGTGAGGATTTGCTGCTTTTCTTTTTCATATTTGACAGTAAACTGAATATATTTGGGTTTTGTGCTGTTAGTTGAACAAAAGAAGCAATTCAAAGATGTCACCCGGGATCTTTGAACTTGTTAAGGACTATTTTTTGACATCTTATTATTTATTTTTTAACCATTAAATGTTAGAATAAACAGTAGATGACACAAATTATTTATTGCATTCCAAAGGGGGGTGTGGGCTGTCCCTTCAAAGTCAATTAGACTATTAGATTAGCGTTTCCCTGTATGTGCATGTGTTAGTGATGGTATACAATCCTGTCTGATAGCGCTGATGGAGTGCCGGCACCCATCAGCGAACACCTGATGTGTGTGTGTGTGTGTGTGTGTGTGTGTGTGTGTGTGTGTGTGTGTGTGTGAGTGTTTATATGTCTGGGAGGGAGGGTTGGGTTTGTTTTATTTGGTTTTAACTTTTTATTTTTGATTTGTCTTATTATTTTTAGCTTACATATGTACTCTGTACTCTGCATTTTGTATATTTTACAAGTAGTTGCTGTATCTCATTTTTCTTTCTCTTGTGTACTTTAAGTTATTTCATTTAAAAAAAAAAAATTAGACTATTAGATAAAACAAGGATTAGAAGATGGGCTCCAAGAAATTGTAATACAATTGTTATTAAACCTTTAGTTCAGACAATACAATTAATCAATTGTGAGAATAAGAATAAGTTGCAGACCTACGGAGGTTTTATGTGTATTTATTGATGGATGATGGAGTATATTTACACCATATGTTCCTAAATGTCTATATTTGAGTGTCTATTGGGCATACTTCTGTAGCTGTACAAACAGTGAACATTGAGAATGATAAATTGTATTAAAATATTCTGGATTCTTAGAAATATGGCCTGCCATAGCATTTTCTTTCAACCATCTGTTGGCTTAATCTTTTATCGTGAGAGCTAATGCACAAAAGAAAAGCGCCAACGCTGTTATCTGCTCTAAATACAAATTTATTGGCTTTAATACTCATGAATAGCAGATAGAAAGAGACACACAGATAATACTGTACAGACACTTTTATTCTGCATGTTTTAAATCCATTACCGTTATTGAACCGTTTTTTTGTTCTGTACAAAATTCATTTAACATTTCAAAAAGATCTGAAAAATCAATTCCTCCGACCTAACAAATGACATTTTCAGCTACACAGAAACATAGACCGTCGTGTTTTATTTATTTAACCTTCCACTTATGGGCAGAGCTGCAGTGACTCAGGTTTCAGCAGGCTATCGTTGCCGACTTTCTCTCTGTCTGATTTGGTGACATTTAAATGACGTGACATTCAAACTCTTACATGTTTTCACAGCAAACCACCTGTGACTCCTAAAGGAGGGCATCAAAAGAGGCCAGTGCGTTGTCTAAGGATGGGCAGCCCGTCAATATCAACAGTAGTGAAGACGCTGAACCCGGGAACTTGTGTGATGAAAGATGAAGAAAAGCCAAGACTCTGCGAAGAGGAAGATGGCCGGAGCTGTGAAAAGTTCACCAAAAGACGTGACGGTGATTCACAGAAGTGTGTGGATGATGTTTGCTCGTGACTTTGTGAGACCTTGGCTTTTCGATCCCAGTGATTTACAACACAGGCACCTGCATAATGTCTCCGTCCAAAGATCTCGGGATGCTGCATCTTTGTTGTGCCATTGCAAATGCATGCATGAAGTGAAGCAAGAGAGTGGAAAACAAACAGTGCTGACACTCTCCACCATGCTTTTCTCCCATGCTTATGGTGCCGGTCAGGGAATGAGTCACTGTGTTAAGGCACTTTTAAAGAAAACAAGAACAGACCGTACCGTATGCACATGATAATCACAATCTGCACATCAAATGTTTTCTGTGTGGGGCCTTCCTTAAGAAATTGCTTCAGTTCTTTGTGCAAGTATATTCCCTTTGTTGTGAATGAAAAACAATGATGATGCTGTTTGAAACTCAGTCAATGCTGTAAAGGATTTTCATTTAAAAGACCCTGAAGTGCTGTTTTGAGACTGAGATTTGGAGGTTTGATGCTTAAAAGTCTGAAGACTGTCTTTTCCAGCCTTTGCGAGATAAAGAAACAAACACACCCGCATGTGCCTACAATTCATCTTGATATGAACTGCTCCTGTTTTCACTTTGAGAGTTTATTTTGTTAGTATTATGTGTTCTCTTGCATCTTATCTTATGTTATATGATACACTTTATTATTTACCATTATTATGTATGGTAATGATGAGTCATTTGTATGGCTCACACACTTATCTGCATGTTTAAACCTCAATCTCAAATGGATTCAGAAATGGTGTCTCTGCCCAAACTTTACCAAAAGCAAATTGTCTGAAATAAAACGTTTTGCTTATTTGGGAATTTAAAAATACTGCACTAAGTTGTTCGTTCAGGATGTGATTCAGGATGGGTAATCGGGAAAGTGAGAGCTATGGCCAGCAGATGGCGGTGTTGACCAGCTGGGCTCTCTGGGAAATCCCATGTCTTAACATTTTCTGCTTGTGATAACTGTTGATGATCAAGAGTTTTTAAAGGTTTACTGAAATGATAATGTTGAAATGTGTACAGGCCAACTTTTGTGATGGAAAATGACATTTAAACACTACAAGATTTTTTCTTCTTTGAATTAAAATTGTTATCAGCTCCTTAATTTGTGAAACCCAGAAATAAGTGAGATGTGCCGTCATTTCTAGGCCAATATCGTGCTTCATGTTATTTACTATTATGTCATTTATGTGTTTGTGTATACCTTAAAGACCAAGTTTAATACGTTTAGATATACAATTCTGGCACTGCCCTTTACTAGCCCTCAATCACATGAGTTGATTACAGTGATTTTGTTGTCACTACCGGGCATTAATACAAAAACTAAAAATCGATTTATTTTTTATTAATAGCATAAATATGCTAATCGTCTTGAAAAGCAGAAAAACAAATGCAGTTAAGTTTGTGTTCATTTAGTTATTGTTCGTCCAAAATCCCAAAATAAAATACTGTATGTTTATAGCAGATTGACAAATGCCAAAATATAAACCTTTAGTCTTAACTTAATCATTTTATTTAAATAATTTCCAGTAAAATATCAATAATTTACTTTGTAAGCAGCAAATTAATGTTGTAGATGTTGAAAAGTAACTACTTTTAAAAGGTTGTTATTTTAGGTAGATTCATATTGAACAATGCAATATATTTTCATAACATAATTTCATGTTTAGTAGGCTTAAAATGATATCTAAAATAAGATAAGATAACACTTCATTGATTACCAGGAGAATAATCACACAGCAGCACAAGAGACAGACCAAAGGGTATCAAAAACAGATCAAAATGTATTTGAATTAACTTTTTTTAAATGAAATCAGAGATATGGCATTAATAAACCATTATAAAATATTAACATTACAGTAGCATACACTATATGAGGAAATTGCGTAAATATTTATGCAAACTACAGCTGTCAAATAAACATAGTGGAGTAGAAGTTTCAGATAACATAACTGTAGAATTGTTCAAATAAAGAATCCCAAACTTTTATACAGTTTATTCAACAGATAATCTATGTTTTAATAATTGTGTATCGAGTTTAGCGTTACAGGGACACATTAATAGCCATTTTTGTCAGCCGTCTTGGCTTTTCAACTGCAGTCCCTGGGCAGCTGTAACGACTACTAACATAAAACATGAAATACATTAAAGCAGTAATACATTTAAACATAAAACAAAGCCTGCTTCAGGTTATTTTAATAAAGTATGGTATGGTATGGTATAGTCACCCACTTTATTGTCTTTTAACCATGATTTAAAATACATTTTAAAGATTTTTGTAAATTAACTCCATGCACTTAGTTGCTTTGCACATTATGAGCCAATAACCATGAAAACTCACAATTATAATGTACCCTTTAATCTCAGGGACACGTAAATATTTTTGCGATTTCTTATATGGACTTTGAACTACACACCTGATGGCGGAAGCTCTGTGTTGGCCAGCGAGTCACGTACGGCGTAAACCGGCGGGCACTGAGACCACGCGGAACGTGCTGTCAGCTCCCTGTCGGTTGAGATGAACCGTTGGGGCTCTTCGTTCACACCGGAGAGATAGCTGCTGATTAACGTCTGACTGCGTAGCTGAGATATTAATTCGTAATTCCCTTTCGTTTTTTTTTTCTCTTTAAGTTATGTGGTCATAATGAGGTGAGGATGGCCAAGCGACCGGGGACTGACGACGTGATGTTGACTTCGCCGACCATTCTCCGGGATTTCGCAGCCGGGGACGTGAACATGGAGTGCTGCGACGGAGACGAGGATGTCTCCCTGGAAGAAATCCTGAAACTGTACAGTCAGCCGATAAACGAGGAACAGGCATGGGCGGTGTTTTATCAGTGTGGTCGGACTTTAGCGCAGAAACATCGGAGGAAAAACTCCAAATCTGCCGGTCCTTCAACCGTCAACTATCCGAGGAGGATTGAGGGACCCGGGGATGTGAGGATCCGGAGAGACGGGACTGTGAAACTGCAGTTTGAACATGGCACAGGTAAACGAGACTGGCCAGGTGTCGGGGTTTACTTTAGTCGGATTTGAGTAACTGCTATCTCAACAGGCTGCCAACAATGAAGCCTTTTTCCTTCACATCAGTCGCAGGCCATAGAGGCCATATTGTTGTGGCTGTCCGCTTCCAGCCATGTGGCGAATTTGTTTACAGGCAATGCGGTTATTAAAAATACATCACATATCACTGCATGGCTGCCGCGAGTCATACAGACAAAGAACGCTGTATTAACAATTATTGACAGACAGGGTTTGTTCTCACAACATAATCCAATATTTACATTATAAACATGGCTCATATTATTGCTTAATTTAGGCGGGTGTGTTCGCAAGGCTGGCTCAGAATGACTGCTTGGTCGGGGTTGTGTTTGAAATTCTGCTCCTGCAGCGGTCAGTTACCTACAGTAAACAATGCACCATGTGATGGATTCAAACTGCAGAGCACCTTGGGCCCAGTCCAGCGCAAAGCAATATAGCCAGCATCAAAGCTACAGTGAAAAAACTGGCAAAAATCCAAACACGGATGACTCATATTGCTGCTAACAGCCCCATAATTTGTGTTGTGACAGTTGGGCACACATTAGGGAGGGGCATCACAGCAGGTGCTTGTTGTGGGCTGCAAACACCAGAGGGATATTTTAAACTCAATGGAAACGCATTTTAATCTAGTTTGGTAAACATAGTAAGGGCGAATCTTGCATGCACCTGGGCCTTCATAGTAGATCCACTCAATTGTTGTCGGGGAGGTTTGTGTTCCACCGGACTACCTCCAGAGTTGAAATGGTGAATAGATTAGTTGATCGGTTTATGTACAGAAAGTCAATTTGCAAGAATTAATGCAAGAATTTCACTCATACCAGCCACTTAAATGCAAAAAAGGTGCAAGTAGTACAAACGTGCAACCATAGCTTACTTGTACTCATGATAGTAAGATTGGGGTTTTGGACTTTGGTTGAACAAAATGAGCTAAATGAAAAACCCTTTTCATTGTATTCTTACATTGTATTGATCAACCTATTAATCATGAGTGAAAATAATCCGGTTTTTTTAGCTCTAATATACTTGTAAAACAAGCTACATATCTGGCCACATGGATGGGAACAGGCAGATCATATCAAATAATTCCAAATGACTTGTACTCTAGTTGAGAAGGGCTAAACGATTTTCAAAAATAAATAAATCAAACTACTATTATTTTGACTGATATTGCAATTGCAATATGATTCACAATATGAATGATATGTTTTGTACTATTATCCTTGAATGGTCAAAGACCACATGGTGACTAATTCAAAGGGGCTTTCTGTCAGTAAACCATTTCAGGTGTACACAGCAAAGCCTTTTAACTTCATTCCATTAATATGTGAGAGATACATTTGGGTGTGGGAGGAGGAGGTGTGGCTGTAAACATAGCCTGAGTCACTGAGGTTATATCCTATCTCTCCTGGGAACTTATTAGCCAACTTTCTTCTTATTTCCTCCCTCCCATGTGTATACCCCCACCCCCCATATGAGCTAACCCCTCCGTCCAGCTCTTCCTCATCTCGGCACATTCAACCAACTAGTAATGTTTGCTGTGTGTGGAAATCACACTCTCGGTATAAACAGATTCCGCCAGTGCTGCCGAGAGTCTCGACACGGCTAAAAACAGAATACATGTGATGATTAAATGCACAGACTTTAGAAGTCCGACTGCAGATGAGTTTTGGAGATTATGAGGAGAGTCCTTTTGCTGTTCCTCTGGCGAGAGGTATTTTGGGACAGCTCGGCCCTGTCCTGATTCTTATTAGGCCTGGTGATGAGAGACATGAGACTTATTAAGCTTCCAGTAGCTCTGCTGCCAGTTTCAGAGGTTGCAGCAGAAAATCGATGCTTATGCAATCTATGTTATGGCCTGTACATGAGTCGGTGACATGGAGGCATTATTTGGCCAGCACCCAGACCACCAAGACTGAGGCCTTTTTTAAGATCACTTTTTTTCTATCTTAGTGCTTTTACCAAGATGTCATCTAGAGCCAAACACTGCAGGAAGTGTGCATTATTGTGATTCATATCAAACTGAATCGGACTAAAAAGCAGCACAAAGTTCAAGACAAGTGTTTATTTAGGCTCAATTGATGCGAGATGCATGTTGATCCTGCTGCAGTCAGATCAATTCACATGGAGCATCGGGAAGAATATACTCACTCTCACTCCACGTTGCCTGGAGAAAGCCTGAATGATACATGGTCAATGACTCATACCTACACTATAGTTTTGGTTGATCTGGCACAAGCAGTATTTTAAGTGGAATGTTATTCATACAGTTGATCTGGTTAATTATGTCATTGAAGCGGTTCAAATAAGGATTTAATGTATCGTCTGTATTTATTGATTTAGATTATGGGTAAAAGATAAAACTTAAATCTGGTAGATAAATTACATCTACCCATCTGTATCCCATTCCCCACAAACCCCTTATTTCAGCAGCACAGGGGTTGATATTTCTCTGAATGGGATAGTCTGGGTGACACTGCACACTGCTCCAAATATGCCCACTGTGATTTACTCGCTGTAGGAGAGACAAGGGCCCTGGCCAAGCCATCTCTCCTTGACTGGCGACAAACAGAGGACCTAGTGTTTACCAAATGAGCGTTGGTGGATATTTTTTCCAGCCGTTTGTTAACTGTAACTGTGCAGAACTGAGCTACACTATGAAACAAGTATTTTCCGTGAATGTTTCCTGAAGCTCTGTATAGAAAAAATATCATGGTATGCAGCCACAGCAGTCTGAGTAGTCTCATTTAAGTGGAAATTACTCAATCAGATCTGAGAGGAATTTAAACTGAAATGGCACTTATATTAGCATTCAGAGAGATGACTCAGCCGGCCAAAGCTTCTCATTTATAAGCAATGACCTCATTTTACACTCTGGACTGGCTTCAAAGTCTGCAGATCTATCTCTCTATTTGTACTTTCAGATGTCAACTGTCACTCTGTGTACTTTTGAGCTCTTGCATGAAACTCTAGAGATACAGGTGTGTTGGATCAGCACAAGAGATAAGACTGTCAGAGCTTTTGTTTTATCTTTTGTCCAATAAGGGAAAGAGAAACTTCAGGTTTTTCCCCTTCCATTAAGGTTCCTGTAGTTTGTTGTATAATGAATACAGGGTAATGTCTTCCTGAGTATGAAGGAACATTCATATCACCATAACCATCCCCAGTGTCAGGTTTTGACACCTCAATCTCCCCTCAGGCAGTGTGCAGTGACGGCAGAGAAAACGTAATCCTTTATTCACTCAGTCGTCTGCAGCACTCTCAAGCCATCATGCTATGTTACACTGTGTGAGACGTGTGTGTTCTCTGTCTTTTAAAGATGTCTAGCATAATTATACAGAACATGTGCACAAATAATTTAGAGGATGTGTTTGCACAATTAACAACTCTCCATGTTTTGTCATTACAGATAAATACCAGCCGGCCCCCACGTCATTAGAGGTGAGTTTCACGTGACAGTCTCCTTACTCAGTTCAGTTTTAGAAAATGTCCTTTTCAACAAGTGCTGGTAGAGCACTTGGTTTTCTATTAGTCGTGGTCCATCAGTTTTATTACTAAAGATATAATATGCTGTTTTCAAAACGCAACTTTAATGTTAATTCAGTCATCAGATACGTTTCACTCCACTACCGTCATGCGTTATTTAGTTCACTTATGACAAAACAATTTCAGAAAATATTTTCACAGCTTGCCCACCACTGAATCTACTAGTGAGCAATTGCACCACAAGTAAGCTGGTGCGGCGGCCACTCTGTTGCAATATTGTTGACATTTGCCTTGAGAAAAACATTTCCTCTATATCGAGCCAATGTAAAAATACATTTTAAATGAACATTAACTGATTATCAATACTGGTGAGAAGTGGTGGTATCTTCTTGTGTGTCGGGCCTATTTTCTTTTTGGAACCGGTAGAAATCTTCCTTTTGTGTCCCATCAGTTCAGTCAAAATGTAGCTATGGCACTCCTCAGCAGCAACACAAAAATGAATAGTTTCCTATCTAAATGTAATAATATGTAAGCATGACAATCTTTTCAAGCATTTGTCCCAGCATTTGACCTGAGATCCACTAAACACAAATGAGTGGGAATGAGCTCTGTACAAATAGCACTATCTACTTTGTTCTGTGCTTATTGTGTTTGCTGCATTCTGATGCTGAAGAGCACTTAAAGGAGACAATGTCGTCTTCTCTTTCTGTTCTTAAAATGCTTTACTTTCTACACTCCTCACCACAACCATGTGAAGAGGACATGTGTCCGCTGTCTGTTTGTCCAAGCAATGTACACTGTTTGATCCAGGGAGGAGAAGTCTCTCTCAAAGCTTCATTGTGTGTACATAGACAAATTACACAGAGTCTATCAACCCAGAGCAGACTGATGTCCTTCATGTTTGATTTGTAGTTCATGTGATCACAGGCATGCACAGTATGTGTTTTTGCATGGCTTAGTTGGAAATGGAATTATGTCCTTATGCTGACAGTACCTTCCTTCTTCTTCTTCAACTTCTTTTTCTTCTTCAACCTCTTCTTTTTCTTCTTCTTCACTATATGTTTGTATTTTATTCATAATGTCTTGCACAATGGCTATTTGTGCATCAGCATGACAATTCCACAGAATTGACCATGTGACCAAACCTTGAGGACACACCTTGTTTTCACCAGCTGCGACAGCATCGCTTGTATTGGGTTCACCTTGTGAGTGTTTGTTTGTGTGATGCTCTACTTGAGTTGGCAATAACACAGGAGTGGTTTTGACTACTTTGCCAGATGTATATATGTCTGTTGACAGATTTAGTCACCCCAATAGTGTTGTAACTGCAAGAGGCAGTTAGGAAACTTTAGAGATGTTTAGTTGAAATCAAAGTGAAGGCTGAGTTTGGAGATGGGTATTATCTGAGCAATGGCGCCCAAAGTAGGGGCCATTGGCTTTACACTTTACGCCCCTAGCCCAATGTTGCGGCTGGTGTAATCCCATCACAAGATGGTCCCTTGTAAAAAAAGAAAAAAAATGTGTTTAATTTGTTTGTTTTATGTATTTATAACTTAAGCATAGATATCATTGTTTGTCACTTGTATGAGCTCTCTGTTAGAGTGAGTGGCTTGATTTGTCAAATCAGTTTTTAGTCACATGCCTGTCGGTCCATCCCCCATTATGGTCCAGACTGAAATAGCTCAACTTTTGGATGGATTGCCATGAAAGTTTGAGACATTCATGGTCCTCTGAGGATAAACCCCATTTATTTTGATGATGCCCTGACTTTTCCTCTAGCGCCACCAGCAGGTTGACTTTTTAGTGCATTGTCTCTATTCTAACTCTACAACTATTAGATGGATAACATTCCTGTACACTTTTCTTTACCTTGATTATTTGTAATAACATTGCATCTACCACCACTGATGTGTTTAATTAAGTTGTTGTGTGATCAAAAACCTGCAAAACTAATAACATTCCCATCAGCCTCAGCTGTACTTTGTGTTTACTGCTAATTGGCAAATGTTAGCATGCTAACATGCTAAATTAAGATGGTGAGCATATTAAGCATTATACCTGCTAAACAAAAGTATGTTAGCATCTTTGTTATTAGTGTCAGCTTGCTAAAGTTAGCATTTAGCTCCAAGCCCATCAGCCTTACAGCAGAGCTGCTAGCAATGCTGTAGAATATAGTTTTTTTTCAATTAGTTGATTTGTGTTTTTTTTATTTTTTTTTATTATGTGAGCAATGTAATTTAATGTTCAGAGAGAACATTAGTGGGAACTATAAATTCACCCAGGTGCTTTTCCTTGACCTAATTATTTCCAGATCATTCGGGAAAATTAGATTTATTGCACACAGCGACTCTCAAACGCAGTTTAAACCTTTTATTGATAATACACAGCAGTGCTGTCACACCTGGTCACATTTTGGCCATTGTCCTGCGTCCCTCATGTTTTGGCGTTCCCTCACCATAGAACCTGTGTTGGGATAATCATCAATAATGTCAAACAAGTTTTGTTACTTCAAAAGTAAGCTTTTCTCTTGTGGTGCTTTATTGCCACCTTTTATGGCTAGTAGTAAATATTTCCTTGAGGAAAATAAATTTGTATGAGATTTGCAGCTTTTGTTGTAGCCTTCATGACCAGCTTAACCCAGTTTGTCCTGAGTTGAAGATTAAGGTGAGATTAGTTTTAGTATGCTATTACAGGTTTTCTAGTTTTCCAGGTCTGCTCGCGTCCCCTAGGTCAATTTTGGGCAAATACAATTAGTTTGCAAGCATAATTCACAAGGTAAAGCCTTGGATTTTGAAATGGATCCTAATGGTGTCAGCTGTCAGTGAGGTAGTAAATGGCAGTTAAAGTTTGAAGTTCCCTCAGACTTGTTTTTTCTTGTGTCAAATTCCAGATTCAAATTAGATAATCATTCTCATTTATCCTCTTTCCAGATGGTTAGATTTATTTAAATGTTTGGTTCGGATGCAGCGGAGCAGTGCATATTTTTGCATGTAAGCAGTGTACAGTACTGGCTTCCACGCTGCAGCTGGTTGAACAGGGAATGCATGTGAGACTTCTGTGTTTAGTTTGCTCGTGTGTGTGTCTATCCCTCCCCCTTTTTACAGGCAATGAGATCTGTCTCTACAAAGGCTGTTTCTTACTCTTGTCAGCTCTGACGTCAAACTGCACATTTCTAGAGGGAAAGACGTCATTTCTTTTCTTTTCTTAATAATTGTTGATGATGGCTGTAGAGTTTTAGTAAAGAACATTTTGAATGTGTGTGCAAATTTGATATGAGTACAGGTCTTTTGTATATTAGGCAGCAAACTAGTGCAGGTCTTTTAGGTCAGTCTGACAGCTTTTGGGTCCAGTCCCCTGGAGTGACTGGCACCCAGTTTGATCCCTCTTTGCATGACATTTACCAGTGACCTAATTGTTATATCCTGCTTTTATCCTAATCAATCCATAGATTTTTTTTTTGACATTGACAGCTTTACTTAAAAGCACTTGTGTGGCTCATATTACAGCCCTCAGAGTTACGCTTCTGCCTATACAGGGATATTTACAGCAAGCGCAAAACCACATGAATGTAATTAATTGAGTCGTCTAAGCTATTCGAGTCAGAGTATTCTATTTATATCCACCACAGAAGAAATCTATTTCTCATTTTCTCAGGCCCAAGTGATGAATTGAATGTCTTCTTCAGGCTGTCAGTAAAGTGTATGAGGTTATCAGATCACAAAATGTTTCCAGTATTTGCTAGAAAGACTAGGTCAAACTGTCAGCCAATATTCATCAGCTGCTAATGCTGTCGTGAAATAAACTCGACTCTTGGTTTGCTGTTTTGGGAGGATGTTTTTGGCACAAACAATTACTGCTGTGTGCACCATGTATTGCTAAGGCAGTGCGTTTTATCTGAAAGCGCTTTTTGTTTAAAATAATTTTCTTACCTGCATCTCGGTATCAGTTTTTATGTCCCTAATCGCTTGAAATGATGACGCATGATGTCAGTTTGATTCCAGAAGGACATTTTGTCAGTCCTCAGCTATTTCCAGCTGACTTCACATGAATGTAAACCGGGCAGTTCTTGACCAGGAGATATGAAAGAGCAGCGTCGTGTTCTGTCTCACTATGAATAGTGATGCTTCAGACTGGAGGAGGCCGAACATCTGCTCCTGCAGTGAAAGGCCTCTAGATTTAGCTCTGGTTATGTAACTGTCTGTGTTGTGATGGCTTTGCTCTACTACTGCAGCAAACGCTGAAGGCTGCTTAGCTGACTGTTTTGTGAGCCACAGTGTTGCTTTGGGCTGCATCTGTGAAAAAGCAGGTATTAGTACTTTTACACTTGTCCATATATTTAAGAAAGCAGGGCTAGAAAATGGCTTTCATCAGTTTTTATGAAGGGAATATATTTACAGTGACACTTTAGCACTCCTCCTCTCCCAGACCTGATCTGGCTTTAACTCTGTCTTAAATGTGAAGTCAGCTGTGATAATGCAGATCTGAATGTCAATTCATCAGCTAATGGGAATTGACGGTTCATTAATGGAAAACTAGAAATAGTTGTATATTGCAGCAGCACATTAGTCTGACTTTTTCCATTCTCGTGTGTTTGTGTTAAAGAGCACCATTGACGTTCACACAAACGGCTCATTCTTTGACCATCTGCATACTGGTTGACTCACTGAAGCTTTCCCCATCATGGTCGCTCTTCTTGCACTGCTTTTCTAGCAAGCTTATACAACCCAGGATATGTATTTAAGCCTATTTTCTTTTTAACGTAGTTGTGTGATTTTTTGCCCCATATTAATTAAATTAGCAGTTTATCAGAGATTTACTTAATTTATTTAACAATTACCTAACCAGGGGTAGTCACATTTAGAAATAATCATATTTCCAAGCAAGTTCTGGCCAAGAAAACCATGCACACACAGTAAATGCACAAGTTTGAGCCTCACCAAAGGTGGCATTTATACTCCTGAGTGACCAAACTTGCTTGCCTGTCTGAGTATTTTGGCCTGAAAACAGACCAAACGGATGTTTTTGATTATGTGCCCCTCCTTATATTTTTTTTGGTTGTCAAAAGGCCAGTGTTTGCTAAATGTACAGCTTGACTCAAGTGGTTAAGTGGAAAAACTGCTTCATTTTGTTAAGTGGACACAAATAACAAGTTTGGAGGAGAATAAATCTGACAATTTTGTACTAGCTATGCTTATTGGAGCAAGGCCTCGCAATCAAGATTTTATATGAAATGCAGCATTCCTTCAAGAGACAAAGGTTCACTTATTCTTGAGTACAACATTTCCTATCCTATTCCTCATTAATTCCCAGGATAATGCCTCTGACACCGGTCTTCATGTGAGAAGGAAATTATGCAGTATAAAAAGTTATAGGCGGAACACATAAGCATGTCTTGTCCCGGGCAATGAAGTCATTGAAGAGCTTGGCATCATTTGTTTGTAGAGTTGGAGACAAGTTGCTTCTGAGGCAGGATATTCTGGATGGATTAACGCACACGCACACAAGATGCTATATATTTTTTCTTCGATACCCAGATGACTCATCCTGCTTCATTTCCCAAGAAGCATTTTAAGAATGTAGGCAATTTCCTGTGTTACCTGTGGTTGGCTAAGACCACACGATGGGAACATACAAATGTATCATCCACCCTGGTTTCAATTAGCGGTTTGCTACAAAACATTTCTGCCCATGCCTGAAACCCAGCAGATTTCTGACTTGTCTTTCTCAATTGTTTATCCGCATACTTGTTTCCCCTTCTTCCTCCTTCCTCCTTCCTCCTTCCCCCTCTGCCTTGGCTCCTTGCCTCATTACTCAAAATCACAAGTCTTCAAATGAAATTGTGAGGTGTGATTAGAAAACCTAGCTGTGTGCTTGCTATCGATTCTTAAGATTCCTCTTCTCCATTCCATCAGACACAAACTCTTAGGGAACTTTATGTTCTTTGAGAAGAAATCATAAGTGACATGGTGAAGTGTTTTTCTAGACATTTTGTCTGGACTTAACTGTATTTGCCGAATTGTGTCGTCATTTATGCTCTGGGGTGCATAAACCAGATTATTGTACAGAGTGCTTTAATTAGCCTAATGTATTTAATAGTGATGCATTCGGTACTAGCCACTGTTAAACCACTTGGCAGTTATTATTACAAGCCATTTTGAGTGGGGATGCAAATTTGATTCAAACTATTTATTTTCAGTATAACAAATGTTCCTCGATTTGGAAATCTAGTGCAACTGCTTAAATTACGCCTGGATACAAGAGGTTTTCACTAACACTAATGAGACTTACCTCCTTGCGTATAGAAATTTGGTATTAAATGACGAGACATTTTTCGATACTCCTATGGCAGCTTCAACTGAAATTAAAAGAGGTCCAGTCAGAGAAACTTTCCTCGGGGGTGCTGGTTGGTCTGGATGAGGTACGCTCTGTCTCTGACTGTAGGCGTGTGTGTGTCGGGAGCGAAGTCCCGCCCTTCGCGAAACACAGCGGCGAAGGGAATGTGAATGCGCAAAAGTTCGGTGCCCTACCCGGCAACCTATTCCACGGGTAGTTGAGTATCACTGCTATACGTGGTGTAATGTAAATCTTCCTTACACTCAACTGGCCCATCAATGACACCCTTTTGCGGCCGGTCACTCCAGCATTTCCTAGTATCTCTACACACAACAGCGCATGTCGTTCAACACATGGATTATAAGGTTACATAATGAGACACTAAGGAATAGGATATTTGTTTTAGCGTTGGCACAGGATTATCAGCTGCACACAGATGGTTGATAAATAATAACTGTACAAGACGATGAACCTGATCTTTCTCCAGGAAATAATTGGATCAATAGGTCAAATGTCCGAAGATTCAGAACAGAGGCGGTTGTACTGGTATTTTTATTCATAGAGAGACGATGAATAAGGAGTTAAACTTAAAGTTCAGGGATTTGAAAGCTGTTAAATTAATATAGTGGGGTAAAAAGTACAATAATTGCCTCTAAAATGTAGTGGAGTAGAAGTATGAAGTAGCATTAAAACACTCAACAAATCTGACGTAGTTGTACTTTATTTAAGTAAAGTACTTGAGTAATGTGCTTTCTTACATTCCACCACTGATTATATGCAATTATCTTTTTGTGTGTTTGACATGACTCTGACATGTCTGTTATGTAATGATTTTCCGCCTCTGTGGATGAAGTCGATGATCCCAAACATGCTCAGTCAACACCCTTTCCTTCTGTGCGCTGCACTCCCAGACGCCACGGCCTGGTGCTGTTCTCTGGCACCTCACCCAAGCGTCACCCGTCATGCCCAACAACACCAGTTTCACTAACGACAACACTCTACACCTGAACACCTCCCTTTTTGAACAATGTCGCTACATTCCTTTCTGATAAGAATATGCAGTACAGTAATGAGCAACAGTATGAATCACTTAAAGGAACACTTGTATTATATTATTTGTATTATCGCAACACAGCATATACTTTGATGTTGATGCTTGAACACTTTGCAGCCAGCAGTTTCTATCCATATCCAAATCCTGTGCAGACCACAGCAGTCGTACACAGACACAACTCTCTTGATGGATGTTAGAGAAAACAATGACTTCCAGTGATGAACACTTTCTCACTGGAAACTAGGAAAAGATACTGAATATTACTTTACTAATATTGGGATTCCAGGCAAAATTTTTAACTTCACCTTAACTTGAAAAAGAAGACGTTGAGGTGTCAATTTCAGTGAGTTTTATATAAAGCTGAAGTGTCAGTTGTAGTGAAAATCATGAAAGGAGTTTCAGTCAAAGTTTAAGTGATAAATTGAGCTCTAAGTGTTAGAGTTCCATTAGTTCAAGTGTAGAAACACAAAAACAAAAGCCCAGACTAGTGGTCGACCGATATGGGCTTTTCAATGGCGATGGGCAGCCAATAGCGGGCGGCTATATAATGCCAATATATTGTTTTGTTTTTTTGCATCTGATAAAATACAATAAAAATAAATAATAATAATAATAATAACAAATAAGACACAGAATTGCATTTATTTATTTTACATAGATCTGCACTCTATTTTATTATTTATACTTTAAATTTAAAGATTCAACTAAATGATTGTCCACAGGTAATCAAAAAAAAAAAGAAACCTTGTGAAAAAAAAACAGCTTGACAACAAAAGTGTTCATCAGCAGATAGCATCTCATTGTTTCTGAGAGACAATGAAAATGTGTAAATGTACATAAAATAAGTAAACCATGTTAGAGTAGTGGCCTTCCCTAGTGTTGGCTCAGATAAATACTTTAACAAATTTATAATCAGCTTCGTGAGCACAGGCAATTAATCTGTCTACCACTAGCCCAGACGACTGATGCGTGAACTAATTGACCAAACTTCCAAAAAACTTGTTGAACTGAGAACAATGGTTTGATTAAGTTGTCAGGACAGCAGAGGCAACTTGTCATGCTGCATTGAAAGAACAACTTTGTCTCATTGTGGCCCGGTGGTTGTTTGAGACATTTTGGAACAAGCAGCAAAAGAAAAAAAAAGAGGTCATCCGCTGCTTGTTAATGAGGGAAAGCAGCGATGAAATAAAATCATCCCCAGATTATGGTAATAATCACGCTGTTTGGAGGAACACTGTGGCCTCGTTTCGCATCTGGTTTGATGACATGAACTGTCTTCTTGTTCAGGTGAATTGAGTTTTAGTTTATCTAACTAAGACATGGGTGCAAAGAAATTAGGTCTGTTGCTGAGTTCTGATGTGTCATTAATAATATAGCAGCAGAGGCAACATAAAAGTGAGTGTAGAGTTGTCTAAGAAATATGAGGCACTCAAGGGTAGTGATTTAAAAGACTAAATATCAATGAGTTATTAAAAGTTTTTGTCACAGCAATTAAAACCATGCCTACGCGTTAATGTTTATTCATTTTATCTGATAACATACAGTGTAGTCTATTAGCTGGAAAGAACATAATATTGGCACAGAGCAAGTAAACAAGTAAAACTAATTGTATTACCCTTGCTAAATTAGAAATGTCCCCGAGCTTCTCGTATTCTATTCACATCGTATTTATTTTAGTTTTTTCGTATGTATCTTAAAATACCTGGTATTGGGGAAGGCATTGGATGTTAATGTTCTTTTTTTGTTTTTTCTTCTGTAGAAACTATTGAAAGGAACTCTTTTATTTGACCAAAGTCTGTAAAATAGATTTTCCATTCCTTTTTCCAGTTCATGATATAAATATTTTACCCATTTGTCCCACAGGTTATAGACTCACTTGGTGTCATGATTTACAAAGCTCTGGACTATGGACTCAAAGAAAACGAGGAACGTGAACTCAGCCCGCCGCTTGAGCGCCTCATCGACATGATGACCAACACCGAAGAAACAGAGAGTGACCCCTGTCCTGACGAGGGCTACGAAGCTACAGAGGAGGAGTGCGAGGAGGAGGAAGAAGAAGAGGAGGAAGAGGAGCCCGTCTCTGCCCCCTCAGGCTCCATCAGCAGCATTCGCAGTTATCGAGACCTCATCACGGTAGGTTGTGGGGGGGGATTTTGATTTGTGTGTTTTTCTCTTAGGCCAGGGGTCGGCAACCTTTACCACTCAAAGAGCCATTTGGACCCGTTTCCCACAGTAAAGAAAACACTGGGAGCCACAAAACCCTTTTGACATTTAAAATGAAATAACACTGCATATAACATTTTTTTTGCCTTTATGCTATGTATAAACAAACTATAATGTGTTGCATTTATGAAATCAATGAACGACTGCAGAGAAAACAAAATTACATTTCTGCATGCAACAAAACATTTTGAGCTCCGAAAAAAAGACGTTGACGTTGGGTTGAAGGTTACTTTCAAGTAAAATACTCAATGTCTATTTGAGTCCTTCTTGTATTTATGAAAAAAAAACGCTGAACTTAAATTATCCACCGTCAGCAAACCAAAAATGCCGTCCTCTCTCTGTGTTCCGTCATCCTTTTACTGGCGCGTGCAGTCAGCTGTCAACCTGAAAAATAAAAGGACTATTTCACTGAACAATGAAAAAATATGAATATGTGCAAAATAATAGGCAATTAAAATATTTATCATACTTGGTTAATGTGATTTCTGCTCCTGAACCTCAGCGCACAGCGTCTGCACATCAGGGCTGTATGCCGTCACCTTCATCTTCACACAGGATCGTAAGCTGTCATCTGTGAGGCGTGCGCGATGTTTGCTTTTAATAAAGTTCATGTTGGAGAACACCTGCTCACATACATATGTGGATCCAAAGATCGACAGGACTCCAAGTGCATACTTTTTCATGTTCACATAAACGTCGGGGATAGCATTCCAAGTTTCGAACACAAGTTGGTCCGTTTTGGGGAGGTTTTCAATATCACGCCATTTGTGATTCTGAGCAAGAACGGCCTTCTGACGGGCAACATCTTCAAGGTCTGCTGTCAAGCGTTTAAACTTGGACACCCATATGTCTTTGTCGGCTATGTCGGCCAGTTCCATCTCAAGATCAGGTTGACTCACACCTGCCAATGCAGTCGTATTATTATATATTCTCCATCTGTGAACGGCTTCCCGTGCCTGACTATTTCCTGAGCGGCTACAAAACTCGCATATGTACTTGAATTTGCAGACTTCATCCACTTCTTGAAGTGATTTTTACTCAGATCAACCTTCCGCATCAGATATTTTTGAGCAAAGGCTGCGTGTTTATTCTGGAAATGTCTTGCGACATTTGACTTTTTGTTGTTTCCTAGTTTCTCATTACATATTAAGCATACTGGTAAACCAGTCTCGTCAGCAGTGAAAGCAAATGAATCTGTCCACGTACCATTGAACGTTCTGTTTTCTTCAGACACTTTTCTCTTCTTAGAATTCTCCATAGTTGTCCTACCTGGGATTCGAAAAGTTCAAGAAATCGCGCGCTGGCGGGTGTCGCACATTGGCGGTTGTGACGCATAGTAACAGCGTAACAGCGACATAACATTTTTTAACACGTTTTATTTAGATGTTACAAGATCACCATAATCTTCAAATTGAGAATTACATTTTAAAAACGAACAAACTAAAATAAAATACATTTTAATTAAATACTCATTAATTATTTTCAAAAGCCACAGGGAGCCGCATCAGAGGGATGAAAGAGCCGCATGCGGCTCCGGAGCCGCGGGTTGCCGACCCCTGTCTTAGGCTACGTTCACACAACCAGCCTTAGTGCTCAATTTAGATTTATTGCTCAGATCAGATTTATTTTGTTTGGTTGTTCACATAATTTTTTTAATGTGGCCATTATCAGATTCCAGTGTAAACTAGTCACTGTTCTGAACTGAACCGCACGCCCTGACGACCAATAACAAAGACATCACATGCAGCACGCTGGCGTATGGAAGTAAACATGGAGGACACTGAAGTCAGCGTTTTACTGTTTAATTTATAAATTGACGGCAGTGGAAGCCAGCGACTATGTGACTAGATGATAAAGATGCAGCCATGAGTCGTGGGATTTTGACTTCATCCAAAATTTGAGCGCAGAATTCTGACAAATGTCTTTCTAGAGTGACGTAAAAGTAACATGAATTCCAATTATAACTTTTCAAAACCTGATTTAGGACCACATTTGAAAGTTGCCCAAATCAGAATTTAAAAGATTTGATTTCATGTGATTTGTGTTGGTAACACTGTTATGAAAAACAATCTCATCAAAATCAGATTTCTGCCTAGCTTTAGAAGCAGATTCATCCCATTTTTACATCAGGTCTGTTAACAGAGCAGTGCATCCACACGTCATCATCACTCCAGCTCCAAACAAATTCCCCTGATGGGGGGGCTGTCACGCTGTAAATTCCCCAAATAGCGTCTGAATATGAGACTGGCAATTATAGCTGTGTAAACACGCTGGTATTTGGGGAATAGGCTAAAAACAATTCACAGCCCGTTCCTTCCATATAATGAACCCGGTGTAAAACCCATTAGGTCTGTTTTCTGCCAGTGCATGTTCCTAATTCTTCCAACAATCCCTCTCTTGAGTGTAAACTGCAATATGTTGGCATGACATGGCTGGAGTAGATGGCTGCACATTCCTGTCTGACCTCCTTCCTTCACTTGTACTCTGCTTCTCTGTCGGGCAGAGGTAGGTCGGGTCGATTAGGGTTGAGCGAGAGGAGAAGCTGACCAAAGATGACAGGATTGGCTAGTGATGCATCCCTCTAAGACAGGAATGGTTAGATGTTGAATGTGCTGACTGGGTTTCCTCATTGCTACGGTGAAATGGAGTGAACGAAGGAGTGGCTGCATGGGCGGTCATCCTCTTACCAAAGCTTTCAATCTCTTGAGTTTGGATTATATTCCACCTTTTTATTATCGGTCAGGCCGTCAATTTAACACCAAGTTTCCAAACTATGACATTTAGCACATACTGTGAACCTACAGTTTTCCTTCAGTGTTTCAAGGTCTTGTGCTCGATAGGGATCATTGTTTTTAGCATAAACCGTGGAAACCACAGATGCAGCTGTATTTTGATCATGGTCCTTTAGACTCTCACTGCTCAAGTCTCATCTTACCTGTAAACATTCCTTCAACGAACAAGGAAGGAGACACTTTCTGCTGAGTCAGACATTCCTGTGGCTAGCCAAGCCCCATCAGGAGAACATGAGAATATGTCACTCGTCTGGTTTCTTCCTTTGTGTCACAGCACTGGAGATAATTTGACAGCTCATCCATTACTCTGGCAGGCAGCTTTTATTATCTTTACAATCGCAGGCAAATACCATAAGGGTCAGAGCATTAAATGGTGCATAGCTGATGCTAGTCAGGCAATGTAAATCAGACTGAACAATCGGGTTCATGCTGCTGAAAGCTCTGGTACATGATCCGCAGAGGGTGAAGCCTTCTGATATTGGTGATCCTCTGATGTTTTCTCTAGCGCCACCGTGAGCCAGACATTTTGTTTTGTTTTGGATGGATTGTCATAAATTGCTATACCCCCTCAGGATGAATTGTAACTTATATTTTCTATTTCCACTTCCATTTAGTTCAATCATCAGGCCAACATTTTTGAACAAATATCTTCATAACTAATAACTATTCCCGTCACCCCTGAGCTGCTAGCTGTAGAATCTTACCTCCGCCGATCAGCTACCTTTAAAGAATCACTATATATAACAAATTCCTGACTTTCTTTCCTCTCCAGTTATGTTCGTCCCACCTGCCCAGCCCATCAGCCGCCCCCAGCCATTACCGGGCTGTGTGTCGTGCTCTCTATGCCGAAACCAGGGAACTACACACCTTTCTGGACAAAATCAAGAGTGCCAAGGAGGTAAGAAACTCTGCGAATTATTAATAAATCTGGTGATAATGCACTTTCTACACTTTTAATAATTGTTATCCCAATTCCCAAAATCAGAAAATTCGGTCCAAGACTCATCCTCTAATCATTTGACTCATTTGCGCGTCACAAACCTATCGAAATTGAAAGTGATAAAGAAAATGTGTGCACAGAGGCACAGAACAGATGAAAGTACCAAACTCTCTCGTCTCTGGGGGTTACCACTCTGCTGCTATGGTGTGTGGATTTACTGTGTAAAATTCAATTGGTTGAATTGGGATCTGAAAGGGCAACAGACTTTGTAATACTGGGAAAAGAAAATACCAGAGTGGTGCCCAGAAACTGTACAATAATAACAGAACGGCCCACAAAGTGGTAATGGTCCAGAAGGATTGAGACGGTGTGCGTGTTCCTGTATGACCTCCTTGTCAGGTCAGTTCATCATCAATACATGCACTTGGCATGACTTAACTCTTCATGGATGTGATCTGGCATCCCGTTTCTGATTTATTTCTGATTTATTTCTCTACATGGAGTATTTGTACTGGAGTTATTGAATCTGATTAGTGAGGGATTCCCTATTGAGACTGTGTTTTAGACTATTACCCAACTGTTAAGCATGTCATAAGTAGCTTGACAAGACCCAGATATTACAGACTAGTGTGTATGACATATTTTATGGACAACGTATATAAAGTAGGGATGCGCCAATCCGATACTGATCTATTGGATATCGGAGGGAAAAAAAGTATCTATCTTGTATTTAACACTGGAATTCATTCCTTTTTGTTTTTCTTTTTATACTTTAAAATTCATTTAGAATATTTGAATGATGCTGAACAATCAATGAATGCTGCAAAATGTTCTGTGTATAAAATAAAAGCAGCATCACTGCATAACTAAGTCAGGTTGTGGGCTATGTATTTCTTGGTTTTTAGTAGCGTAAAATATTTGTTTCATATATAATAATAATAAGCTTTATTTGTATAGCACCTTTCATACAAGAATTGAAGCCCAAATTGCTTCACAGCAAAAACATAGTACAAGATTAGACGGAGCATTTGCAGTACAATAATCACAGTGTTGATGTAAATGAGTGAAGTATCATTAAAATTAGTATTAATTAAAATAGTATAAAATAACATTGGAATTCATGCCTAGTTTCCCTATCTGTGCCGTACTTAACGACCCTCCTGCCGGGAAACCACATTCATTACACCATTCTTGTAAATGTTTTAAACTATCAGAGCCATATTTTGAAAGCATGAGGTCAACAATGGGCACCTGCGGCCTTTCAACTGGTTTACTCTCTTTGCTACCCATTCTTGGTAGTGTTCCCGTTAAAACAAACCCCAGTTTAAGTTTTATGAAATCTATCGGTTAAAGCCAGTTTTTATTCAATAAAATATATTTTTTCCAAACACATTTATCAAAGAAACTTCCTCTTTTTCCCGTGGTAACACAGTCTATTTGATCTCAGGTTTTTCAAAAATACACACTCTGAAATTTATCGAAGTTACCATTACACATTCAATGTTAGACCAGGTATAGCACAAATGAACAGTACAGAATGAAATTATTTAAATTGGTTTAAAGTGCCATAGAGTAGCAGCATAAAAAAATTTGCCATTAAAAGGCTAAAGTAAAGAGATAAAATATCACCATTAAAAGGCTAAAGTAAAGAGATGTATGTTTTTAGCTTACTTTTGAAAATACTGAGAGCTTGCTTCTCTAATGTCTGCAGGTAAAGTGTTCCATAGCTTTGGTGCATAATTGATAAAGGCTACATCTCCGAGTTTTCTTTTGATGATCATAATGTTCTTGGGGGCACATAGTTGATTAGAGAGTTGGCAGTGTAACTTGGTGCGGTTCCGTTTAGGGCTTTGTATACAAGAAGGAGGACCTTAAAGATACACACACATACACACCTAACGGTATCAGCAGCTACTTAAGGTGGTGGTATCGGGCATGAAAAAGTGGTATGGAGCATCCCTTTTATAAAGTGCAGTATAGAGCTTGTGGAGAAAAAACATTTGCCCAACTCGAGCATTCAAAATGTAACGCAGCTCTTAAACACTTAGTAGTACAACATTGTGTTTAGAGAAGATGATCACATGACTTATTCTATTGCCTGTCAGACTGCGTAGCTTTGCTGCACAGTCTGTACACACTCATGATGTGAAATGTGTCTTCTGTAGGACGTGTGAGTCATGCAAACAACTTATGTAATATATGGTTATAGAATCAAGTTTAACCTTATTACAGCAAATTAAGGAGCTTACAGAAGGGGGCCGCCAGGCTATAGGGGCTGCTTTGCACTCCCTGTGGCACTGAAAGTCACTGGATAGTTGCTAATAAGTAACCATACACAGTGTCGCACATGCTTACAAATTAGGAGGCTAGTCAATGAGTCTTTCTTTCAGTTTCTCTCACTGTTGTTGTTTTTCTCTTTTCTCTGTTAGTATCTATCTGCTTCTTCTTGTAGGATTCTTTTTCTCTCAGTATAGAAATAAACCAACATAAATACCATGGCTTAAAGGAAGGAAGTCCTGGGTAAAAAAAAAAAAGTGGAAGGTAAATTGGCAGCAGAAATACATTTTGGTATTAGAAGAGAAAGGTCAGATCAGCAGAAAACAAGATTACATTTAGGACAAAGGCATTTGTTTCAGCAGTAAACGTGGGTGCGGATGAATAGATGCGTAGATGAAAAGAAAAGCAGCTGCAGCTGTCAACAGAGGACGCTTTAGGCTTTACTTTCTTTGAAGTGATATCGTAGATCATGTTGGATTCATCTGGTCTGAAACAACTTTTACCTGGTATAGATTTGTATTTATTACGAGTATTTGACTGTTTATGATCGAGGAAAATTGAAAGCAAGCGCCCTGTCCATCAAATCTGGGCACCTTCTTCGTCTGTCGTGCCCTCAGTGGAAAACAAATCCACTAAAAGAATAGTGAGACAGCAGAGTAACTATTTACTATATATACTTGCCACATGCAGCTAAAAACAATGAGAGCAATCATCAATTTACCAGGTTTGACATTTGAACTGGTCACCCAGAACTTTCAATAACTACTTATATGGGATTCAGCAGATGAACATTAATAGCAGCCATTAGTTTACTAGTTTACCCCCCCGGTAGATTGTCAATATAGGATGAGAAGGATATCGACACATTCATGTGACACAGCCATCGATTAATTAACCACACTGCTTTGACTGTAGTGACCTCAACTTAATTTCAGCCGGTACTGTGAATGTATTGGTAATGAAAACATGTTTAATCTCTATTGGTATCTGTTTTCTTGTCCCCTTTTCTTGGCTAGAACCTTCGGAGGATGGAAGGCGAGACTCGGGAGAATCCTGTTAAAGACCTCGATGAGCTGCAAAATGCAGATTGGGTAAGAATAGTTTTTTTTCTTCTACACCAAGCCCTGATGGTTTTAACCCTGTGACCTGTTGGTGATTCTATAACTCGTGTACTACAGTAATTATCATCACATTACTCTTTGTCTCCACCAGGCACAGTTCTGGGTGCAGGTGATGCGAGATCTACGAGATGGCGTTAAATTAAAGAAGGTTCATGAGCGTCAGTACAACCCATTACCTATTGAATACCAGCTCACACCGTACGAAATGCTGATGGACGACATCCGCTCCCAACGCTACAAGCTGCGAAAAGTAATGGTAATGGAAAAGTCAAGATAAGCAGTTATTTCTATTTGACCTTCTTCTCTTTGTTTGGAATAACTCTACTGTAAATAGGGGTATTGGTGCCATTGCAGGTACAAAATAAATAAATAAACGATTACGGTGACCTTTTCTCTCTCTCTCTCTCTCTTTCTCTCTCTCTCTCTCTCGCAAATTTTATGTCTTCATAATCTCAGAATATACAAGTTTTATACAGTCATAGGACCTACACATTACAATGAAATGATTTTCTTTCTCTTTTTTTGTCTGTGCTTAATAATAGTCAAATTTCTGGCAATGGTCATTTCTCAATGCAGGTTTCGACGACCTTTTCATTGCAGCTATTTAAATAATAATAATAATAATCATCATCCTCATTAAATTGAACAATGTCTTTCCAGGTGAATGGAAACATACCACCAAAATTAAAGAAGAGTGCTCATGAGATCATTCTTGAATTCATCAGGTCGCGACCGCCTCTCAACCCGGTGAGTAGTACACAACATGGTATGGCAACATTTAGAGTGTGACTCGTATGATCATTATCGTCTGTATTCAACCCGGTTCTGAGAACACTGCACAGTAGATGCCAAATAACTGTGAATTATGGGAACATAATTTAATGTACTGCCATCGTTACGTTTTATTATTTATACTTCTTCGATTATCCTCTTTACTTTTTATTTCACTCTATTTTGTTTTTGTCAACTTTTTACTGTTGATCATTATGATTTAATTTACATTTTACTACTTTTAACATCTTAAGCTTTGTCAATTGCTTGTAAAGCACTTTGATATAAATTTGATTAGTTTGAAATGTGCTATATAAATAAAGTTTGATTGACATGTTGGTATTGGTAACAAAGTGATAGACTTTGACTAACAGAATAGTTGGATGACTTAATGCTATTACAAAACTCTTTCTTGGGAGCTGGAAAATCTCCTTTTGGTCTCCATGGTGGTAGTTGAGGGCTCACTTGTGTGGTTGTCATGACAGGTCGCTTCCCGTAAACTGAAACCCCACCCGCAACGTCCCCGGAGCCTCCACGAGCGCCTGCTGGAGGGCATCAAATCTGAAAGGAAGCTCAGGCCGGTCTCACCGGACATGATCCGCAGAAGCCGCCTCGGTAAGCCGCCAACAATCGCACACTTTGACACCACTAATGTTTAAATGCACAAATGGCTTTTAAACAAAAATGAATGTGTTTGTGCAACATTCTATTCAACCCGTCAAACTAAACCTTTTAGTTTTATCTGAAGAAACCCCTTAATTGTTTCTCATCAGCAAGTTTATCTGCTTACCTACTGCTTTACGAGCCTAACCCCCTCCACTCGGGACAAAAACCATTAACTTTGACTAACCACATCCATTATGATTACTCTAACATCCTTCTTCCGACATTGATCTGCTCACTTAATCACAAGTGTCATAATGTTTAAACAGGGATCACTTTGACTGCAGCTGCGAGACTTGAGTTGTTTGCTAGACCTCCTAAAGAAACCAGCTGTGGTTACTGACAATTGTGCTCTGATAAGCTAGCATTGCATAAGGAAGTAGATAACTCTACTGGTATGTAGTCGTCATTATTGGCCAATTGGCCATGTTTCAAACATTTAAGGCTTTTAATCAGATAAAAACCGCAAATATGTTGTCACTGTTGTATACTGTACAGTGCGGTTTACACAACACCTTTTGTAATGGGATTCAGGAGGGTAATATGGAGCAGTGGTTGCGTAATCGTACACATGGGAGGCTCTACAGGTTGATCCTAAACATAATTGTTTTTATAATGTTTCATAAACCGGATGTTTTATAAACTTGGATGATTCATTAATAACTTCACCATCCATTTTAACTCATGGATTTCTTTTTCTCCTATTTACTCCCATTTTCTTTATTTCAAACATGGGCATGTCTGTCAGTCATGCGACCTCTTAGCATGTCTTACAGCTTTGACTCATCAGGTAAAGATTCACGTCACCTACTGTGTCCCTATTGTTGTACCAGTTTCATTCCAGGCTATTTTAAGGTTTGCTCCTGCTTTAAACGGACACACACCCTTTCCTTTTAATTATTTTGTGCTTGTGTATGTATTAGACACTACTGTACCTAAGGAAAAGATGGGTCATCAACCCAGTGCAACTAAATGTCACACTGTGAAATGGTCACTTTGCTGTGAGGTAGAATAAAAATGTGCAGCGTCAGAGCAGGAATCCTTTTTATTTTAGGCATGTTATGAATGATGTAAGTTTGACAGCGTGCCCTGGTTATAGTAGTTACTCACAGGGGACCATCTGTGGTCTAGGTGATGAGGGATAGCCATTGAGCCGGAGCCAGTAGGGTGAGATTACAGATTGACACTCTGCCCCTGCAGCCAGTCTGCCCTGCCTGTCACCCTAATCCGCTCTCACTGAGGAATACAACAAATGACATAACACTGTAGCAGCAGCCTACCTCTAGTTGAACGGCAGATGACCGTCATAATGTTGCACTACAGTTTCACAGGATGACCATAATCCAGATAAATGTATGGGAATAACCTTTTGTGCGGTGGCTGCACTCATCGCCTGTGGCTGTGTTCTAAATCGCACACTAACATACTATTCATACTATGTGTGACGTAACATTGAGTGTGTACTGCGTTTCGACTGCATAGTATTTGGATTTTGTGTATGCAAGAAATGCCCGGATGGATACTAGATTAGCAAAAATGTCTAAATATGAGATGTGAGCTCTTCAGGCCGTAAATAATTTGCTGTTGCATAAAATAATCACGTGTTATGGCGAGTGAAACTAAGGTACGCGGGAGCTCACATATATCATGTACTGTAGAAAACATAAATATAATGTAAATATTTAATATGTTTATAATATTTAATAAATGTAATTTGCCTTAAAATAGTCCTGGATAATACTAAATTGAGTGTAGTATTTACATTTGTGATAAACAATTTTCATTCAACGGTAGCTCGGAGTCATGTGATGCAGAACGTATGCATTGCTTGAGTTTATATACTCCAGTGTGAACAGTCTGCTATTAATCGCATGCTTAGTTGGCAGTACATACAGATTGAGTATGTTAGTTTGTGATTTCGAACACAGCCTTCCTCTGCTTCCCCTGGCACTTCCCCTTCACTCTCCCTCTGTGCTTTCCAGTTGTGCACAACATATTTTTGTGAGCGTAGCCCCCAACTACACAGCATCTCCTCAATTCACACCCATGTGACAGATGCTTGTTGCTGTCAAGTCCTCACTGTGGAATTAGTTTGGTGTCAGGAATGAAAATGTGCATGTGTACTAAAGGTTACATATTCGTTTTTTTTAAATCCTTCACAGGTGCAGGGAAAAGCATCAGCACTCCTCAGGACTTGTTCCGCAGCTCAGGTAAAGAAGCAATGTCTTATGGGTATGAAGCCAGCATCAGCGGTGTGTCTACTGGCCTTTTATAACAAAGAACTTTGAAGAACTTTAAGGCAGTTTCATTTAGATAAAATGATTGATTGAACATCTGTAATATAAGTATATGGTGGAGGCTCACCTTGGTCACCATGTGGCCTGTTTGTACTGACTGTGGTTTCATGTAATGACAATACAAAGGCTCCCATAGTTTACACTGGAGATGGCCAGCTGTAAAGATAAGGAGATGGTTCATGAGAATTTATGGTTCACTTGTAATTAAAGTTAAATCCTATCTTTCACCCGCAGACACTCCCGATGCCCCCAGGAAATTGGCTGTCAGCACCCAGTCTCTGGCCGATGGCACCCTGGGACCCAGTCAAGGTGGAGCGCAGCCCCTTAGCCAGAGGAAGAGGCTGCTCAGAGCGCCCACGCTGGCTGAGCTGGACAGCTCCGAATCAGATGTAAGATTTTGGACTCTTATTGTCTGTGCCTGTAAAATGATGAAGATTTAATACTTTATTGTCATTTCAACATAGTTGATGGGATTGGTGAGTTCACGCAACAAAAACAACAAGAACCCCACTTGCATACAGTGACCACCTTAGGACATAGAAATGAATTAATATTGCTTTCCTCATCAGCCCCTTTAATCCTGTTATAATTTAGCAGCGTGAAAAATGTCTGCACTATCGTGAAACTTTAGTATCTGTTTCCACAAGAAGAAAAGTCGAACCCTAATTGGTTTTTGGTTTTGCAATATCAAAATAAGTTAAAGCTATCAGTATCGCGTGACTAAATAAGTGTAATCTTCTGGTTGACAGGAGGAGCCCACACGGAGCACCTCCAGTATGTCCACGTCTTTGATGGAGGACACGTCACCCGAGTCTGTAACGGGGAAGAAAGGTAAGAGCTTACCTGTAACATATTGTAATGTATTACGTTCTGCTTTTTGACCACTACAAACGTAAGCTGTCTTCATAACGTTCTCGTTAGCAATCGTTTCACATGTTGTTCTTTTTTGTCCCATGACTCCAGCTCCTCCAAAGTTCCTGCCCGTCTCTGCCATCCCACAGCCAGACAAGCGTCAGTCTCCACAGAGGCGGCACTCCGTCGAGAAGAAGGCCCCCACCAGTGTCCGCCCCTTTGTAGCTCCATCCAGACAGATCTCCAAGTCTTTGGTATGTACAACTGTGGGAGCTATCTCTGTTGGTTTAACCATCACAGCCTGGATGTATTAATTAAACATAAATGAATAAATGAAGCCTCTGAGGTTGATTACAGAGCTTGCATTAGTGACCTAACTTACTGCATCAGTTGCAAATACACTTATATTAGGTGATTAAACTAAAACCCTATCACATAGGACTTGTATTATCTGGGGAGCTTTTTTAGTCATTTGTAATAATTGTATGTTGTTTGTGATCTTAATCCAAGTCTGCCATGTCCCTAATTTGTCAAGTTAAAATTTCACCCTAATTGACCTGCCATATGTCACCAAACACAGGCCATGTGATAATATTATCGCTATCTTGGTGATTTACGGTAGTCTTCTTTTTTTAATTTAATTTATTTTTATTTTTTGGCAAGGCGTTTCGTTTTCTCTGCGCCTTTTTTCTGCCTCTTACTGGTTGAGAATAAAATAGAATTATAAATTAATGTTTTGACAGCATTTTGGTTGCAAATTCAGGAGGCTCATCTCTCTACACAGAATGGAGAGTCACGGCCAACATATATTATAAACATAAATAGGCCTATATAATATTTATAATAATAAATATTATATATTTATAGTTATCCTTAGTGTATATATATAATATATCCTATAGTATATGCAGATGTCACAGAGCCTTGACTTCATATCTGGGGGAAAATCAGTAATTTCAAGTCAAATACAGACTTTGCTTATCCCGTGCGAATGTGCTGCACGAAACACAACCGTGGAGGGGTTATAAGACAAACGTGGAGGGGTTATTTCTAAATCGCATGAGGTCCCCTGGTAATATGGTCCCGTGCGAATAGGGCTTATGATGCTAAATTATTCTTTGTTGCTATATTATTCTCCTTAAATGTCACTGTTCTCAGCATCTCTTATCAGGAACATGTAAATCAGTCTGCTCAGTTACACAATACAACTAAACGAAAAGGAGAACATGCTACAAGAGTAAAAAGTACAGGCATACATGAAGTGAGGTTGTAGAATAAAAAAAATCCTACACATGGAAATTACAATTTGAATTTCCTCTAAATCTACCAACAACACTGGATATAAACAATGTATCTGATACATTTCCTCCCGTCCTGTGACCGGTCATTCATTTTCCATGAGATCATTCTTTCTGAGTAACTCTGCCGGTCGTATGATTCTAGTGAGGTTGATGAATGTAATTGAAACCACAGGACAGACGTTGTACGACGGGGATTTAGATGAAATTGGTTAATTCTCACCACTTGTTAGTTTAATAGCAGACCTCTGGCGCCAAACCAAAGCCCCTAGTTCAACCATCATCAAATCAGAATAAATGAAACGTAAAACCCCGGAGAGTCATCACACCATTTTATTATATATTTATTAGGGCTGTGGAATTAACGCGTTAATGTCGATTAATCACAGAAAAAAGAACGCGTTAAAAATATTACCGGTAATCGCAGATTAATCGCGCTCCTAGATGCCCCTGACTTTTGGTCCGACAGCACGGAGCTCTGACAGCACCCGTCCCCGCGCCCGTCCCCCCTTTGCACGGAGCTCAGAAAGCACGGAGCACGGAGCTCTGACAGCACCCGTCCCCGGCCCCCGTCCCCCCGTCGCACGGAGCTCAGAAACCACGGAGCACGGAGCTCTGACAGCCCAAAACGTACCTTACCTTTTCACTTGGAAACCTAGGAGTAGATGTAAAACAAGAATATCTGCGTTGCGGTTCCCCTCCCTTTCTGGTACTCGTATCTCATTAAAATGTTTACACTGGTTCGCTGTCTTATCCCAAAGTCTAACTTGCAGTCATTTCCTATTTTATACAATGCTGCAGCTGATGGCGGATCCCAGTGCCAAGGTAACCTGGTCAACCAATCCATCACCATCACCCCCATTTTATAATGTTTCTTCATAAAAGCATTTTTTCTATATGACAACTGAGAGTGGGACAGATTAGACGTAACCTCCTGGACTGAAAAGTGAAGCCAGTGTGGAAGTGCCTTAAACTTGCATTTTGGTCTCAATCGCTAGTTTCCAGTCTTCTTCGTTACAGCATGATGTTCATGTAGTAAATTATGATCCGATTTTGAGTAAAAAGCAGGGTAGGCTTTTGGACGTGGCTACGTTGTGATTGACCTGTCAATCAGAATAGAGGCTCAGAAATGCGTATCCCTCCCCAGCTCCACCCTCTCGTTACTCTTACGTCATCTTCTTTCATACAGTTAAGGGGAGCAACAGGAGAGAAGGCAGCCTCTCAAAATATCCTCCAATAGATTCATCTTGTATTACATTTTATTAAGCATACTGTCTGTGATTAGCTGGTCGGATATAAGGTCCTGCTTCTGTTTGAACATCATGTCCCCTCTGTCTGCTGGTCAGGTGGAAGCCACCAGTGGTGCCCAGGGCACGGTATGTGACTGTTACTGTTACTGCGTTTCATAAAAAACACACATCACTGTGTGGGGGAACACACCCAGAATGCCGTGTATTTCAATAGACCTGTTTTTAGATGAAGGGGAGTTTGAGTCATCACCATTTGTGTGAACGGGAGATTTGCGGCATACTGAAAATAGCTCGGGGAAAATTAAAATGATCTGTAAACATTTACAGCAGAGTCTCACATTTTCTAATCCAAGCCAACTGAAGGACTGTGAGAGTAAATGATTGGTGAAGAAGTTCCCCGAGGAATTTTCAATTTGACTTTGGGTGCATTAAGCTATTCAGTTCAGACCAAAGATAGATGGGTATGTTGAAAATGTTAAATGGGCTCCCAGCTATGTCACACATCTCCTGTTGACAACAGCTTGCTCCATGATGGGGATCCACTTGCAAATTGGTTGCGTGGGAATAATTGTTATAAAACAGTCATAGTATCACATCATAGTATAGTTATAGGTCCATTAATGTCAAAGATAAACGCATAGTGCAAAAGAAAAGTACAATTCTGCATGTTGAACTAGCTGACTTCTAAATAAAAAAATCTCATCCAATATGTTTTTGTTAGTTTTAAGAAGGGAATTCAGTAAATAGAATAATTGAATAAAGTAAATTGATAGCCAAAAGCTGTGGACCACCAACATGACGGGATTGTTGCATCATCGGCATGCTCTGTATTTTCTGTTCATTGACACACTGTCGGTGGAAGCATCATTTGTGGTTCACGGAGAGTAAGATTGGTGTTTTCACCTTCACCATCTCATGGCATGATCGGTCTTTTGTTTTAAAGGAATACTTCATCCACAAAATGAACATTTGTATATCAATCAATCCCGTGTTACCTTGAATTCTTGAAGAAAACGTATTTTTCCTTGCATACCTCAACGCTGTGAGAACCCAAAAAACAGAGAAAAGTCTTGATGAATTAAGGTAAATGGAGGAACCGTTTACTTCAATATACAAATGATCATTTTGTGGGTGAACAATGCCTTTTTTTTAATGCTGTGTCATTGGTGTCATTCTCCTTGGCAGCAGATCCCATCACTTTCTGCTGTTGCACTGTTTGGGGCTAATCTGTGTTCTAATCTGCAAATGTAAGGTTAGTTTGCTGATGTGATGCGTTTCACCTCTAGGAGGAGTTCTGCTACCCGGTGGAGTGTCTGGCTCTGACGGTGGAGGAGGTGATGCACATCAGGCAGGTTCTGGTGAAGGCCGAGCTGGAGAAGTTTCAGCAGTACAAAGAAATCTACAACGCCCTCAAGAAGGGAAAGGTAGAGTTTTTATTGTCGGAGCAATACTGTTTCTGTCTTTATTTAAATGCAACAGATACGATGTACCTCCATCATCTCACTTGATGCTTTACTCTCCAGGTTTGCTTTTCATGTCGGACCAAGAGGTTCTCTTTCTTCACCTGGTCCTACACCTGCCAGTTCTGCAAAAGGTAAATTGAATCGCTAGAACTACTCAATTTACAGGGGAACTCCACCAATTTTGGTCTGTTTACACGTGTTTAGGACGTGCTATTGCATATGTGGAAATAAAGTGTGTGAAATCTGATACATTTTTAGATTAAATTACCTTGAGCGTCTGTTGGGTCTGAACACTTTGGGAAGAGGGATAATATTTAGGGGTCAAGAGTTAGTAAGAAGTGATCTTACCAGATCTCAGTAGCTACTTATCATCGCCGCTTTAAGTTAGCGACTGAAGGCTACACTAGCCAGTACTAGCATAAACCCCTGACTCTCCAAACCCTACTGTCTCTGGTCGAGTTGCATGTAATGAAGAAGAATGTGCGGAATAGAAAAGACGATATGATTCTGCGGAATCAATTTTAATATTTTACTGATTCTGACGATGCTTTAGGAGTAAATTGGTGGAGTGCTGATTTTTTTAGTAGCATCTGTTCAGTATTGTCCAACATAACGACTCATTTTTTATCTTCTCCAGGCCTGTGTGTTCCCAGTGCTCTAAAAAGGTAGGCGGCTGTTGAACAATATTCAACACACTTTTGAACACTCACTCTGTTGACACTTGTTGGCACTAAAAGGTCGCCATAAAATCCATCAAAATGTTTTGTTTTTTTTACCTCAGATGCGGCTGCCATCTAAGCCCTACTCCACATTGCCCATTTATTCTTTGGGCCCCAGTACTGTTGCTAAAGAAGAGGCGCGGAGTGGAAGTGGCGCGTCTGCCGCTGCGGAGCCAGAAAAGCACCCATTTGGGTCTGGACACAGCCGACACAGCTTACGCAGAAGTGTTTATAAGTATGTTACTGGAGAACTCATTTCTTTTTGTATAAATGTGGGGAAAATGTCATGCTTTGTCAGATTATTTCTTTCTTTTTTTTAGTGATCCCCTTTAGCACTAGCATAAGCATTGGCTCTTCTTCTCTGGGTCCACATGCATACACTCACAATCACACTGAAAAATTATAACGCAATCACAATTCCTCAAGGATTCATAGCAAACTTGATTAGTAATTCTTAATAAACATAACTGTTGTCTGAATTACCTTAAATGATATATTCATCCATACTGTACTTTTACACATTTAATTCCAAGAAATTAGGGTATTAATAGTACATTTCTCATTATCTGCCAAGGGGGAATTTTACTTTCACCACCAAGGTTCCTTTCATTTCATTATTTTAAATTATTATTATTATTATTATTATTATTATTATTATTATTATTATTATTATTATTATTATTATTATTATTATTGAATCTCAAAATACAAACTGTGCAACTAAATATACACAATTCTAACAATTTATGAACTTAAATGAGTCCTGCCATTTAAAACCCCCTCCAAACCAATATACAGATCTAAATCAACCCTTCACCAGTGCATCTCTCAAACACTCAGTCCTCGACATTATTATTGTATTTTACCATTAATTGTGTTGAGCAAACTGATAAAATAACCTATAAATCACATATCTACGATGATCGTGTCACCAGTACATTTCTGACTGTATCTTTCTGTCCTCAGGTTGTCTAAGAGCAGCAGCAGCAGCAGCAGCATGGACGGCCGGTCGCAGGACGAGCCGGAGCTTCCCAAGGAGCTTACAGAGGACTGGGTCACCATGGAGATCTGCGTAGACTGCAAAAAGTTCATAATTGAGATCATCTCCTCCAGCAAGCGCAGCCTGTGCGTGGCTACCAAACGTGCCCGTCTCAATCGCAAAACCCAATCCTTCTACATGTCATCGTCTAACTCGGTCAACTTCAGGCCCACTGAGCGCACCATTAATGAGGTGTAGAAGGCGGGACTGCCCTGTGTGCACTTTTCTTCACCTTTTCCTCCTCTCCTCTGCCAGAGCTTAGTCGTTCAATGAAGAAAACAAAATCTCCTCCAATGAAGCCAGTTCATCCCACCCCAAAGTTATACCTTACCTGTCTCAGGAAAAGTTGGCACGCTATGATTGGTCATGAATGCCAGATAACAAAAGAGAGCCATGTTTCTACAAGTCGGTGATAATTCAGGACACGGGTACATTAATTGAGTTGATGATGTCGCTGTTGTAAATCAGGTAAAAGAATGTATATTTGACATGAGAGCGGGGTCAGATGATACAGAAAGCCAAAAGCTGTAGTGATGATGTGTAAATCGTACAAAGCCCCGTCCCTAATCTTAAAGCTGATAATTAAGTTTTCCAGTTCCTGTTTACGTCTAGCCCTCAGGATGAACAACAGATTGTCTTTTGACAGAAATGCACTGTAGACCCTCTGCCGCTCCCCTGCCCCCCCCCCTCTCTCTTATTCTTCCAGCAACAATTATGCCAAATGTTACATCATTCATTTTTCAGCCAGTTTAAATGCATACTGTTCTCTCATTTTGTAGGGACGATACATTGAAGGGTGAAAATAGTCAGATTATTTTTCTGGGTGGGTTTTTAGCCATTAGTTTTAAAGAATATTCAATTCTGTGCCTGGTGCCAAAATGTAATTTCTTTCTTTGAATGCCTTTGTAGTTACGGACCTATTGTACATATGTGTTATAAAACTCAATGGGGGAAATTTTTTAGGGTAATCCAAGGTTTAGTTTCCTGCCCTTTCCATTATCCAAAAGCTGGGCAACAGAAGCACAGAATTGTAGGGTTATGAATGTGTACATGCTGTATATCTTAATTGTTCCAAATTTAATATAAAAAACGTAACTAAGTAGAAGTATAATTTTGCCATGTTAAGATTTCTGCCTCGAATTTCTTTATTTGAAATTCTTCCCTGAAAACTTTATTATTGGAGTTATTTTGTTTTGTGTAATATTAAGATTGTATTTCTGTTGTATAGTTTATAAACTCCTCAGTGTTAAAATACTCCTGTAAATTGCAAATTGCACTTTTATTGTTTATTGTTTCTTGGGTTTTTGTCTTAATTAATAATTCATAATCTATTATTTTTATTTTATTTTATTATTTTTCAACTCTTTGGGGGAGGTCCATTGTGCCATTTCCCAGAGTTCCTCATGAATGAAAATGTGTGTGAATGGCTGCAGGTTGTCTGTGAAAATAATGGCTAAAACAAAACATGGATTTATTTAAATTGAATGTAGGCAAGCGTACAACTGACACACACACACACACACACACACACACACACACACACACACACACACTTTTGTGACGGTTGTTACCAACTGAACATGAAGCCTAACCAGCCTGTTCAATAATGATGCCATGTTCCAGTCAAACATCTTACCAGTTTTATTTTAGACCTCTGTAAGGAATGTATGCATGCTGTACTGTGAACAGTTTGTTTTTATCAAATTAATTCTAATAAAATCATCATTATTCTTACTTTAACTCAATTATCCTATTTATTTGATGTGTATTTTAAAGCCTGATGTTAAATTTAGTTTCAGGACTGTGCAATATTACAGAGTTATATTAAACGGCAGAGGGCGATGAAGGTGCAATGAAAGGAAAGCTTTGTGTTGCTCTCCACACCTCCCTGTGGTCGTAGGGACATCAGGTGGTGGAAGGTGTGTATTACAGGCATTTTAAGTTATTGTAATATGTAGATTTGATGTGCCTGATTATGCTGATTAACTGTCAAACTTTCTTTGTTGTTAACCTGCTGCAATAGTTATTTTTTTAATGGTGAAAAATACATTAAATTGAAACACTTACATGAGCTACCTCTACTTGCAAATAGTACGACTTTAACTTCATCAAATTGTCTTTAAAAAAAAAAAATATATATATATATATATATATATATATATATCATCTTTTATTCTTTTACATGATTTCCTAGTTTTCATATTCGTATTAATCCAATTGAATTCCAAATGATAAATTAAATGCATTATTTATTTTCACTAAACTGCTATTGTATCTGAAGAGGGAGATGTTTCTGGTGTTTGTAGGACAAACATTTGGGATTTCTACTGTGTGCTGTAAATCTTCTTAATCCCCCTCCATCACATCAACACAGGGGGATAACATTACAGACTGGGAATAGTTCATCTCACATGACACAGCAGGGAAACCCCTCAATTACTATTTAAAATAACTTGCTTGGGATTTATTTCAAACAAGAAGTATTTGTATAGTTATTGAGATCTGAGTCTACAATCCTGTAGACTAAAGGGTCTTGTTTAAAAAAAGGGATGTTACTGAGTTTTGGTTTTAGTTAAACTTTTCTTCACCTTCTGGCTACACAGAAGCACACATACTGTGTAAACGTTGGATTATTTAGATTTAGCTAAAGAAAATGTGAATTTGAATACAATGTTTTTGAGTACAGGCTTGTTAAAACCCCACAATGTGTTATATAAGGCAGTGGTGGAAGAAGTACTCAGATATTTTAGCAATACGAAATTGTAAAAATGCTCTGACAAGTAAAAGTCCTGCATTTTAATTCTTATGTAAAGGTACAAAAGTATTAGAAGTATACATTTGCATAAAATGGGAAAAGTACCTCAAAATTGTACAGTACACACACACACACACACACACACACACACACACACACACACACACACACACAGAATAAGCTAGCAATGAAATGTTATCCCTTGATGGGTTAGTAACAGACACTGAAAATAACCTGCCTGAAGGGTGACCCTCACACACTGTTTCTATGGAAAGACAGCAAGCAAACACACAGTCCATAAACAGTGTGAATAGTCTGTGTGTTTAGCAGCCGCTCAATAAAAAGTTTCACAGGGTGTTATCAAATTCTGCTCCGGCTAACTGAGTCAAGCATATGACATTCGACTCAGCTGATGGCAAGGTATTCGGTACTGGACATAGTCTCTGTTGATTTAAACTTTTAGAGTTTATTCTTTAAAAAATGTATGTTTTAAGTTCACTGTTTGAGTTTAGACATTGGGCTGGGTTTTATGTATCCATGGTTCTCACGGGTCCTTACATTGATATACATTGACATACATTGATATACATTGACATACATTGACATACATTGATATACATTGACATACATTGATATACATTGACATACATTGACATACATTGATATACATTGACATACATTGACATACATTGACATACATTGATATACATTGACATACATTGATATACATTGACATACATTGACATACATTGATATACATTGACATACATTGATATACATTGATATACATTGATATACATTGATATACATTGACATACGTTGACATACGTTGATATACGTTGACATACATTGACATACATTGACATACATTGACATACATTGACATGGGTCATTTAAAGGTTCAAAGTGTAATTCCGAGCCATCTGCTCCAAAGAAATAGGGGGCAGTATTTCACCCCTACTACTGGGTCCATACAATCTAAATGAATCTCTGCAACACAATACAGAGACGTCTTTAACAACACTGTTCATAATGTTAGTCAATTGTTGTTAAGTTTAAATTCTGGCATATCTTACACATTGAACCTTTAAAGTGCTTGAATTTATATATTATATATATATATATATATATATATATATATATATATATATATATATATAATATTATAGAAATGTATGTTATTTTTTACTGGTTTCGCTGTGCTGTGTTAAACACATTCAAGCCTTTCTCTCTCTCTATCTCTCTCTTTTTAACTGTTGTCTGTGAGCTTCTGTTAAGCCTGATAGTTCTTCTATGAAAATAGCCTTGATCCATTACATTACAGGTCATTTAGCAGACGCTCTTATCCAGAGCGACTTACAGTGAACTAACTACAGCAGGGGTCGGCCAATCTTTACAGTCTGGAGCCGCAAAACATATTTGATAACACAGTTTATAGATTTAATATATAGTTATACTATATTTGTTGCATTTTTGAAATTACAGAATGAAAATAAAAGAAACTGTTGCTATTTCTACCTGTTTTAACAAAAGGAAAACATACACTGGCATGTTCAGGCCTACTTTGAAATAAATTAAACACAGAACTCTGCAGCCTATTTGAGTCCTCCCCATATTTGTTGAATAAAATAACATTAATATAATATAAAAATACACAAAACAATAAAAAATACAATATAAAAATGGAATGAATAAAAAAGTATCCCACTTTGAAATAAAAAAAACGTATAGCTGCAGCCTAATATCTTAAAAAGAGTAAACATAAAAAAATAGGCCAGTTTGTATATAATTATGTCCGTTTCAGTGTGTTTTCATCCAAATGGAGGTGGTGATCATTTCTTTGGCTTTTAAACAATTCACAACAGCCTCACAAATGTCCCACAAAATGTCTTTCAACATCACATTTTCTGTTGTTTGCTCATTTCTCTCCACATATCAAGCACACAGGTGAGCCAGCATTGATGACAGGAAAAGCAAATGCATCTGTCGACGCAGAATTAAACAATTTTCCTCCGAAACTTATCTTTTTTTGGTTTTATACATGGTTAGCATACCGAGTTAGGCGGGGGTCTGCAACTCAAGATAGGCCACCTGCAGGGAAAGGCACCGTGCTCATAGACGCAGTTGAATGTGACACATTTGTTAGTTGACGAAATATAAAAAAAAAGAAATGATTTCAATGTCACAATATCACCTTCGAGCTCCAAGATAAGAGATGTTCCCTTTGAAAGATTGTCCACTGTGCAACAAAAAATACATGTTCCATGTTTTTGTTTGTCAAAGCTGCAGGGAGCCACTACAGAGGGGTTAAAGAGCTGCAGGTTGCAGACCCTTGAACTACAGGGACAGTCTCCCTGGAGCAACTCAGGGTTAAGTGCCTTGCTCAGGGGCACAAAGGTGTCAGCCCTCTCAACCATCTGGTGTTGTATTTGGAAGTCGTACCACTAGACCACTAGGCTATCACCACCGCATCACCACCACGATCCATGTCTCAAACTGAACCGTGTTGGGTCATTGAATTTGAAGGAACTGGGCCTGGAAAGTCCTTAAAATGTTCTTGAATCTGATGTTCAAGAAGGTGTGAGAGAACCCTGTGTATCATTCTGCACAGCATGTTTCTTAATAATAATTCGGTTAGGCCTCAGGTATTAATTCCACACACACACACACACACACACACACACACACACACACACACACACACACACACACACACACACACACACACACACACACACACACACACACACACACACAGAGGGCTATTGTGAGGCATTCAGAGTGACTAGGCTAACAAGGAGCCATTTAACTCAATGACAGTCTGGGTTTGCTAATTTGGAATGAAATTCCCTTTTGGTCGCCACTCCTGGGCAAGTTTCAATGTTTCCTCACTAATGGGCAGGGATTAAAATGTAAGAATGAAATATGATCCTGCATCTCTTCCTCTAAGGTCGGCTTCACCGGAGGGCTGCATACAAATAGGCCATACCATGCAAACAGTGAGCCTCTCAGGGGGGAAACTGGTAACTAGATATTTAACCTACATGTGGAACTCTACTTGACAATCTTTAAAATGACAAATTGTCCTGAAGGGTCCAGAGGTCAGTCATACTGTAACATAAAACAATGTATTCACTTCATGCCAGTTAAACAGTTTTATATTTATATCACAATTCCTAAAACATTACTCCAAAGTTAAATATAATTGACGTTGCAGTGATACTCTATGATGTATGGAGAACAAATGTGTCACTTGATAGCCAGCAAACATGTTTCTGTGTCCGTGTCAACAATGTTCCCCTGAGTATGAAGGCAACATGACTCAGCCGGTCTGAAGAATCATTTAAATCTTCATCAAGCTCAAGTCCAGTAAAACAATAACAACATTTGTACCGCTGTCCAAAACCGATTATTTTATTTGTTCTCGTCTGCAGAGAAATTCAAAGCAATACATTAGAAATGGTCACCGCCTACATACACATACATAAATAACAGTTCCTTTACAAACCGAGTCACAAACAGGGAAATCAATATCCAAAATATAACACCGCATAGTAAATGTGCAAGTAACAGCAACACAGTTGATCAGTGACGCAATCTAAATTAGACACACTACAGGGACGCATGGGGTGATAATAGGGTTGCCATGGCAACTGTAACCTGCAGCAGTGAATGTATGCTCCATAAGGTGAACACAGAAGTGACAGTACGGGCCTGTCTCATTGTCTTACATCTACTTTACAGCTGTTGTTCTCAGATAAATAGAAGATTGATTTCAGATCAGTGGACATGTTTGTGAGAAACCAGCTGCAGTTTGCATGTTTACATGAGCCTGCTGTACACGCTGCAAAACCTGAAAATCTCCCCCACACTATTTTCAGTCATAGTTACCCCATAGCAAGGTCACTTGTTCGTCTCAAAGGCAGCATTGTCACAAGTCCTCACACCAGTATAGCTGCCTAGTCTTTATCCAACAACTGTACAATGGTGAAATTAAAAGTACACCACCACTGAAGCGCCATCATGTATCAGATTACGATTACTGTGGCCAAAAGATTTCACCTTAACGATATAATTGATACATCTATAACAATTTTGAAATAATAATAAAAATAATAATAATCAGTCAAATTTGTTTATTGTGCATTTTGTCTTTTTTTGGCAATTGAATTACACTCAAAGTACGAGTGTATGGAGGTGTAGAGAGAGTCTGTAATAACTGCACAAAAGCCTGATTTAAGAGGCGCTGGATTATTATATGTTATGTGTTTTATTAACATGACATCAATTCCATTTTTTTTAAATAGAACGGTTATTATCTCGAATAAAATTGGCCCAGATCATTTTGTTTGCAAAATTGTGCTTCTTATCGACATTTCATCAAACAAGACAATTTGCTGTACTTTGCAGGGGGAGCTTGTCCACGTTCTGTCACAATGCATCGACTCATCAGCACGTGCACTCTGATCGGAGCATGTGGGTCAAGGAGGAATGTATTTTCTATAAAGTGCAAATTATATTAGCTGTCTGATCTGTTATTTTCACTTTTACACGAGAAGCAGAGCTCATAGAGTTACCAAGCAGCCAGACATGTAACTCCAAATGTCTTTAATTGTTTCAGGGAAGACAACTGCAGCTGCCAGGCAGTGATATGCTGTGTATAAATGTCTGGGAAATTAAAACATTAACACTTTTAATTACCATCAAACAAGCGCAACCATCTGCGGAAAGAACTCTTTTGGATGTAACAGCTGCTTGTTTTGTAACTATGTCTGTCTCCCATTATCTCGCGGGTTCTCAGTTCCCCCCAGGTGCCTTAGGAGTGACACCTCTAATCGTCAGCTGAGCTCCCCTTTGATTCAGATGAAAGTCAGTCTGGTCTAACGTGCTGCTAAGTTCTGACTGAGCTGCGTGAAGGAATGCAGTCAGGTTAAAATGGTTTCCTATTTGTGACGTTAGAGGCCAATAAATCATGGCAAAGGGGAGGTGAGGAACATGCAACAAAGCATTCGACCAAAAGGCGTGTTGGATGGTGGGTCATGGTGGGTTGGGTCTGTTGGAAACACAAACCAGCGGCAGGGAGCCGTGGTCAAATAGCTTGTACGGCAAAGAACCTTTCGAGGTCCAAACGTCCGTCTTAGGGTCGTAACACTCGAAGCAGTCTGAGTCCTCGATGACATCGTGGCCGTTGAGGATGCGTCCCCCGGTGACATAGAGCTTGTTGTTGATCACCGTAGCGCTGTGATGCATCCGCCGCTCCTTTAGGTTCTCACACTTGACGAATTTGTTGGCTTTGGTGTCGTAGGCGATCATTCGCCTGGTGTATCCTGGAAATGAGATTTTCAAGAAGCACACTTTGAAGAATAAGTCTGGTGATGTTTTGTATATTTTTGAAACTATCAACAAATCCAATGAAAACATCAAAACCGACAATGAAGTATTTTATGTGTGTCCGAAGCCTGATTTAGTTTATTCTTCTGTGCTGTAGAGCTCCATTGTTGTCCGAAAACTATTAAAAACACATCACTGAGCCACACTGCTGAACTGGGAGACATGTTCTATCATTAACGTGGGCACTGTAGTTTATTTTGAGTCACTCCCACATACTGTACACCGTCCTGCTGATGGAAATACTAGAGCCCCAAATGTGCACTATTGTGCAGCTGTAAATAGTCCCAAACAAATGCACTATTTACTTATGTTTGAGTAATGTTTGCTAAACACTACTATGCTCAGGTGTTTTAAGTATGTACTTAGTCTTTAAAGAAAAATAAACGGTATATTTGTGAGGTGAATTGATTTATTATATAGATTTACATCTTCAGTAGGAAGGAATGGGCTTGGGGCTGGGAGCCACAGAGTAGAGAGATCAGAATGTATCGCCTACTACTACTACTGTGGTTACGTTTACACTTAAAAAATATATGAAAGATGGGGCATGGCAAATGACTTACCTCCTATGATGTAGATCTTGTCTTCAATGACAGCAGCAGGAGCACAAACATTTTTCACCGTCCTTGTTTCTAGCCTGGACCACAAGTTGCGAGAGATGTGATACACCTGTTGGCACACCACAAACAACCTGTTTACTGCAGCATCAAAGTAGTTTGCTCTCCGCTTGTGTGTGACATCCTAGTCTGCAAATATTGACAATGATTTCTATTTAAGGCTTTGTCTGTATTTGAGTTGCAACAATGCTGCAAAAATGAGAAGTCTGACTACCTGAATCAGCCTGACTGGATTCTGCATGGCGTCCTCCCCTCCGAAAACATAGATCCGCTGATCACTGGCTGCAACAGCTGGATGCAGCGCCGCTGTGGGCATTGGTGCCATGGCCTCCCATTGATTAAACATACTGTTATATCTCTCCACAGACTGAGAGATCTTCTTGTCCACCCCAATGCCTCCTAACACAAAAATAAAGTGCAGATAGGACACACTTTGGTGGGCATATCGTGGCTCCAACATGGGCTCAGCAGTCCGCCACTGGTTGGTCTTCAGGGAGAGAGTGTAAACTGTGGCGCTGACTGAGCTGTCACCTGATGTCATACAGAGGCTGAGCCCGCCAACCACATAGAGGATGCTATGAATACACACATATGCAGCTTTGTAAAGGCGCAGAGGGAGCTTGGCCAACCACTGCCAACGATGAGTCCTTTCATCATATAGTAGGGCTTCCCGTGAGGTCTGTTCATTGTTTTTGCGTCCTCCAACCACCACCAGGGTTTCTCTGCAGGTGTAACGTCGAGGTGTGGTCCAAATCGGCTTGAGCTCTCGGCCACACTTGGTGCTGACTGTAAGCATGAGGCGGCGCACTGACTCGATTATCTCAGTGCAGAGGGTGGAGGACTGCACCAGTGGGTCGTTGGCGATGAACTGGAAGAGGTAAGTCGGATGGATGTAGCGAAGGCGGACTTTCTTGAAGAGATCATGGATAGCGCCGCGTCGTGAGAACGGGTCATGATGGATCCACGCGAGGAGGGTCTCAAACACTTGCTCCTCCTCAGCACAAAGTCTGTCGTCCTCTAGGTAGCACATGAGCTCAGGAAGAGACAACTCACAGAAGTCCTCTGTGGCAGCTACATCAGAGAAACACCTCACAGCCATCTCCTTGGCCCTCTCCCTCAAGCTCTCACAGTGAAGGATCTCAGAGAGCCGTATCATGCTCAGGCAGTTTTCAGGACTCAGCTGCTTCTGGAGGAACATGGAACAGGCCTCAAAGAGACCTCCATAGTGAAGCATGGAGGCCGCCTGCATGAGCGGCAGCACAATCTCCATAGTGATAGTGATGCAGCCTGTGTAGACGTAGTCCACGATGCCACTGAGGACATCTGAAGAGATTCCCTTCAGATTCACTCGGGCCTGACTGCTCTCCAGAAAGTTGCTGCAGAACATGGCGCGGAAGTACGGGCTGCTGGACACCAGGACGTTCCTGTGGCAGGGGATCTCCTGGTGCTCCGTGCAGAGCAGGACGTCTGTCAGGATACGCTCCTGACGGAGGATGTTGAGCTGGGCATGAAGGTGGGAGGGAAGTTCTGAGTCTTTGAAAGAGAAAACTTCTTGTGGTTTTAAGGCCATTCTGTGGAAAGGGAAAAGAGAGAGTGTTGTATTTCTATCGTCCATCGGAAAGAGATGGTTGACCAAAACAGTTTTATGAAAGTATGGTGATAACCATCGATCCAGACCACTCTTATGTCTGTACGTTACATATGAGGATACAGCTAGGAGACAGTTAGCTTAGCTTAGCATAAAGACTGGAAACAGGGGTTTTACAGGAGGTTGGACATAACAACACGATACGATTTTGATTAGATTCAATTCAATTGAGGGACCAGCGATCGATATGAGACAATAATATCATATGCCCATTTATCACATTCAGTTACAAGATATCATTTGATAATTGTATTACTGGACTCTTCCAGACATTGAAATAAAAAGCAATCTGTTCTTTTTAATAAAAAAAAACTTTCTATAAAGTGCCATGTATTTCCTCAAATTTCAAACTATTCCTTTAAGGTCCAAGGGTAGGTAGTGATGCCTCAAAGCTACAAATAACCCACCAAATGAGTAATGTACCAAAATGCAACTTTGCTTGTGAAACTGCAGTGTCACAACTTGTCATGGCAGTTTTTGCTCCATCATAATTTTCTATGGTAGAAGTGTTTAATCCATATTGGATATGTTTATGTATTATGCTTTCAAGGAATGTAGGGATCACAGCTTTATTTCACATTTGTATCTGGCTTTATCAGCCCACGCTAAAACTTTTAGAACTCCTGGTGAGCAGCTGTCCTTAAAGTGACGATTACTGACTCACAGATTTCTATTTTTACCCTCTCTAAATGATCTCGATGCCTCCATGTAGCATTAGGCCGTGCCTCCGTATCAAGCAGCCCATCATCGCTAACATTAACAGAGCTGTGTCAACAGACATCTGTGTTTGTCTCTCTGGACCTCTCTCCCTCACTATCGCTGTTGCCATAGTCCCCCTCTCTCAAAGTGTCAGACTGTCTCTCCCTGGTAAGAGGGTTTGTGACAATCCTGCAGTTTAAAGAGCTGGAATTTCATTGTGCTATTAGCAACACTAAGTCTTGTAATCACCCCAAGCGACAGCTACTGATTTACTTCCACTTACGAGGCCTGCCAGCCTGTCTGATATATTTGGACCTCTGATCATTACTGTATTTCATTAAATGACTGTGAGTGACATTTCACAACTCACGGTTTTCCCTCAGATCTTAAACAAGACCTGCTGGCAGAGACCAAGAGCCTTCTGATAAATTGCATCGTAAATTAAAAATTGAGTCACACTAAGTACATTTAAGTACATTTACTTAAGTACTGTACTTAAGTACACATTTAGGGTACTCATAGGCATTGGCCAATAATTTTTACTCTACTACATTACTACAATAAATAAATAATGATATTATTATGTCAATAATAATTGTTCTTTATTGGTCCTCATGGGGAAATTAACAAGCTACACAGCAGTATGTAAATTCATTTATAAAATGTGAATAAAGTAAAATTAGCTCCATATTTAGCAACCAGCTGCAACATTAAAGCAATGAACACATTAGTGCAACAATAATTATAATCCAATAATATATATTATTATTGGATTGGCAGTACTTTTACATTTGGAAGTTTAAGTATTTTATGATGCTAATACTTTTGTACTTTCACTTAAGTAACATTTTCAATGCAGGACTTTTACTTGTAACAGAGTTTTTATACAGTGTGGTATTACAACTTTTACTTCATTTAAATTCATGATTACTTCTTCCACCTGTGTGCAAAGAATATATTCAGTTACTTGGGATACATTTTAGTAAGTCATTAATAATGTTTCTGAACATTATATATAATAATTTTTTTTACCTGCTAATACTTTAACCAAATGCCAAAACTGATTTATAAATATATTATCAATACAAAAATATTTCAGTAATGTTTATTTGAGTTATTGTAAATGTGGCACATGTGGATTAGATTAGCAGTTTCTGACTTCCTTAAACTTGTAATAATAATTAATAAATATGAGCATTTAAATATGATATCAGTGTCAAACTGATGAGTTTGAAACGTGTTGCTGATGAACCTGTTGCCAGTTCATCAGTGAACATCTGTGAATCCTTACCTCCTGCCCTCAGAAAATGAATAATATCCAAAACCTCTGGTTGTTCTGGTCAGAAAAAAGGATCAGTTCCAATCAAAAGAGAACAAAAACATTACCCAGACAGAAAATGTAGAGTAGTCAAGGAGAGAAAAAGAGCATGACACAGACAAACGAAAAAGCTTTCCAGTTAGGCGCTGTGGAGCTCGCCATGAGGCCACTGTGTACATTCCTGCAGCTAAGAATAGTATCCCGGGCCACCGTGACTCCAGCCCAGCCAGGCCTCTCATGTGACACAGAGCTGTTTGGTACCCGGTTGCCGGCTTAACGGCTCTGCCAGGGTCCAGTGGAGAGAGTGTTTACAATGGCCAGGGGAGGGAGAATAATCACAGGGTCCTAACTCAGCCATCGAGCCCACCCAAGCTGGTGTTTAATCAAAGAGTCCCCAAACCCTTGTCCATCTTCCTGTGCTGTTTAAGTCCTCCCCTCCCCTTCCCTCCCCTTCTCCTCCTCCTCCGTCATGTGTAACCCAGGATGAAGGTAAATATAGAGCAGCGTTGATGGGCCGGCTTGATCAGGAGAAACAGCTGTAAGAACTGGGCCCAGTTTGGCTCAAGATGTGGTGCTGTTTCTTCTTCATGCACAACTGTACACGACTGCTGTTACCACCACTACTACTCACCTGTTTCAGGTGTCAGTTACCCTGTAGCAAAATATGTGCCAAATATCATCCATTGACCTCAATCCTGGATATGGTTGAAAGATACATACTACGGTCTCAGTGGCATATTTGGCCAATGACTTCTAGTTTTGATTGTTCATTGTTTGATAATTCATGTGATATTTTTACTTATCAAAATGCCTTCTTCTTTCTTGTTTCAAGACACTCATTAAAAAAAAAACTTAAAATAATGTGCTTTCTATAGGAAACAGGTTTAAATGCCTTGATATTATGTAGATGTTTAACAATGTTATGTTAACAGAATGATGTACTGTGATGTAGACTATTTCTTATTTAGCTTTTTTTTGGTCTTATACAGTATACCTCCACCTCTTAAGGCCTCTAAACGTCCTTCAAATTAAGCAGCCTGAGAAGGAAAGCTGCATCATATCCACAGTGAAACCAAAACCTCAGATGAGAGGTCGCCAGTTGACATTGCTTAATTTTAGGAGGTCAAGAGCCAAAGATGCTGGGAAACAGTGATACAAACGAACAAGCAGAATATGCTCATATTAAGTAAAGATAAAAATGAATCAAGACAGAATCTCTTGTGACATTATTTGAAGTCACTGATGGTCAAGATTAAAGGAGAAATGAAATATATATTCTCGTTTGATGTCATAACCTCGTGCTTTATATTTTCCAGAGAGAGATATGGTTGGAAGGCATTTAAAGCTCCTTTTCCTCACAGTTGATATTTCTAGGTTATCATTTCTTTATCTCACAAGGAGGCCTTATCTTCCCCTCTCTTACTTGCACCCCTTGCAGCTACTGAGGCAGTGAGATGAAATATTGTCATGTTTGTTTAGCGGCATATGATCAGGAACTGGAGTTACATGTGGACAGATTGAATGACAAAGCTACATGAAAGTGTCAGTAATCCTGTGAAATCCTACACTCTGTTACCAGTTAGCAAGTGACAGCTTCATGCTCGAGGTCATGGTGTGTACTACAGATTATTTCAGGGGCAAAGCTCAAAATCTGACACAGACCAGTTTCTTAATAGATGCAAGTTGAGGTGCAAAATGAAGGCTATCATTTTCCACTTTTGCTTCATTTTATTGGCTTCAAACCTCACTTTCTTGATCTACTGATCTTACTGCTGCAGAAAATCTAATAATGGCTTTGGGGACATTTATTTAAATCCACTGACAGAGCTCATTGAAAGTGTGCAGTGGTTAATCTTTATTATGCACCATTTTTAAATCTGATCTGAGGAATTTGAAAAGCCAAATGTAAAAATTACTTCTGTTATAAATACATGTTAATTGTCTATATTTTCTTTTGTTATTGTCTAACAATAATTACTAAAATTCTGCAAACAGATTTCTTTTAAACGTATATTTGGATTTAGACCTATAGATTTATTGAAAACATGAGGCTTTATTATAGTAAGAGTGCATGAGAAATATGGATCAGTTAAGAGGATGAACAGACACTATGCTCATTGTTTATTTAATGTTATTCTAAAGTGGCAGACAACCCTGATATATCTTATTCCTCTGAGGCTATAGACCTCCATTGTTGCCCTGAAGCTATTAAAAACACATCAACGAGGCACCCTGGGTGACATGACCATGGGCACTGTTGTTTATTTTGAGTGCATCCTGCATTCACCGTCCTTCTGTTGTAAATACTCACTAGAGCATTGATTCACTTGAGTGACAAATGTGTATTAATCTGTGTCTGAAAATAGTCTCCAACAAATACACTATTTACTGCTGTTTGAGTAATGTTTGCTACAAACAACAATAGCCTGATGTTTAAGAAAGTTCTACTGGCTTTTATTGAAATTAAAGTATATATTCATCATCTGTTTACATCTTTTAGGAATTGATGGGCTTGGTGTTGGGAGACAAAGTACTGAGAGATGGACCAACACATGATATTTGATATGATAATAAGAAAATAGAATCGCAAGTTTCTGAGGTGAAACGCTATCTTACATTATGACATTTAATGAGGTTTTATAATCTCATCACCTCTCATCTGTCACCATGCTCTCGAGCTCCATTCACATCAACGGTCACGCCTCGACAGGAAGTGACGAATGTAGCCACGAGCGTGACGAACGGCTTGTTCGAAAATACAACAAGGAAGTGACCGTTTATTGTAAAGGAAAATAATCACCGGATAAACCCTCTCTTTAAGTCGGGGGTCGCTTGGCTCGGTTGTTGGGTGTCGGGGGGGTAAAGTCACCGTGGACTTGCCCGAGAGCCCGTTTCTGATCGTCTCGAGGGATTCTGCTTGTAGCCAGCTAGCTAGCTAGCGATGAACACGGACGTGGAATTTCACATCAGGCAGAATTATCCGTGGACCAAGCTCCCAGCTAATGTCAAACAGGTACCGTGTTTTTAACGTTTCCATGGGGTAAGGTGAGAGGGGGACACCGCTGTGTCCTTTGAGGTGAACCTGTCAATGTCACCGCGGTGCTCTCTGTCATACAAGCAGCTGTCAGTGTCACACGACTCGCTATCCTCTGCAGAATTTCACCATTCAGCCGGAGCCACAGCTGGCCATCTTTACATTACAGCCACTGAAGCTACACTGGCATCACATGACAGACAGTTTAATAGGTAGCGTCACATGATTTAGCGCGTGCATCTCAACTCCCAAGTATTGCATTCACACCTTGGTGCATAATGTGATAGAATTTCAATGTCGAAAATTACGCAGGTTGTTTTACTATTAATAGTCTGCATAAATCCCTCCTCCTGCATATACGTTGAGCCATTACGCCAACATGTCATGGTGAAGTGGAGGCGGGTGTTTGTACATACAGCACCTTTGAGCAGTTTGAGCTGCCTGCATCCCTGTGCATCGTCTCCAAAGATGATGCACTTTATTTGTCTTCTTGGGGAATTGCATTTTTTCATTCTGTTGTTATTTTGCGTGATTAGCACATACACATGCACATGCATCAATGTGGAGAGATGTCAGAGTGAAGGATCACTGGAGCACAGCGCCCCAAGCAGTTAGCCTTGCTCAAGGGCACCTCGGCAGTGCCCATGAGGTGCCCATGAGGTGAACTGGCACCTCTCCACCTACCAGTCCACACTCCGTACTTGATCGGTGCTGGGCCTTGAACTAGCTATCCCTTGGATTCCCTTGCCAAGTCCCTGCAGACTGAGCTACTGCCGCCTAAAGATGGATTACCAAGCAGAAAGTGTGCAACTGCCCTGAGGCACGATAATAAAACACACATTCCATTACCCAATAGGATGGGTGTTGGATCAAAGAAATATCGTGTAGAATTGCTGTGCACAACAGTGCTCAACTGCCCAGAGGCCTCATACCTCAGGCTTATTGTAGTGTCTGGTTTATGCTAATATAATTGAAAGTTTTAGGGATGCACCAAGTTTCTAAGTTTTTCTCTCCCGATACAGATTCCGGCATCTTATTTCAGTGTGTGTGATTTCTCTTACATTTAAAATCTGTGTCCCTCACTGCATGGATATAACTGGGTGGGTGGCGTACTGCAGTACAGTTATTGACAAAGAAACTGAATTTAATGTGGATGTGAAAATTGGGCTATAACATATTCCAACATGCCTACACATTGCACAGACAGTGGGAGGACATTGTGGTTAAAAGGACCACAGATGCTAATTTTGCCCCCTATGATGTTAATCATGCCATGATCCTAACCTGTGTGCTGTGATTTTGCTCTGCAGAGTTTGGGGAACTCTCAGCGAGAGTATGAGAAGCATGTGCTGCTGTACAGCATCCGCAACCAGCTGCGATTCCGCAATAACTTAGGTGAGTTAAGTTTGTCCCTCGTGCCAGTGCTAAACATACACCTTGTTCTGTAGGACACATCATGATTAGTTGTGAAATTAAAAGACAAAAAGCTAACAAATCCTCTTGCATTAAACAGCTCAAGAATAAGCATGCGAGTACATTTATGGACTGGCCCAGTTTACTAGGTACATTAAGCTAAAAGGAATGCATCCTAATAACAAAGCCCTGCAAAAACATAAATCTTATTATTTAGACTGCATTAGCTTTAACTTGGGGTATCTAAAAGCTGGCAGTTTAGTAAAAATAATAACTGGATATTGTAAACAAACACATTAAATCACAGGTACATTACCTGCAATCACAGTTGTACTTGATTCCCCTCTTGGTATACTTGCATGTGTATGAACAGGTAATACAGATATAGTGGTATTGACACATTATCGTTGTATTATATTATATTGTTGTACACATTATAATGTGTCATAGTCTTTAAAACACTTTATGTAATTAGTTGTCTTACTTCCCTAGTGGCCTTCTGAAGCTTGTTTAGCATTTGATCAATACTCTCTTTTTGACCTGTATTGACCTACTTTAGAAGTAGTACTGTATGAAAACTCACCCCCAGCTGTGACCTGACTGCTGTGTGTGTGTTTTACGAACAGTGCGCCACGTGAGGAAGGATGAGCGCAAGTATTATGAGGAGCTCCTGAAGTACAGCAGCGACCACCTGATGCTGTATCCCTACCATCTGTCCGACATCATGGTCAAAGGGCTGCGAGTCACTCCGTTCTCATATTACATAGGAATCATGGAGGTAAGCCACTTCTGCTGCATTGCAGAACAGAAAAAGGGGAGACGGGCGTTTGATGTGGAAAGGCTAAGCTTCATCCCCTTTTCTGTTAAGCTTCTCATACACCTGCACATCTATCTTTGTACACACAGTATGTGAAACCTCTGGCTGATTCAGTCATCTAGCGTTTCTTTCTTCTGAAACCAAAGACAATAACAAAGGTGATTTCACATTTTCATCTGCGGTTTCAGAACAATGAGCTGGGTAAACTCGAAGGCGAAGAGCGGGAATTGTTATTGTGCAGCAGCAACGATTCTCTAATTGGTCTAGAAACATCCAGTCTCTTAATTTAAATTGAACAATGTCTTCAATTTTCTCCTCTCTGTGAAATTAGCAGTTTCAGACCAAACAAGGAGTCTAAAGATCCATTATAATAAGAAGGATCTAAGTTTTTTACAACCCCCTGCAGCCTTGTGTAATTAGTTTTTTGTTACTTGGAAATATACTATTTTATATGGTACACCTGAGAAAAAGGTACCCTATACATTTATTGTATAGTCACAGTATGTATAGCATACAAAAAAAAACATACAACCCAGCTCGCTCACTTCGCTCTGCATTGGCCAATCGGCTCGCTACTCCCTCACTGCGACTAGGACCCAGATACCCCTCAAATAAAACCCGCCTGTTAGATATCCTGGCTCCAAAATGGTGCAACGAGCTCCCCATTGATATCAGGTCAGCAGAAAGTCTTCACCCTTTGACAATCACGAGGATACAACTCCTCATGATTGTTTGCACTTATTGTAAGTCGCTTTGGACAAAAGCGTCTGCTAAATGTAATGTACAAAATGTTTTAACATGATAGGACTGTACCGACTAGTTCGAAGCTTCATTCATAAAGTTGAACATTACATTCAAATTCTAAATCCATGAATGCTGCTGGCATCTTATTTAGTTTTTTGGCATGTCTGTTCATTCTGTTTGATCCTGGTATGTCTGCACAGATGTTGCAGATTAAGATGAGGCAACAGTAATATTATTAGTATTATACTATTTGTAGAATTAGATTCCAGTGGTGGCTAATCCAAACATTTCCAATAACTCCAGAGCTAAAAAGCTTAAAAAAGATAGATTCCAAAATTCACATATTTTTAACTGACAAAATATTAGATATTCATTTGAAATGAAATATTAATTATATTATAAAGTGCGGTCAAAATACAGTTTTCTCTCTAAATTGCCGCTATCAAAGGAAGTCATGCACTGATGAGTTATATTCATTAAATAAGTTGATATTATAAGAATAACTTAAAAAAAAAAAAAAAAAAAAAAAAAAGGGTGATGTTCATAAAATACAGACATTTAAAGCTTCATTCGAAATCCTCAATAGAAGCTTTGAATGTAAAAAAAGAAAAAGAAAAGAAAAAGCGGAGTAATATTAGTAGGAAAGTAGAAGTAGTATTTCCTATGTCGAGAGACTTGGCATCAGTCAGGCACTAGGTGTCAGTCTGTGTGTAGTGAAGCCTCATGTACAGGCTGAGGGAGACACAGAGGACTGATCCCAGGACAAACACACACACAGAAAATCTTTTCTGTTTGCTCTGCAGGCAGTTTGGGCTTTGTCTGCATGACAGCTCACTCTGTGATAACGCTCAGTCTGTTAAAGCTGGCACAGTCGAGCTCCCAGAGCAGCGCTCTCTCTGAGACTTTCACCAGACGGGTTCTCCTTGTCTTCTGACATTATTAGATCACAAAGACTGAACCCATGCGTTCCCACGGCTGGGAGTGTCTCCCTTGAGAAGTAATCCATATACTGTACATATAATAATTACAATTTCTTAATGAAAGTAAAGTACCTGTAGTTTACTTACCTCTGTTTTGTTCCACCCTAAGCTGATTACATATATACTTATTGTGTCATTTATTTTCATAATGTTCCAGATATATTTCCATAGCTTCACCACCATGTGTGTACACAGAGAGGGTGTGTGTGCGGTGCTTTTTCCTATGAATTAACTTCACCCACTTTCCTATGCATGCTAATCTAAACTTGACTGAGCTTTTAATTGTGGCCACAAAATTGCAGAAGGTCTGTCATATTCTGATAATCCGTTTTAAGCACTTAATGAAAATGGGGTGTAGAAATTAGCACAGCCGCCCAGATCTGCTAATCCTGTTATTAACCAAATGCAGAGGGACATAGAAAGAGGAAAATTGGTTTAATTCTTCTTTTCCTTGTCTCCTCCTTCCATAACTGTTCTTTCTCTTTTCTCCTTTTGCACCTCCAGGATATTATGAACAGTGAGAAGAGTTATGACTCCTTGCCCAACTTCACTGCTGCTGACTGTGAGTTTTTCTCCCCCCAATTTCTTTCTGAGTTTCCCCGCTTCTCTCCCACGCTGTTGAAATGACATTACTTTGTACCTCCCACTCCTGCTCTCTCTGGTCTCTTTAAAAAAAAAAAAAAACATATTTCCCAGTTCTTGTTTGTGAAGGTCTGTCAGTCACTGTAAGAGTCGCAGTGAAAAGATGTAACGTTTTCAAGAAGCTTAAGGATTTGAATGTGTGTCATGAGGTCATTGGAGTGACACTTTAAGCTTTTACTTAAAACTATTTATCTGACATTGTTGCCTTATTCGTAGTGCATATTCAGCGCCTATAATTTAACTACAGCTGGAACAATCGATTGAAAGAAAGTTAACGGTTTAGATAGATAGTTTGTCTTTTTTGTTCTTTTTTTTTTTTGCAAAAAAGCCAAAACATCTGTGTTTTGTATCATTATAAGGTGAATATCTTCGGGTTTTGGACTGTTGGTCGGAAAAAACCCAGCAATTTGAAGACGTTCACCTTTAAGATTCATTTTTTCTTCTGTTTTTGTAAAACAGATTTTCTATTTAATTGATCTAAATCTTTTTTAGAAATTCTGCTAATTTTTTGTTGTTGATAAAGTTGAAGATTGGCAGCTGGATGCCAGCCTTATGGCAGGAGTAGCATATGTCTGTTAGTCAGTTTCCTTGACAAATACAGTTTCTATGTTTTTTTCGATTTGTGGAGGCAAGCGTTTTCTTATAAAGCCCCTTCTGTTGAATAACAACACTGGTTTGGATGGTCTATGAGCGTAATGGTTTTTCAAAACCCTATAACAAACCAGAGCACTGACCAAGTGGTTTTAGGATTGGCTGATGGGGGACTCAATTCTATTTCACTTTTCTGATAAGTTACTACATCTAACATACAGGTTCTCACAAATGATTGTAAAATCAGATCAAGATTGTGTCAAAGCTGAAAGTCAAGTGTACAGGCAGTTGTATGATCCTTTGAATTTCTGCTGTCAAGTGTAAAGAGCTTTGGCATTGGCCTGTAAGTGAGTCCTGGCTGTACAGGACCTTCACGCTGGGGAGACAGAAGGCGGCCAGCAGGTCGTCGGAGCTGTGCTTGCAGGGGCTTCTCTCCTCTAATCTCCCTGGAGGAGCTTTAGAAGTGTGTCATGCAGACGTGGGTAGATGGAGAGGCAGTGAGAGTGTGTGACAGAGTTTTACGTGGGCGGATGTTTGTGTCTTGGTGAAACAGCAGGATACGCGTATAGGATTCTGCTGCGTTAGGAGGCTGAAATGCGAACATCCCTGACTGGTCCCTGTTTGCATTGGCAGCCGTCCCAGCACATTTTGCACTGCCCCTTCCAGGCATGTGCATCATAGGCTTGAGGAGGGGAAAAGGTGGGATTCAGAGCCAAAATGTGCATACCTCTAACACTGTACCGGCTATAAAACCTTTTCTTTATGGGCCAGTATTTTCTCAGACACAGACTATACGTCTTAATTTAATTACAGATAAAATAGAAATGCATGCACATGCTCACTGTTATTAATTAGATCCCTACGTGCACGTTGGTAGATGGATTAGTGCTTTCATGTGTCTGTTTGTGCCTGGAGACAAAGTGTGGCGGTATTTGTCTAAACGTACCTCCTTAGCAGAGTTTGGATGAGTCACTGCTGCCACTAGTCAAGCTCCTTCTTTCTCCGAAGCAACTCTCTAATATGAAGTTGGAAATAGCCAGAAAAACTGATTTTCCAACTTCGTGCTGTAATTCTCTGCTGTAATTCATTTTTTGCAAAGCCTCAGAGCCTGTAATTGAAAGTGCTAGAGACACTTGTTTTGTAGCTGTACTGCAGCCAGATTTATTTGCCTTTAGTGTACGCACACAGATTACAAGTTCATGGCCAGTTACTGAGGCATAATTGAGTTTTACTGTTCCTCTCTCGTCGTTCCCCAGGTCTGCGGCTGCTTGGCATCGGGAGAAACCAGTACATTGACCTAATGAACCAGTGCAGGTCTTCCAAAGTAAGGAATGTTTCTAATCCAGTTTTTAAAAAAATAATTCAGAGAACAAAACCTCATATATTAAACCAATAGATTTAGTTTAGTGTAAAATGCATACGGGAACACTGAATATTTAATACAGCTGTATCTCCCCTGATTGGGCGATCAACAACAAACTGCATAGCAATTCTCGATTTGCAAACACAGCCTCCTAAATGTAAATATGAAAGCCAGAAGATGTAGCTCACTCCAGCTGAAACACCATTAACAAAACGTTTCCTGCATATTTTGGAAATTATTTTCCACAATTGTCTTAAAAACTACAATATTAGCCCTTAATAGCCATGTTTATTAGATGTTAGTGACTTGATCTCACCTCACCTGCGTCCCCGTTTGTCTCCTTTGTCAGAAATTCTTCCGCAGGAAATCAGCGCGGGACCTGCTACCGTCCAAACCAGTGGAAATCTCTGTGGAGCCGTGGTGGACGGCACAGACAGGCTACATCACTGAGGACGATATCAGGGTGAGATGATTGCTTCTTGGTGGGTGGGAGAAGAGAGAGGTTCCAGTTTAGACTTTTAATGTTCATTACATGTGTCATTGATCTATAAAAATAAGTGCGAGATAATGTGTTGGCGTGATTTTTATTGCCCCTGAGTTTTCATTTAAATTCATACACGTTACCCACCACCTACAATCCCACGAGCCCCTGCACTGCATGTGGCGATAAATACCTGCCAAATTCCCAGCAGTTATTCTCTCCTCCACAAGAAGAAAAAAGTAACACTGGAAGAGTCCAGGAATCCACACAGTTATCATATGCAAATGCTTCCTACCAGAGACTGCACTACTACTGTTGTTCACTGGAGGGGACATGCACAGGTATGCTCTGATGGTGTGTGCTTGTTGTGTGTAATTACAGATCTGCTCTACAGCAGAGAAGAAAGCCATTGATAAGATGATAGATGCTGGTCCTCAGCTGGCCGGATCGATGGAGTACAATGTGGTCCTAAGTGAGTATCTGTCACATGTTATGTTCCCATTTAAAACGGCTGTATCTGCATACATCAGAAACATAATCATAAATGACTATATCTATTTAGCAAGATTGACAAAATCAGTTGTAATACCATTTAAATGAACTATGGTAAAGTGGAGGCCAAAGTTAATAGAAGGTGTTGTATTGGACGTGTTGGGTGTGAACGCTGGAAGCATTTATTATTATTCCACCACGTCAACTCCTTCCACTTTCTTTTGCCGTTTACTCCAACGTAAAAATGTTCAGCTCAAGTTGGACATTGTTGCTATTACTTATATATTTATTTATTTAAAGTGACAAACAGATTAATCAACAATGGAAATGAAAACACCACTTATGACAGCTCAGGATTTTTGCACAAAGCATTTCAGAGAGCATTGCTTCACTGTCTTCCTTTTTCTGAATTTGATATTGTCAAGTCTCCTGTCCCGCCCTGACTTCCTGTTTCAACAGGAATTATGGAAACAAGTTGCCTCCAAGGGGCTGTTTTCTTTATAGCTTTTAAATCCTTTTGCAACAACACAGAGATTTAGTATTATTGAAAATGTGTGCTGTTTAAACAGTAGATTAGTGTCGGCAGGATAATTAAAAAGTGCAATAGCAGTTGGGGACAGAAATAGTTTGTTGGTTCATATCTGCCTGCTGGTACAGCTTCCATTTGGAAAAAATACATTTGTTGGAATTAATGAATAAATGAGTTTGCATCTGTGAAATTCAGCTAGCAAGGGTCAAAAAATAATTTACAGCTAAAGTGTGTGAACACAAAGATCATCAAAGATGAAACGCAGGGACTGCGGTTGTGTCTGTGCAGTATAAATGTTCATTAGAGAACAGTTTGACAGTCATGAACCTCGGCCACTGGAGTGCTGGTGAGTGAGTGGGAACAAATACAATTAGGTACAGGAGACACTGGGCAATTTGAATACAAGTAGCTCTTCAAATGAAAATGATGGACTTGGAATTATTTTTCTCATATGTGCAATTTTCTGCTCTACACTTTCTACATTTGATCAAAAACTAGTTTGTATTGTAAGATTTGTTTTTCTGAACGTGGCAACAGCGATATTAATGGATGCTGTGTCAATTATGCTAAAAGACTATTATTGTACATTTTTTATTTTTTACTCCAGGCTTGTACAACCGGGGCTTCATCTACGTGGATGTTCCCATATCTGATGACAGCTGCATCTCAGGTGTGTGTGTGTGTGTGTGTGTGTGTGTGTGTGTGTGTGAGTGTGAGTGTGAGTGTGAGTGTGTGTGTGTGTGTAAACATCCTGACATTGTTCCCCTCTTGACTAAACACCGTTTGTACCTAAATGACAACTGTGGAACATTAGCGTGCATTATGGGTATTGGATTGATCTGAAACGATACCTAATCGTGTCATTTGAGATGCATACAGTATTTAAAAAGAACAATTTAATCACGTAATAAAATAAAGAAAAGAATTTGAGGAAATGTTTGTGCAGTTGTTCGTCACTGTTTGTGTCTTTCAGTGCCTCCGCTGGAAGGCTTCGTCATGAACCGTGTCCAGGGCGATTACTTTGAAACGCTTCTCTACAAAATCTTTGTGTCCATTGATGAGCAGACAAACGTAGCCGAGGTAGGCTTTAGAAGTGTGTTTTAGTGTTCTCGCCTGCTGTGCTCATTGAATGTAATATGACTGTGTGTGTGTTTATCTATCGACTTTTTAACTCTCCTATTTATTTTCCTCAGCTGGCGAATGTGTTGGAGATTGACTTGGACTTAGTGAAGGTTGGTATCCACTTGCTGCAGAATGTGAGAGTCTGATTGTAATGTACAGACTAAAGTACTGTTTTTCACAAGAGTAACGAAAAGCGGTAGATCTGGGGAACACTTTCTAAAAGTGACACTGACAGAACATGGAGGTAATTCCCCCCCCCCCCCCCCCCCCTGGTTCCTCTGTGGTTTTGAAGAGATTTTGAGACATGCTTTTTACTTCTTTGTATGTTTTGAAGCATACACTGTAGCAGTAGAAATATATAATGTGAACAGCTTTTTTCATATTTTTCTAATTGACATTTACATTTGGCATCAAATCTGATAGATTAAACCCCTTTTTCACTAATGTTTCTTCCTTATTCCTTTTGAATTTGCTTTCCAAAGGTATACTTTTATCAAATTAGACTACTGGCACTTTGTTATATGATCATGTTATCACAGTAGTATATTGGCACTGCTGCCTTTTTTGATATTTGAGATATTATGTAGCCTAGCAAGTAGATATGCTTCTGCACAATTTGGCTGTTTCTTTCAGGATACACACTCACTCAGACATACACCTGTGAAATAGACACACGCACACATTGTTTCAAGTTAGATCCATCATGCCTCATGGCTCTACCAGAGGGCTGAGCTGCACCATTCCAGTTGAATTGGTGCTCGAGGTTTGACCCACTTTTCCTCAGTTTCCTATTCACTCTCGATCAGACACTGAGCCAAACTCCCTCTTAATGTTGTTACCTCCAGTGTGAAGAGCTGAACTCCTCTGTCCCTCGGTCGCAATTCATTCCCGCCGCTGAAAAAGCAGCACTTAAGAGAAGTAGCTGAAGGCTTGCAGCAGCAATTCTCCAGGAGAAACTCTGTAACTTCAGAGATGATTGAGATGTCTGAGAGGTCTCCTTTGTGCAGAACCTTTCCCATTGTGACTTCACTTTAACTATCTCTTGTGTAATGACTGCCTCATGGCCTGAGTCACTAAAAAATAAAAACTCCTCACTCTCTTTTGATATGTTAAGAGGACAGCTCAGTGTTGACCTCAGCTCGCTCCTCTGTGTGTGGAGTTGTAAAAAGAAATCAAGCCCCTAACTTGACTGAGGTGGCCTGTTCAGCCTGAATACAGTCTTTAACGGCGAGGCAAGTTGACAACTGTATGTTTGAGTCACCAGACATAAAGTAATGACTTGTTATTCTAGATCCTTTTGGGCATTTAGAGAGCATCACCCAAAAGAGTATTCCGGTAGTGTCCAGTTTCTTTTAGACACTCACAAGTCAACATCCATGTAATACAGAAGCACATTTCTTAAAACCAGCAAACCAAATCCATCAAAGTGGTTATATCTTTTGGACCACTCACCTTTTTGAGACGATGTTACACCAGCAATCATACAGGAAGAAAGCTGTTTTTTCCACCCACAATATCAAGACATTTTACTGTGAGTAAGTGGTTTCTCTCTCTCTTTGAAGGTACCTAAATCAAAAAGTTTCAAAGTGCTTGAATTGTATTCTTAAAAGCCTGTACACACCCTGTATAAATCACCTCCATAGTAAAAGCCCAGGTCTAAAGTTGATGACGTGTCAGAGAACGAGGATCAGGTTTTTGTGCATCAAACGTCTTTTGACTGTTTTTACTGTGTTTTTATCAGAATGCAGTTTCCATGTACTGTCGCCTCGGCTTCGCTGTAAAGAAAGGTCAGGTGATCAGCTCAGAACAGCTCCACCCGACCTGGAAGAACGCTCCATCTCTCAACAGACTCAAGTATGTACAGGCTGCTAATATCAACCACCACTTCTTTATTTATTTATTTATTTATTTAAATGAGATTTCTTTCACCTCAACATTTTGTGAACAATATTAATTATCTGGCATGTTAGGATACTTACTGACAAGAACATGACATTGTTGTCCATCTACATACACCGAGTACATCCTTTTAAAGGTATAATATGTAACTAATCTAGTTTATGTATTTTGTTTAGTTGTGTACTTACAAATGCTTCCCACAATTTTCAAATAATACATTTCTATAAATGTAATCAACCACTTGCGTTGTGGGGAGAGTGCTCCTTTGTTCACTCACTGTGGCTCTCTCCTCTGTGTTAGGAGCACCGTGGACCCTCAGAAGATGCTGCTGTCCTGGGATCAGGGCAGTCCTGTCATGGAGGGAGGCTCCTCGGCCACCGACACCGACACCACCAGTCTGGAAGAAGGTCTGTGCGGCCACACGAACACACAAGTGCTTCAGTGTATGCAAATAAAAAAAAAGCACGTTCTGAATGTTGCTTCAGAGGTTTTGAAGCCGCAGTGCTAATTAATCCCTGAGAAAGCTCAGTCATGCTTCTGAATGTAATTCTCACATTAATAGATGTTTGTCCAAAAGGTTTTCATTTGGGGTTTTAACTTTTGTTATTCCTGTTAAAGCGACAAAGTTGGGTTGCAAACTCATATCCTCAATTTATGAATGATACAGACAGCAGTTGTGCTATCACATGCATTAATGTTATTGCATTTGTTATACTGTAGGTCTGTTTTTGTGTGTATCTCTGCAGCAGACACAGGAAGCGTAAGCAGCCTGAGCATCCCAGCTGCACCGACGAAGAGGATTGCCTTCCTCTTTGACTCCACTCTCACAGCCTTCCTCATGATGGGCAACCTTTCTCCGGTTAGTGACTGAATGTGGACATGAGAAAACACACACACACACACACCGTCTCAATGTTAAAAGGCTTAATGGAGACCAAATGATTTCATCCAAATTAGACATGGACTGTAACATCTTGATTGTGTCTTTGCTCTTCTGCTAGAACCTGAAGAGTCATGCAGTGACCATGTTTGAGGTGGGTAAGCTGTCTGATGAGACTCTGGACAGCTTCCTGGCTGAGTTAGAGAAGGTGAGACCAGAAATGGAAAAGAAATACTTTGCGAGTGTATCTAGTAAAGCCTCTGTCACCAGAGGATGCTAGATCAATGTAGAAAATACTTTATAGCTTACATATCCTGGTTTCTCTGTCTCCAGGTGGAGAGCACGGCTGAGGGCGAGGCCCAGCGTTACTTTGACCACGCTCTGACCCTGAAGAACACCATCCTTTTCTTGCGCTACAACAAAGAACTCACTCAGGACCAGGGACCTGATATCCCAAATATAGGTAATTCCAAAGTGTCACTCTCTTTGCGTTTATGGGTAAATCCTGTACACACGACATATATTGCACGTCTGCCCGTCCTGGGAGAGGGATCCCTCCTCAGTTGCTCTCCCTCAGGTTTCTTCCATTTTCCCCCTTTAATTGTGGGGTTTCTTTCTTGGGAGTTTTTCCTTGTGCGGACAGAGGGTGTCATATCCTGTCCACTGAGACAAATGTGTAATTTGTGATATTGGGCTATATAAATACATTTGATTTGAATTTGATTTAAATACATGAAGGTGTCATTCACCAATGCATGTGGTAAATTGGCAGCTTCGAGGCCTGATTTGTTTTTGTGTATTATTACACAGCTAGCATGCTGGTTTTGGTTTTAAGCGCTCACTGCCTTCGCATCCTCAACACTAAGAAAATTAAATAGAAACTCATAATTTTCCCTTTGTTTGTTTCTAACTGTTAGTGTGTGTGTGTGTGTGTGTGTGTGTGTGTGTGTGTGTGTGTGTGTGTGTGTGTGTGTGTGTGTGTGTGGTTTACTGACTCTAATGTGTCAACAAATAACCTGTTTGACACTTTCTCCCAATTTCATTACCCCAATTGCGTCAAACAACCGCTGTAAAAGAGTCATATTAAACTACTTTAAGTTGTTCTCTGGTCTTCATTAATCAATAAGCAATGAAGCATTTAAAATATATTTTCATGTGAGAGTTCTGCAGAAGCAACAAAGAGGAAATGGATCTTCTAGTTGTGCTTCTTTTTTGCAAACTCGTGTCACTCAACTGTCTGAATAGTTTCTCTTGAATATACGTGTATACTGTGAATGACTTTCCATCCAGAGTGAAGCTGTATTGTTCTGCTGGGGTCTCTAGGGGGAGCAGGAGAGAGTGAGTCCTCCAACGAAGACAAAGCAAATCTGAGTTTCTATGTAGCAGCCGTTGTGCCACCAGATGCCGTTTGTTTGGTTTGGCAGCGTGCCTCACTTCTGATTGTCTTATCTCTCAGTCGTCCTCGGCTGCTGCTCCAGGCGTCTGCTGAGGAGCGAGCGCGCTGAGAGCCCGCTGGCTAAAGCTAGACTAAGCCCATGATGATACAAATTATTATAAGAATGAATAATAAGTAATTATCGCACTACAAGCATCGATTGTAATTGGCTTTTGTATGGGTTTGTCCTTCTCTATGTTGTGAAATAACTTTAAACATTAGGTCCTTGACGTGTTGACTGAGTTCCAGTCAGTTCTTTGCATCTTGGAAACTAGACTCTAGTACTGATGTATCATTAATTACCACCATTAGCACTTCATAGACACCTCTGGCCTCTTAGATTTATATTTAGGAGCCCAGAGGTGATGATTAAATCCAAGAATGCCAAGTTCACACTTTGTCCTTTTGAGAGGGCGTTCTTTACAAGTCTTCTGAGGGAAGACTTTCCTTAACACCACGGTTGTAAAGAAAGAATCTTTCCTTTGCTTTCTGCGTGAGAACCCAGTTACTGTTTTATGCAAAACCTTTTTCACTGTGGGCCATATACATAGACGGAGTCACAAGCCTTAGAATAGTAAATGTGTGTTTTTCTACCAGCAAGAACATCAGTGTTTCTAGACCGGACAACCCTCTAAACTGTTTATTGTTTGACATTACAGTATTTTCAATTGGTGGACACACATGGTACAAAAACGTATATCTGTATCTGCTGCTCTTAACTTTAATTCAAATGAATTCAGAACTTAATCTAAATGTAAATATGCAAGTCTAATATTAAGATGTAACAAACAGAACAGGAAGAAATGGTCAAATATTGGTTTCACAAAATTTAGTTGACATCTTGTGTTTAAAGTAGGATATGCAATACATGAGAAATATGCTCAAACCATTGTGTGGTTTTTCAGTAGTTTGTCCTCTCCAGATTTAAAGATGCCTGTCCGGTATATACAGTATGTACAACCAGCAGCTAGTTAGCTTAGCTTAGCATTAAGACTGGAAACAGCTAGCCATAATGTTCTATTGCTTACTTGTATTCTTTATTCTTTTAGTCTACATACGGCAAAGAAAACACAACAAAGCTAACTACATGCGTACCTCTCACACTTGCTTTTTCTCCAACTAGGTTTCCCCTTGGACATGTTGCGTTGCGAGAGCCTGCTGGGTCTGGACAGGGCCACCTGCAGCCGTGTCCTCAACAAGAACTACAAGCTGCTGGTCTCGATGGCCCCGCTCAGCAACGAGATCAGACCCATCAGCAGCTGCACGCCTCAGGTATGACGCCCGGAGGGAGGGACAGAAATAGGGAAACTGTCTGTCACGCTGGGAAGTTGGATCAAATGTTGACTGTCTGAGAGTTGTGTGTATCGTGTTTTTTAGTCGACAGTTTGTGTGTTTGTGCTCTGTTTAGTTGTGCTTGCCCTCTCGCTGTGTTCACACTTGTGTACCCAGGGTGGTGTGTGCGTTTGCGTGTGTGTGTGTGTGTGTGTGTGTGTGTGTGTGTGTGTGTGTGTGTGTGTGTGTGTGTGTGTGTGTGTGTGTGTGTGTGTGTGTGTGTGTGTGTGTGTGTGTGTGTTTGTGTTTGCTTTGTCTGCACTCAGCCTGCAGTTGCCCCCAACAACAGGGCTACACAAAGAGAGAGTGGGGAAGGAAGGGAGGCAAGGCTCATGAGTAATTCCTCTGCCTGGCTACACTCCAGCTTTCTAGCTGAGCTCAGAGAGACGGAGGGAAAGAAGTTAAACTCTTGTTGTGCCTTTTACGCTGCTATTTATTCTCACACTACTGGGACTCAGTGAAGTGGAATTCAATGAATTCCCTTCTTTGTTTTCTGCTCACTTCCCCAATAGAAGCTTCTCTGACAGAACAACACAGCACAATTGTTCTTCTTTGTGTCTCTTACTTTATGGTTAATTTAAAGTATGTGTTCATGTAAGAAATGAAATGGAAAAAACAGTCTGAGGATGTGTTCATGTGTACATATTATTACACGTTTGTTTCTCCTCTCCCTGCAGCACATTGGCCCGGCTATCCCTGAGGTGAGCTCCATCTGGTTCAAGTTATACCTGTATCATGTGACCGGCCAGGGCCCGCCCTCCCTGCTGCTCTCCAAAGGCTCCAGGCTCCGCAAACTGCCGGACATATTCCAGGTAATCCAAAGACTAATAATTAATCAGATAAGTACACAGTTGAGTAAGTAAACGTATGCTGATAAAGAATCTGTGTAAGCTAAAGAAATCTCTTTTGAATTCGGATAAGAAAAGCCCCACATGATGTGATAAGGAAAAACTCATTTTCGAGCCCAATCACTGATGTGATTTGGCACTTTTTCATTCGTCTTTGACTTCTGCCCTTTTTAAGTTTTGACTTTGTAGTTTCAGTTGGCAATCAGAGCACAGGAGGTAAAGTTTTAGGCCGTTTCCTTTTGTCCCCGCCAACCTTCATTTCTTAACCTGGCGCATCACAATCACAGTAATACCACACCGTGCACCTGCAGCTCCCTTCCCATGGCTTCCTGATGGTCTTGGAATTTTTTTTAACTATCCTGGGAATGTGAGACGGAGAACAAAAGAGAATTTGATTTTGAAATTCTCAGGGGAGGACAGGTAATATCATGCAAATAGGTCACTTTATTGGAACATAGCAGCATGCATTTTTCTACTTCCCATTTTATTGAATTTAACAGTTTCACAGTGAACTGTAGGATTTAATGACTCATTAAGGGGAAAGCCATGCAAGTGTCATGACATGTAAAATTAGCAGCAGGGTGGACGTTTAATTATTTTAATCAGTTTGATTTAGTTATATTCAGTTGACATGTCAGTATGAACGGAGGAGGGACGTTTCCTCTTTATTATGCATTACATGCAGATTACTAAATGTTACTGAGAGGCACTGAATCCCTTCCTTGACCCGTTTTTCTTTGTCCAGGTCTACGACAGGTTGTTGATCACCTCCTGGGGTCACGACCCCGGAGTCGTGCCAACATCCAACGTGCTGACCATGCTCAACGATGCCCTCACGCACTCGGCTGTACTAATCCAGGTAAACGCACTCATACGAGCTGCAATTTAACGCTTGTTTAAGGATTCTTTGGCTTAATTGCTTCAACTTAAACTTGAGAACATTGCATCATCTCATGTTATGCATCTACTCTTCGTGTGTTTTCACTCATAACATTGTGTGTGTGTGTGTGTGTGTGCGTTTGTGTGTGTGTGTAACCCTCAGGGTCACGGTATGCACGGCCACGGAGAAACCGTTCACATCCCGTTCCCCTTTGATGCAGAAGATCAGAAAGGAGGTGAGTAATTATCTGGATAAATCTATAACATCACTTAGACATTATACAGCCTTTATGTTATGCTAATCCAAGAATCATTTCATCAAAGCTACATCATTTTACCAAATAATTTTTAATGGACACACTACTATTTCTGAGCAGGATAAAGAATCAGAATTTACTATCTTAGAAAGGAATGGCAGACTTCGTCATTCGCTTCGCAGAGCTATCCACTTCGAGGTTGAGGAGGTCAAAGCCACTTTTTTATTGAGGATAAACCAAGCAAAAAATAATGATACACGAGTAATATCAGCATTAGTGTGCCGTCACAGCCATGTTGTGCGTAAAATGATTGACAGTCAAGCTTTTCTCCTTTCTCTGGTGACTCAAATATTCAGTTTTAGGCTCTTAGAGTTTTAACACGTCAAACATCATAAAAAGGATTTGAATCCTCTGAAATCCGTCTCTTGTGATTTGTGTGAGAAGCTTAACTCTTAACACTGATCTCCTTTAACACATTTTCTCTCACAATATTACATCCGTTGTAAAAAACAACAACCTGATTTTACATGAATGCCATGCTGCGCAGATATTAATAGAAGTATCTATGGAGTCCTGTTTAAATGAACATTGTTTGTGTTGTCTCTGTGCAGACTTCTCCTACTCCAACATGTGTGTGCACAAGTCCCTGCAGAAGCTGAAGGAGAAGGTGGACCTGGAGCACCAGTGTGGCTACGTCACCATGCTCAACTCCAACAACAGGCACCGCCGCAGACCCAGCGACAGTGCTGAGTGCAGAGGTAGGACACACTCTTTACCATGTGCCAATGCAGATGATTGTATGTGAGAGACAAGACATATAGTTGAATTAGTAGCAATAACCTTGCCTCTGATGGCGCAAATTAGATAAAGATTGCCCACAGTCCAGTTTAATTATTCTGTTTGTCTGCATAATTGTGACCCTTATTGTGATAGGCTTTGCTAATGGACGCGGATCGAACAGCATTAGCCTTTACCTTGAGATGTACTGATTGAATATTGCTGACATTATTGATCACAGATTTTGTTTAACATAGATATTTACGCACATGCAACCACATTTGTCCTTATGTATTGACAGACCTCTGATATTTATTTTTACATAAGGGAAATGCCTTTAATGAAGCTTCTTAACTAAAAGGCACTCAAGCTGTAATTTAGCTGTGAAACAACCTTTCTGTGCCTTAATGCTGATGGAGATTTGTTGCTTTTCTCCAAGGGGACACCCATCTAGGTGGAGGCCTGGACACCAACGGCAGCACTGAGTCTTTTGAGCTCGTGACAGAAGAAAACAACGCGGAAAGCAAAGGAAAGACGGACGGTAGGGCTACTTCTTTGGTAAACGGGGACAGTTCACCCCATCAAATCAAAAAGTGTTGTAGTGGTAAGAGGAAAAATATATATTTTTGATTTAGGGGTGAACTGTCCCTTTTTTAATGCCTCTTCTCTGTCCTCTCCTTCAGGCCTGTCTTCTGAAGACGAGTGGGTCCCTCTTGAACTGTGCTTCGGCATGCCCCTCTTCAGCTCCGAGCTAAACCGCAAAGTGTGTCGGAAAATTGCCTCGCACAAACTGTGCAGCAATGAAAGGTACGTAGAAAAAAACTTTTGTTTAAAAACAAGGACGTGTGTAGTAGCGGTTGCGAGACTTGTTTTGACTTTGTTGTTATTTCAGCCTTCAGGAGCTACTTTACTCGAGCCGAAAGCTGTCGCTGAAGGTGTTGAGCTTCGTTCAGTCATTCCAGGTAAACACACTGTGCTCTCTCTTCAGGTGGCCACTTGAGAATACTCTCAGAAAAAGAAAAGAAAGGAAATTAAATGAAATAACAATGTCCCGTGAAAATATCAGCAGTTGGAAATGTCATGTTTCAAAATGAGTCTGTTGGATTTAATCAAGATTAAAGACTGATTAATAATCTTAAGGGATATAACACACTTCACACAACATGACGATTAAATCTTTAATTTGGAATAACACGCTAAAGGAATAAGATGGGCAACCTTTTGTTTTTAATTGGCATTTGCGAAATAATAACAGTATACTTTTCTTCTCAGTTCTTTATTTAGCTGTCATTTTCATTCTGTACATTCGCAAAACCCATAAAGATATTTTTTATCATTTATTATGCCAGTTTGAGAATAATCTTCTAATTGATGTATGTCGTCTTATTTTATTGAAAGATGAACCAAACCAAACATAAAGTGTGTATTGTACATACATTGTCCTAAAGGTCCAAGCAGAAACTACATAAAGATATGAGAGAAAACAAACAACACAAAAGACCATTATCATAGTTGAGTGCAGCCACACAAAGTTATGAGAGCTGGGTTGAGAGAGAAGTGAAGTATTCTGTAGATTTGTAAATGTTTTGGTTGCTGTTTCCATCTCAGAGAGAGAGAGAGAGAGGAGAGGACAGAGGTGAGAGAGAGAGAGAGAGGGTGAGAGAGAGAGAGACAGAGGTGAGAGAGATAGAGAGAGAGAGAGAGAGAGATTACAGAGAGACACGATTGAGAGATAGAAGAGAGAGAGAGAGTTGAGAGAGAAGGATGTTGGACTAGAGTACGCGCCGGAGAGCGAGACATCACGAGGGCCTCTCTCTGCGTCTCGCGCGTCTACTCTCCCATCTTTTCTCTCTGCTCTCTCTACTCCTCGCTTCTCTCGCTCTCTCTCTCATCTCTCTCGAGAGAGAGAGAGAGCAATATTAAGCAGAAAGGAAAATGTAATAGAAAAACAATTTAATAGAAAGATTAGTTTGGTAGTACAAAGGAAATGATCAAAACAAAAGTATATAACAAACCCCAGGAGAGGTAAGAAATCCCAAAAGGCTTATAGTACAACCACCCGTCTAGAAGTGATCCTTATACAATGGATATTTGTTACCTTGACATAATGAGATTTAGACATGTAGTTTTAAATCTGAAGACCCTGTCTCTTTTGTCTCAGACCTTCCAGATGTAACTGAGCCTCTCAACTCTTTCTGCATATTTGTATACACACATTTTATGCCACATGATTAAGTGTTTGGTGGGACTGGATGTTTTAAAAAGCGGCCACAGAGTGTTTATCAGACAGGAACCATTCTACTTGGCCTTTCCCAACTTTTTTATATTGTCCCAGAGAAATGTATCCTTGTGTCCCCGTATACCTGCGTGTTCTGATCTGTGACATTCGCCCTGTGTTGGCAGGACTTCACCCAGCCCTCTGACCTGGACAGCGGCGTGTCGAACCCTCTCAGTCAGCCCCCGGCGGAGTCCGGTGTCCCCCTGCCCGCCCTCAACCTCATCTTCAAGGACGGGGAGCTGAGCGAGTGGAGCGGGCGGGCCCCTCCTCCTCTCGACATCTCGGCTCTGCAGAAGGACCAACCCGCATAAGCCACTCCCCAAAAGAACTTCCAAATTTGGCCACGAGGAGAAACATGTCATCAAAATGGCTCCTCCTCTCACTGAGGAAATAGTTTTTCGAGGTCCAACCCTGCATCGTGTCTATCAGTATCCTGTCACGGGAAAATTAGCCCCGCCAGCACTTCATTCACCTACTGTATGAGGAATCCTTCTGACAGTGTTGCCAACACTAGTTTGAACCCCTCTCCCCCACCTCGCCGTTCCCCTCTGTGATTCCTCATATTCACAGCAAGGCAGTGTTATCTGTTGGAGTGGTGCTATTATCACAGTATATAACAGTGATGCAGGTAAATGGCATTTTACCTGGAAGACCATTGAAGTGGAAACACACACGCTGTTCTCCACTGACTTAGCCCCCCTCCCCCTAGCCCACCCCTCCCTACTTCAATCAATGGATGTTCTGTGAGAGCGGAGTGTAAAGTGATTAATAATTGTATAGATGTTCTAAAAATGACTCGCAAAAAATAAACGATGAAGTGTGACCTCTTCAGGAATCATTCGACAATATGCATATTCTAGGACCAAGTTTTTGGATTTACCAGAGTCCAGATACGGACCCCGCTGCCTCCCTGTGTTGTCTCACGTTAAGTGATCCGATGCATGATACTGTTGCACAACTCATAAAAGAATACTTTCCTCTTTACTTGTAATCAATATCGGGGGCATTTATTATTTGCACTGTGCAGGATTTTTTTTACAAACCTGTGGATGAAGTAATGTCATGTAATTCTTTTTTTTTTAAACGTTGGATCCCTTGTATTGCGCACATGGTTTTAGAGATTAACCACAAGAAAGTTTTCCCTCCTTTGAAATTGACTGGGCATCAGAGAAACTGCAGTTTTTTTTTTATTCTTTCTTAATATTTGTTTTCTCGGTACAAAAGAACACCAAAGACCATTTTCTTTTCCTGTATCATTTTCTTTTCTTTTTCTTTTTTTTTCTGCCTTATCACTGTCAGCCAATCAAAAACTACCAGGTCTTTAATCAAATCTCTAGATTTGATTTGCTTATGTTTAGTTTTTTTTTTACAAATGATTTATGCACATTTGAATGAGTGTGTCTATAACCCATAAAATCAACAACATTGAGCTACAAACTACCAACCGTCGCCCCTGTTGAAGAATCTGACAAGATTAACCAAGTGTACCTAATTCCATAGAACACGAACAGTCAGGTCTGTGTGTTTGACCCAGGCCCGTTGCCGGCCAGCATCTCCCCCTGGATCGACTCCAGTTTGTGTGCAGTGCAGTGCACTCTTGGCTAGCGCACCACACTCTCCAGGGGATTCTGTTTACACCATGTTGAAAAATGAGGTTTGTAGTGTAGAGAGGAGAAGGCAACTTCGCTGTGAAGGCTGTCACAGACCCATGGGATGGAAATGCTAATGCTTTGCCCAGTGTTTCAGAGATGTGGTGGCCCAAAAAAAGTGTCTGAAGTCTGTCATGAGTTTTCAGTGTGGCTCCAAGAATATAGATGACATTTTATTGCATTTAGAATACTAACTTATTTTGTTGTGTATTTCTTTTCTTTCTTTATTTTATTTAAATCTGTCTCTTGCTGTTTTTGACCAACTTGTGGTTGTTGTTTCTAATAACATGACGCTGGAAAAAAAACAAAAAAAAACTAACATGAGGTCCCGTTGAAGCATGATGGCTGTGTAGAAACTGTTGTGTGTATGTTGTGTATTGTACACCTCACTCTTGGTGTGTTTTCATACACGCCTACTTTTCACAGGTCTAGTTGCAGTGCTCGGTCATCCCAGATATCCCCCATCCTCTCCCAGGTCCACCACAGTGTTTAAAAAATAAAAATAAAAAATAAAAAATGCTAGTTTTATATGTCAGCCTATATTTTAGGAAATCTTTGTTGTAGCTTGTTTATTGGGACTGTGAATATCATTGACTGAGATAATAATGATGATGCTCTTGTAATTAAATGGGATAAAAAAACAAAATAAGAAAGTGACATTCCTTCAACATGCACTTCCTCCTTCCTGGCTCCATCTCCCTTCGGCTCCTGATACATGTTATTATTACAAATAAATATGTAAAAAGTATATGAAAATATAAATAAATATGTAATAAGAACAATCTCTTTTTTTCCTCTGTGAAAATGTATCTCTGTGACATTTCTCCTGATCTATGCTTTGGGGTTTTGTATGACTGATTTCAGCCTCTACTGGCTCTGAATTGTAGCCAATTGCATTACAGGATATTGAGCCGTACTCGGTTGATGTTTTCCTCGCCCGGTGGAACAGATGGCGTGCAAGACGCAGCGGTCCGGATGCTCCGTCCATCTGCCTCAAGTACACACTTGTTCACCCATCCCTGTAGATTTAAATGAACACTTAGCTGGAAAACAATGTCTAATACATGGCTTTGAAACCTTTTGAAGAACTATGAAAACCCCACATCACCGGACAGGTGGAGCCCCGCCTAATTGACTGTCTCCCAGGCCTCCCTGCTCCAGTAATTTACCAGCAGCACAAATTACATTGTGTCACTGGGGGGCACCAGGGGCGTAAACTGGGTCATGCCACCCGAGGATGGGAAAGAGGCAGTCAAATGGGCCGCATGTCCCCACTCTAACCGTTCATTTCTTTCCAAACACCGCACTGATTCTCGCTCGGGAAAGTGTAACGCATCTGCTGAATTCATTCTGCACATTTGTTATTTTTGACTTCCATCTGTAGCATGAATAGCTTGTAGCGGATTTAACTATTAATTAATGCATGCACTTTACTTAGACTGTACTTTACTTAGACTATCGAAACTGAACGTTTACTTTAGATAAAAGGCTTTAACATAAAATGACTTAATACCAGCGCTCCACTTTCTCTTAAAGAAGGAAAATTAATAGCAACAATTAATTAAGTCACTCAAAATCTGAACTGATCAAAGAGTTCACTCTGTAATACTAATACTTCAAACACACAATACATGCATACATAATCGTGTTCTCTAACCTCTAAAAGAGAAAATTATTGACTACTGAATAAGCATATAAAAGCATATACAATGTACAGTAAATGACGCAAAGTCCTGAAGATGGACCAGTGCAATGACTACAGGACACTCCTAACTCTTTCATTAAACTCACAATGCAGAAACGCACAGTTTGACCTACTCGATTGAAGGCTGGGTGGCAGCGGTGTAGAGGGAGGCAGAGGAAGGCAGAGGAGGCCACGGAGGCGTTGGATCTGGCGTACTGAAGCGTTCCAGCGGTCCGGAACCTGCGGTGCAGTTCGGCTTGACCTGAAACTCTCTCTCTCTCTCTCTCTGGGATGCTGATGTGTTTCATGACCCACCGTGCAGGTTGGTGGCTGTCGGTCTCTTCAACTCCAAATTGGTTTCAGAGCTCGAAAAATGGAGATACTGAGCTCTGTTTTCTTCAGTTCCTGACTGCAAAGTCTTGGGCAAGTTGTTAAGCGCTTAGAGCTCAGTGGATCCGATTGAGCTCCAGGCACATTGCTTGCTTGCTTCGAAAAAAGAAAAACTCAAGAGAGAGGGTAAAAGTCTGCAGAAGTTTTAGTTTAGCATGTTAGCATCCTAACATCTGACTATTAGCACTAATAACAAGGTACAGCTGAGGGCGATCCAATTTGTAGGTATTTTGTCAACATTTTGATTATGAGTTTAAAGACCCCGGGTAAAGTTATTTAAATTCATTCTAATCCATCTAATAGAAATTTCACTCAGAACCACTTTTCCTCTTTCATGGGTGTGCAAGAAGAAACGTTTGGGATCACCAAAGTCTTCCTCTGTGGACCATAAATGCCTGCAAAACAATTACCTGGTATCCAATAACTAGTTGTGGACCAACAAATGTACGAACCTTGACACAGTGCCACGCGGCTCATTAAACGTTGCTTCAGCTTGACCTGAAATCCTGCATGAAGATATTTCAACGCTGATTTTGAACCCTGTGAACCAGGTTGAATCTAACTAACCAGGGAAAACATTTAATCTGGATTAGTCAGAGTTGGAAATCACATAGTGTGATCCTGTTCAGCTCTAAGAGAGCTCAGTCTCTTAATTAACCTGATAGTCTTAAGGAGTGCTGCCCAAAAGCCTCCATGCTAATCTGCTGAGTCCACTGAGGCCCATGAGGCCATTCTGCCTGTTTAAACTAGATGAATGGATCAGATGGAGGTTTTTTTTCTCCTTCTGGTGAGACACGTCCTCTATCATATCAACTGTACTGGATGACTCCTGTAGTCAGTTTGTAATCGGTCCCTCCAGTGGGTACTTAGCTCAGTCCCTGGGTCAATCTCAGGTTCATCCGCTTTGTGCTTTGCGTCTCTGTCTCTGTTCTTCACAGAGTTGAACATTAGTGTCAATGTACAGCTTGTTAAACATAAACACTCTCCCAGCCTCTCACTCCCAGCCTACCATTTCCAAGACAGGTGTTTTCACATGGAGGCTGCTGCAGCGTGTGCCATCGTCGGGGCATAGCACATTTCCTTCACCCCTGGGATACAGTGGTGAGAAAATAGCCCATAACTGAGAGATAGTCTAGGCAGGCCACAAACCACTACAAGTGTAATAGAGACATTATGATCCCACCAGGATATGGAGGGAGCAAATGACAGTGCAGCTTCAGTTCATTTAAGGACTCGCAGGTGGTCAAAACAGATGTTGTACCACAGTCTTCCTCACTGTGAAGGGTTATAGGGCCACATCCAGCTACTGTAATAAACCAAGCATGGAGGTTTGCTATAATAGATGGGTAGGTATGAAGAAAATATATATATTTTTTTCAAAACAATAAAAATCACCCCATTAATAAATGGAATACTAAATAAGTAAAAAAAAAAAATGTAGTGTAAAAAATAACTCACAAAGAAAACATTTAAAGAACTTAAAATTAATTTCAAAATAATATAACTTACTTAATAAAAGTAATTAATTAACAAACATAATAAATAAATAAAATACAACTAAACAAAGATAACTACAATACAATGCAATACATTAACTAACTAATTAAAATAATACAAATAAAATAAAACATATTTAATCCTATAGACCAGTATAGGTCACTAACAGTCCGGACCCAGACACGACCTATTCGGACCCGCTCTGTTTCACGAAGGGCGACGCTTCGCACACACCTACACACACAAACAGAGTGGAGGAAAGGAGAGGAGTGAACTAGACAGTGACATAGCTAGGCCTATTTTAGGTGGGCTGTCTTTTTGTGTGGAAAGGGGTTAACTATACAGATATATTAAAATATTGTTTCCTAATCGCCCCAAAACTCCCTTTCATACTTTACAATGTAATCTACCGGGCACTAAGACCCTGGGGGAGGGGAGAGATGGCTCAGAGTAAATCAAGGGCGCTAGGACCCTGGGGAAAAGGGTGCCGCCATAGACTGTACGGGTGTAGCACAGCTTTGATATCATGATGGATATCTGTAACTTCTGACAAGTCCTGCTTGAGACGAGAGGTTGACATTTTGGAAGATACACTGTGTGAAATTCTAAGAAGTTATTAATATATGTTAGCTTTTAATAACTCTAGGAAAGGGAACAGTGTAGTAACATTAGGTCTTCTATGTTTGTTGGTGTACTGTCAGTAGTCAACAGTAACTGGCTAGCTACAGAACAGCTAACGTTTGTTCACTATGGGAAACAATTGTAAGCAGGAAAGGGTGAATAGCCATTCTAACTAACATAATCTGCCAATGTGCATTGATCAGGTGGATATAAGAAGAGTCCTAAGGAAAGGTGGCAGCTCTGCCACAGGGAAGCAGCAGCAAAGAACAAGTGATGTTGGAGCCAACAGTGTGATGGAGGTTAGTTCAGGTCTAGGAGTAAATGAGCAATGTTTGGATTAAATTCCTGTAATAAGCCACAGTACTAGCTAAATAAATCATTAATAAAAACACATAGCCCGAAGTTCCAGAGAATAAAGCATTTGATTAGATCGCTTTGCCACTCTCAAAAAGAGAAGGAATTCTTTGACGCTTCCACCTACACGTGTCTGAAAGACAGATGGCGTGTTTAAGAGTGCATAGGATTTCTTTTTGTCTTAAAGCGCACCAGATTTACGCAAATGTACTTTCTTTTGGGCAAGGGGGGACCTGTGTCCTATTATAAATTGGTGTCAGTGTTTTCTCCAATCATTCAATGTTTTTATGATGATACATTAAAGAAGAAAATATGTCTGTTGCTTTGTAGTTACCGTATCTCAGCTTCTTTTTAAATCATTTTTTATTATTATTTCCACCCAACCCCATGGGCTCACAGAGATTAGCAAGTATAAGATTAGTAAGAAACAATTTTAAATTCACATCCAAATGAAAAAAACTGGGATTCCCGGCTCATGCTCCTTTTTGAAGAATAAAGTTTTCAAAATGAAAATATTTCACTTAATTATGGTATTTTTTATACTTTGATTGATTGATATATTTTTCATATTAGTGTTGAGAGTTGTGCCCCCTCCCCTTACCAAGACCACAAAGTTCTATTAGATCTAGCATCTTCATTTTGCACCAGATGCATACAATTCACTTTAAAATGTTAAACAAATTCTTCCCGGGGGAGCATGCCCCCGGACCCCCCTAAAGGATGTGAAGTCCACCCTACTCCTAAAACATGTCGACATGACTAAGGCCAGGTTAACATGACTAATATATTGACAACGCAACCAGCACAAAACACTATGGGTGTGTAGTGGCTTTGCTCAGTGCAAAACTCCCAGACATACTTATCCATCATCACGCCATCTGAGTTCCTTTAGTGGTAATTGTACTACTATGCAGGTGCACACAGCTCCACCTCACCTCTGGGCCCAACCAAACTTGAAAACCTAGCTATGCCCTCCGGAACTAGAGAATCACCGCACGCCCCCACTCACGAAACTCCGACAGCACCCACCCTCTCAAGGACCTCGTCCGGACCTTTGCTTGAGGAAGTGTTCTCTAACTGAATTTTTGTTGAATACCCCTGCTGTAGACCTACAGTAAAAATATGCAAAAGTAGGCTAACATAAATGTATCCCAAACATCAACTTCATCTGAATTAAAGCCAAATAGAAAACGTTTCATGCTCAAACTTGTTCAGACAAAGGCACAACATCTATAAAAGCATGTAAGTCTTTTCTGAAGATAAGGAGTGGATTTTAAAGGTGCAGTGAAGAAAAGTGCGCGCACTTCCGCTTTAAAAGCGAAGCTGTAGCTGGAGAGAGTCTGTGTGGCGATGCCGAGCCCCAGATCTGCTTTCAGTTCCCCGCTGGCTGTGTTTCTGCTGCACTGTGCGCAGTGTGTGCGCCGTCATCACAGTGGACTAGTTCACCTGCGCTGTAGACAAATACACATTGGATTTGAACTCTTATTGTTTCCATATGTGGAAGCCGGCAGACGGAACTTTACGCAGGGAAACAGCAGGTGAGTCTACGAGGCTACACCTGACGGATAATTCTCCTCGCTGAATTTGAAAACAGTTTGTTGTTTCCTCCCAACTCCACTTGTTGATGGGGCACTAACAGGCGACTCCTGTCAGTAACAAAACGGAGATACACTTATGCGTAATTTGGATAAAACCCTGTCCGACGGCAGGGCGCTGACGTTTTAACCTGTGAGGTGTTGTCGCAGATGATGGTGATGTTTGGCGACCGGTAGCCCGACATCAGATCGTATTACACAGGCTGCTATCTGGTGAGGAGCGGCATGGGGAACCAGATGGACAAACTGTCACATTTAAGTTACGCAGAAGTTCCCACGGTGGACCCGAACGGCGTGGACACGGAGGACGGTCCACGGATCGGCGTCTCTTACATATTTTCTAACGACGACGACGAGCTGGAGGATGGCTGCGCGGTCGACGGCTCACATAAGGACCCGAATAAGGAAGAGAAACATTACGATCAGCGCGACGAGGTGGAGTGCGCCGTCTACAACAGAGATGAGTGCATTTACGAGAAGAGAGTCAAGTCTGCCAACCTGGAGGTTTACTCTCCGGAGAATCTACTAAACAAATGTAAAGCAGGGGACCTGGTGGAGTTTGTGGCCAACGGGCAGTTCCCGCACTGGGCTGTTTACGTGGGGGACTTCCAGGTGGTGCACCTGCACAGAGCCGAGGTGAAAAATAGCTTTTTGACAGATGCAAGTCAAGGTAGGAGGTGTAGGATTGTGAACGACTTGTATAAATTCAAAGCTCTGGGTCCTGACATGGTGGTGCAGAACGCGATGGAGCAAGTGGGCTCAAAGGACCGAGAGCTGAGCTGGAGGAACTCCGAGGGCTTTGCCGCCTGGAGCAGGTTCGGCAAGAGGGAGTTTAAAACGGGTGGGGAGATACGGATAGGCAAGCAGCCCTACAGGTTGAAAATATTCATATCTGACACACATTCGCACGTGTTGGAGTTTCAGAGTTTGGAGGACATGATCATGGAGAAGAGGAGGAACGATCATCTGGGCAGGACAGCCGTGTTGCAGGAGCTGGCCACTCACTTCAGCAGCGTGGAGGAGATGAAAAGTGAGCCAGACGTTGACTGATGCCCGGCTGCTCTTTTTTGAATGCGCTTCAAAAATAAATGCTTTGCAAGTAGAGTAGCTTTGACCAAACATAAACTGTTACACCCTGCTTTAATCTATAGCAAGCCTTCACTTTATTTCATTTTTAATTGGAGCACACATGTCATCATTTCTACTCGGGTCATTTTTGTTTTGTTTTCACGTGAGTCTATAAAAATGTTAATGCCTTAAAGCCACAATCATCAACATCCTCAGATGCGTAATGGCCTTAGCAATTATGAGTTCAATTATCTGGGAAAAATTGAATTGATTGAATTAGTTAGTAGGCTTGTTTGTAGCTCCGCCTCACCACACAGAATGTATAGTTTTTATAAAATCTTTACACATTTGTCTCAAACTGTCATGATTCTGCAAGTAGAGTGAATGTTTCTCTATTTATAATGTGTCCCGTTACTTGATCCTTGTGTGCCCTCAGCTCAACCCAGACAGAAATGTGTCAGAGCTGCTCGCTGAATACAAGAAGGATTCTTTCTGCCTTTTCTTAAGGGTAATTCTCACACCAGCAACATGTTGGAGAAAATGTTGTGTAGCTGGTCTTGTGTTACACTGATCAAAGTCTGTCTTTACTGTACCCAAAGTTCAAGTAAACCATGACCCCTTGTCTCTTTTTGAAATGACTCTTCTCTCATATTGTTTTACTTACATGCACACAAATATGAATTTCATCCATTTCTGTTTGGTTAATTAACACTGACTATATGTGCTTGTTCCGTTATCTTCATGGGATCTCAGAGTGTTTCTTAAAAAAGAGTATTTGTCATTAGCTGGGAAGACAAAAACCACATGAATCTTGCTAGTAAACAAACCCAACGGGTGGCGTGCGCATCTTGTCCCCTCCCACCTCTACTGAAATGTTATCTCCTTCATGTTGGAGGCCTCGGCTCGCCAGTACATTTTACATGCTCCTGGAGCCACCTACTGTAGCGGGAACTACCACAAAGGCAGTTTTAACTACTTTGCCAGGTGTTTATATGTCTGTGGACAGATTTTGTCACTGCAATAGCGTCACGTGTACAAGATGCAGTCACAAAACTATACAGGTGTGTGTGGTTGGGATCTAAATATAGGCTTAGTTCAAAGATGGGTGTGGCCCGAGCAACGGTGATGGAAATAGGGTGTAGAATTGTGCCATTGCCCCCCCCCACCACACTTTGAGCTCCTGGCCCCTTTTGGTGTCGCGACTGGTGTGATTCCATTGCAAGATGGTCTTTAGTCTGTTAGTCGATACAATATAAGTTGTATTTAGCGCCGTCCGCACATGTTGCTGACGTAGGGCAGTTTTTACAACTTGCCAAAACGTGTCATAATGTCAAATGCTGGTTCAGCATGTTTGCATGAAAACAAACCGGTTTAAGCTTGTATACCTCGGACAGGCAAAACCTGAAATCGACCTAACGCTAGGTGTAGCCCTACCTAACTCAATGGCAATCGAAATGACATATTGTATTAGAAATCATAAAGGGGGCCTAAAGCAACATTCCTCCAGGGACCCTACATTCCTAGTATCCTAGTTCCTCCTCTATAGGAACCAGATATGATATATATTTTTTGCTTTCAATTGAAAGTTACTTGTAGTAAAGGAAAAAAATTGCTTGGATGAAAAACTTTTTACAGAAGGACAGAAATGCTCCTCCATGATTGTTTTATATCAGAACTACAATGAATGTTTGCAGCCAATTTTAGACCATCTGCCACCTTTTTATTATTACACTAAGATTGACCGTAATATCAATAAAGTAAATTGTTGTTGCATTTAAATTCACTGCATATTTTCTGTAGGATTCCAGACTATTTTGTTTTCTCTTCAGCCCTGAAGAACATGAGGGAACATTGTTATGCAGAGTGTTTTTACAGCCTCAGCGTGATGAAACGACATTCTATCAATGTAAAGAGTGCTCATTGTGCCCTGATGATGGCAGTGATAAGCTTGTTTAGTCATCGTTGGAGAAGCCTTTGCTATCTGCAGTTTTCCACCAGTGATTCTCTCCCATCAGAAAGTTTTACTTTCAATTGTTATGTTTTGTTTTTTCTCACATAAATGTATGAGTGTATTCATTTCTGACATGCTACTCTCAAGGCTAACATTCATTTCCAACTCATAACTTGTTAAGTTTAAGCATCAGAATAACAGGAAGCGGTTAACCCACAGCTGAAAACCTGGAACTGTCTGACATACAGTTTCAAATAAATCAAGACTATTTCACTTGAGTTCATCTACAACGCTCTAATCTATAAATATACTCTTATAATGACCAATCAGACTTAAATGTTACTTACAGTATGATGCTTACAGTATGTTCTGCTGGTATGTGGCTGCTTTAGTGCTGCATTTTCCCAGTTGCTTTAATGTTCCTTGCAGCGCTGAAAATACAATTAAGACACATTTAACTCTCTTTAGGGTCTTGCCAAGTTCAGCCCTTCCTAAATCAATTTTATATAATTTATGTATTTTAATAAGACAGGAAAGCAGCTGTGCAGATGTTACTGCATATAGCTGCAAAGATGGGAGCATCCTGTATGTGAGGTGCAGTGCAGATAGTTGAGCGTTGCGTTGCAGGTCCTGGTTCTTGAGGCTTCTGGCTTAATTTTGAACATCATGACCGATGAACTTGAGCGCGAGGAGGCAAGGTCGGTGCCTGCTGTTGGTGTTTCTAGTTTTCTAAATACATCAATGCAGTGATGCCCAACCATTTTGTTTGCAGCTCCTTAAAGGAATATTTCACCCACAAAAGGATACTTTGTATTTCATTTACACATCCTGTGTTACCTTGAATTCTTGAAGAAAACTTTTGTTTTTCTCGCATGCCTCAACGGTGAACCAAGAACCCAAAAAACGTAGAAAAGTCTTGATGAAGTGAAATAAATGGGAGGGGGGGGGGCTGCAACTCATGCAGTATAATCCAGGTCTCATGTATCCAGTAGTACGCTCACTGCTTCCTAAACACATGTATTTTTGCTAAAACCTTGCTATTAAAACACTTTTGCATTAACAGTTTTACAGTTTGGCGTGCGCGCTATTCATCCTTGCGACTCTGTGTTTTAAATCGTAAGGTTTTAGTGCAAATGCATGTGTTTGGGAAGTAGTGAGCACACGATGTGTTCTGCACGAGTTGTGTGAGAGTTTGCAAACGGATGTTTTGATATAGTTTTTGTTAAACGCGGTTCCCATTTACTTTAAATCATCAAAACTTTTCTCTTTTTTACTTTTAAAGCATGTAATTGATATATAAAAGGTCATTTTGTGAGTGAAGTATTCCTTTAACATGAAGCGATGTCTACTTACTTTTATCACTGAGTGTATACCATTTCTATACAGACCAGTCCTGCTGTAGTACATTGGGAGGGTGCACTATACAGCTCTTACAGTGACGCAGCATTAACTCTCTCACAGGCCATTCCTCTTGAAAGCTTGGACATAATAACCTAATCATAATCAACTGTCAGCGCTTCCTGCAGGTACCTGCTGCTGCAACTGTGTAGGTTTTTTTCCATAAAGGATGCTGATGAAGCGTTAGATTTGTTGCTGTATAAGAGAGCAAGAAATCAGAATTTTGAATCTATGTCCCACTGTAGCTGAAATCAGATCATGTGCTGCACATGTGAGAGGCATAGAGTGCATGAGGAGTAGAAAGTAGCATTTTTAACAAGCCTTGTTTTAAAAATGTTATACTTGCAGTCAGAAACAATTTACTTCCCACATGTTTACTGCCTCCACACACCTACATGCAGATCAGTGGTGCACATCAACGGAAGTTTAAAAACCTGTTTGGGAGGCTCATCTTGAAGTGGTCCATTTCCCATTCCCACCACATGGGTTATTTAGCTTTGGAGAAAAAAAGGAAATGCTTTTCTATTGTCCAAACACTTCACAAAAAGCCCCAAAAGGCTTTCAGTACAAGAGCCTAGAGATTGCATATATTGTCAGTTTTTGAGCTCAGGGTTTTCTATATCGATTTAGTTATGTGCATCTGCGACTCTCATACAAGGCCTGCCTTTATATAATAATGACTTTGTTTTCAGGCAAAATATCTAACTTGAAGCAGCGGTTTGAGTAGAAATAGGCTTATTCACTTTCTTTCCGTGACTTTCATGAGGCGATCGATACCACTCTCATGTCTGGATGCTAAATATGAAGCTGGAGCCAGATCCAGTAACTTCCAGAAGTTTCCACTGGTTGCTTGGCAACTGCTTCAGGGCAATGAATATTCTAGTTTAGATTAAACAAAGGCGATATAAAGCGTTGATTAGCGAGCTTCAAAGGTGCTGGTGGATTGTATTCCCTTTGGACAGAGCCAGCTTCCTGTATTTATGCTAAGCTAAGCTAACCAGCTGCTGGCTTCATATTTACCGTACAGGTATGAGAGTTGATCTTCTCATTAAACTCTTGGCAAAAAAGCAACCAAGCATATTCAAAAAATAAAAATAAATTGCTGAACTATTCCTCTAATGATCAAGAAAAAATGTCACTAGCGCTGGAACAAAATATAATTACTGTATTGGTAAAAATAGACAATTCTGTAGCGAAATTAGTCAATTGAATCAGTGCAGCATCTAAAAAGAAACACATTCACGCATGAATACAAGTACACACACACACACACACACACACACACACACACACACACACACACACACACACACACACACACACACACACACACACACACACACACACAAATCATAATCTTATAAAAAAAACAACAGACCCAATTTAGGACACAACATGGAGGCCCACATTGGGGTTTCTTTTCTCCAACAAGTAATCAAGTGTGAATAACATAATTAAAATGTTTGAACTGCATGCACACACTCAAATGCATGCAAATGTTGTAGGATTCAAGTCCTGACATGACGTGTCTGGACAAACAGAGAGGATGATGGGAAAAATTATGTGATTACACCTGCCATGCTGGGAGTGAGTAACAGCCACCGGCAATATCAACAAAGCCTCTCTTTGTGTGTTAGAGTGATGCCAGCAGAACTCCCCAACGCCTCAAGGACAATTATTAAACTGTGACGTCATCGTGCAAAACACTTTGAACGGTGGACTAAACTGTTATATTTGTGTTAGCCAAAAAACACTGGCGCGGTGAATAATGAGAAATCTGTGAGCTGGTCATCGGGATCTATTTAGATGTGAGTCAAAGCTGTAACAGTAGCACGAATAGAGAGAAGTTGTAAAAAGTCAACGATGTGACTCCGACTATCTGAAGTTTGCTAACATTTGCTAATGCTAGCCATCATAAGCTAGTGGTCATACCAGACCAAGTAACCAAGTAATAATAATAATAAACAACAATAACCAAGTAGTTATAATATGAACTCAACTTTTCATTGTGAGAGGACAATTGTTATAATTCTTCTTTCAAAGGTTATACTCTTGCATTAAAGCTGAATTTTAAGATTCTATCAAAATATGAGAGAAAATTATCATTTTTCTTTGACTGTCCATAAACCCTTCCGATTTATATATTCCTTCCCATGTATTGTTGTTTTTCAAGCTCAAGTTTAGGATTCCTGAAGGTGCTTCCTAACAATGGGCTGGTTTTAGCCTTTGATATGTTTGCAACACTTTCTTGGATTCAATTTGTCAACCTCTAAACTTTTCCATTTCACATTACCAGGATTGCTGCCAGAGTATTTTGCCCAAAATGTGGCCCGAAGCTATGGTCTTTCATTTGAGGTCCTCGGTCGAGTGGCACAGCTGAATGGTTAGTGACGGCAAAGAGGCAGGTGGCTTCATTGTCTGCATGAGCTTTGTTTATCTTGCTGTTGTCCCGGTCTTTCCCATGGTAGCACTCACTGGCAGAGGGTCTTTGAACGGATCATTTTGAGATGATACGGCTTCGTGTTTGCCGGGGGGGGTTCACTAAAGTCACTTTAAATAATTAGTTTTAAATGATCCCAAATGGTTTCTAGGTCATTTGCATCAGCTAAGTAAACACAGGCAATTCATATCATGTGTATTTAAAGCTTTTATCGAACAGGTTTGTTAAAGCTGCACGCCTTTAACTAACTTGTAGCGTTGGTTGCATCCGTATCGCAGCAGTTTTATTCATTAATCTCATGGAACACTTGACTAGAAGTCACTTTTCTGCATGACGTGAGGCCGGGAAATCAAGAGCACATTTACATACTGTAACACAACAGTACAGGCGTTTCTCTTCAGGGTTTACGCACCATTAACCTACTAAATTGCACGACACAAGAGCAGAGTGTGTGTGTCCAACAATTTCTATTTATCGCTACCTTATCTGTTGACACAGCTGTATATACAGGCAGAGGTCAGCTTTGAAAGGACTGACACAAGAAATATGTCTTTAGTGTGAATGAATCACATTTCTTGTGCATTTTACAAGGACATTAAACTTTCAATTGGAAGCTCCTATCTGAACATTTGGATGGTTACATCATTTAATTTGGCAATCATTTCATATTTATGGTTTACTGACTTTGTTATTGAGTCTTTGGTTCACCTTATTTCTAATTATTCTTGTTGGCAGAGTCGTCCACTCACTCAAAGTGTCTCTATAGTTCTGTAGAACCATGTGTGCCAAATTTGTGCCAGACAAAGATTAGTCAGTAATTCTTCTACTAACATGTAAGTATGAGCTCATCCAGCATAAGCTTGAAGTCTAAACTGAAACATTTTCATGCTGCTGAATAACACCTTAAGATGAATCAAAGCTCTGAGTCATTAACTGATATTTTGCATAAATCCCAGACTGTAAGAAGTGTATTGGGCATGCCGTCTCTGTCCTCCTTACACATAAAAATGTCTGGGAACAGGAACAGAGTGGTCTAAACGTATTTATCTATGCGTGAATTACGTATAAATATGCAATATGTTAGTGGGTCTGCCAGATCTTGGGGACATATTACAGCTGAACATCCATTTACATCCTCATTATGTGGTCGCATCTGCACAGACTGTGTTGATTTGAATCCCTCTTGGCCACAGTCGTTCCAATGTCTAAAATAATCAGCATTTATTTATGGTCTTTAGAGGCATTGTAAAGTAGAGAAAAGTGTACAACAAAAGGGTAAAGAGCAGGAAAGACGTAGCCCCAAATCAATTTGCATTCAGCCTCTCCTCCTCGTGCAGCTTTCCCCTTAACAAACAAATTAACAGCAACTTTCATGAGGCTGGCTGAGTAATTACTTGTTCAAACTGTGATGCTCTTGAAAGCACAGAAAATGTTACTGCACCACATTGCCAATTTTCACATCAGTTATGAATGCATGTGAGACTTTTTTAATGACTGTCATCTGCTCGCTCACAGTTATTTTCAAACAAAAGGTAATTTTCAGAGTTCACCTGAGTGTATCCCATCTTACGAGTTACATCCGCTGGCTTTTGGCCATTTGTGAAAGTGATTATGGATATGTGTCTATACTGATTAAATTATTGATAAATGGCAAAGTGCACTCCCATAATAGCATAAAGGAGAAATTGTCCCTCTACAAATGTAGAGTTTTCAAGGTTATTACCTAAATATTACCCTCCTCTTTTTTTTCTCTTTCATTGGATTTGAAGAGCACATGATGCAAATAGGCCATAATGGCACGAGCTAAAAGGAAGCATATTGGTCATATCATTTTGATGGCGGATGGAGTGCAGTTGACGGGTAGATTGACGAGCGACGGACCCTCTCTGCGGAGACAGCTGAGGGCCTGCTCTTACTGGCACAGGCCATCTGTCTGGAGATCTGGGCACCAAGGTGTTCCTCCAAAATGTGTGTCACTGTCATCTACAAGCTGATCTCGGGTTGTTTTTCATTTCACAATTCAGCGGTTGAGGTCAAGGTTCAAGAAGGCTGAGATGATCCAAGACAGAAGACTGATGTATCTAAATAGGACAAGTTTAATTTTGGGATTGATAATCAGACTTGGTGACTCTCTTGTGACTTAATTAGCTTCAGGATCTGGCAGTCTGGTCTCTCTCGCAGAGTTAAGGGCTTTGTCTTACCTGTCTCTTCAAAGAGGCCATTTGCTCAGATATAGTGTCAGTGTGCTGAGCTTTCTCCGCTAATGATTCCACAGGCGGCCGAGGTGCTGTCATTAACATCTTTGAGAAAAGAGAGAATCGACTCTTCCGGTACGGTACATAATTCTCCAGAGTGCCGAATGCAGCGAAGTCAGCCAGCGTGCTTACCTGACATTTCAGTATTCATGAAATTGTACCCTCTCCTGATTGTACCCTTTAAACCCCATGGCTCTCTCCCCCTTGATCTGGTCACATCTGGGGAGCACATTAGGCCAAATGTGCATCCACGTACTAATTGCTACTCATTTGCATAAATGTGTGGCTTCCAGATGTCGGGATTGTGCCAAGTCGGGGTAACAGCTGGCAGGGTCAGCTCTCCACCATGTGCGAGTGAACTCCAACCTCCATTGTGGCTCTTTGTATGAAATTGAATTTATTCAAAACATTTTGTTTTAAAACAACAGTGTTTAGAATTTAGGTTGGGTTAGTGGCAGATATGGAATATAATATTTATTACTATGTCTTCAAGAGAGTATAATCACCTGAAATGAAGAGTCATTGTGTTTTCGTCGGCTTATAATGAGCCCTTCATATCTACAGAGTGAACGGGTTCTCTTCATGTTGCACCTCCATGTTTCTACAGTAGCCCAGAAAAGACCAACCAAAGTCTGGCTCAAGAGAGGGCATTTTTATAACCTTAAAACAAAATACTCACCCAAGGCTGGGAGGATGGAGAAAATGAGTTTTTTAATGATCAAAATCTGCAAGTCCCTGCTGAAACAACAAGGTATTTGATGAAAGGAAATGATGAGCCAACACTCAAATTTAAAGAAAGTTAAGTAATGCAACATGCAGAATAAGATATTTGTAAGGCATTGTGTGAAACACTATGTCTCATAATACGATGAAGTTTCCTTTATACATCATAACCAGACAATCGGAAGCTTTGAATGGACACTGACTTTGTTTTCTTTACTCAGCTCTGTGTTCCTGTGAACATCAGGACACAATCGGAAAAAGGAAAAGACAGCATGAGAAGAGGACATTGTTATTGTAAATAACATGTTCAAATATTTAATTTAAAAGTTTCTGTATTTGCAGAAAAACCTGTGGTAACCCAGCAAATCAATTATTATTCACTTGGTATTTACCAGAGGTGCGGTGCACTACGTTCCCTCTGTGTTTGTATTCACGGTGTGTGTGTAAAGCCAAGAATAATGAGCTCACACTCTCTGCCTGGTGTGTCAGCCCAAGCAGAGGAAATTCCAGTGTGTCAAGAGGTTTGATTACAATAATAACAGCGGCACAGAAAACAAAGGATCAAGTCAGTTGCGTGGGGAGCGTAAAGCTAAAGAGTCTTATTCTGATTAAGGGTGTTTTAGCAGCACGTTATATCAGAGGGAATGTTAATAACAGCGTGAGGAGTCACACAGCGCCACAATTTGAAAAACAAGTGTGCTCCAATTACCAAGTGCATGTACTGTAGTTTGTATGAGTTTATTTTGACAATCCATTAAGGTTGATGTTAAACTGATATACTGAGGCAATTTTGCTGTAGAGGAGGGTATAAGTATAACAGTTATACAGCTTTTTATATTCACTCTCCATTTCATGGGAGTCATATCTGCTTTATCAAAAGCACGAGGGAGCCTGTAAGATTACAGAGTCAGATGCTCAGTCATCAACATTGTTTGGAAGCAAAAGGAAATGTCCTGTTATTGTTCGCTTTGTTGATATTGCTGGTTTTATTCCCGTCATTTCTCTTTTTTTTATATCTCCGTTTTATGAGACGCAGTTTGCAATGTTTGTTTTGATAACTGCTACCATTTAAATAACATTGTTATTGTATTATTATTATTGTCCTCGTGCAAACATGTCTGGCACAAGTCAGTCTTCACATTCAAACAATCGTATCGCAGGAAGCTGCATTCAGTCACAACTCAGTAAGAGTGTGGTCGAGCTCTCAGGCCCAGCAGGAAGCAGGTTATGAACCCTACCATTAGGGGAAGAATGTCAATGTGTGTACGTGCGTTTGTGGAAAATTGCATAGAGGTAAGTTCGCAGGCGTCGTACAGAACGATGCCAGCAAGATAACTTACCTTGTCCTTGCCCACCGGAGGCTTGTACTATATAGGATGCAATCTGAGGATAAGGATTGCATCCTCCATGCCCTCACCTCAACCCATCAACCTCTCCCTTCAACAGCAGGCGTACATGTCAACCGAGAGAGGGTCCTCATGCCGAGGTCAAAGTCATCTGTCAAACCGGCAAGACGGCTGGCTGGCTCCGCGGAGGTAATTGGTAGCATTGCTGACTTTCGAGGAGAAACTTGACAAAAATCTCGCCGTGTGTCAGGAAAGTTGCTTCGGGGAGTAGAGGCTCTTGCTCCTCTGATGGCTGGCTATGCTGAAAAGCAAACACACGTTGAAAGCGACAGGAAAGAGACACACAGCTGTTATCGGGCACAGCAGCAATCAAAGGCTGTTGACACTTTTTTTGTTGCTCTAGATCAGGGGTCGGCAACCTTTACTATCAAAAGAGCCATTTTGCCTCCTCTTCCACCAAATAAAATGTGTCTGGAGCCGCAACACATATTTCATAACACAGCTTAAGTTGTATATATAGTTATACTATATTTGTTGCATTTATGAAATTACAGAAATACAAAGGAAACTGTTGAGATTATATTGTTGTTTTTAATTGTTATTAGGACAACACCAAACTCTTTTAGCGGTATCAACTCAATGATTTCTTCCTGCACCACATCACAGTTCACACACCTGCATCACAGCGCTGTCTGTTCAACATCATTCACATCACTTGACTCATCACAGGCGATTGAATATGCTTCAGCTGAATTGATGTCCTCAGTTTGCTGTTTGGTGATGTGTGTTGCCATTTTAATGGCCTTGTCCTTGACGGGTCTTTGCAGAGAGAGACATATCTCAAATGTTCTGAACAATTTCATCTTTGTTTTTGAAGTCTGAAAATAGATGCTCTGATATCTTTAAGAGTGCTTCTTTCATGTGTTCTCCATCTGTGAGCGGCTTTCCACGCCGCACTATCTCCTCAGAGGCCACAAAACTAGCAGCAGTAGTTGAGTTTGAAGACTTATAATATAATATTTGCTCCGCTCCGCTTTCAGCAGAAGTTCAGAAATCGCTTTTTTTCGCGCATCTCCAGCTCGCTACCTTTCGGTAAATGCTCGTGTGTCTGTTCTTGAAACGTCTTTCGTCATTACATTACATTACATCGCCACATATCAAGCAGACAGGTAAAGCAGCATCGTTGGCAGTAAAAGCAAATGCATCTGTCCACGCAGAATTAAACTCTCTTGTTTCCTCCGAGACTTTTCATTTTTTTAGTTGTATCCATTGTTAGCTTACAGAGTTAGCCGGGGGTCGGAAACTCAAGATTAGTCCCCTGCAGGGAAAGGCGCCGCGCCCGTAGACGCAGGAGAATGTGACGCATGTTTTAGTGGACGAAATGTAAACATTAAATTAAAAGTATTTCAGTGTCACAATATCATCTCCAACATAAGAGGTGTTCCGTTTGAAAGATTGTCCACTGTGCAACAAAGAAACACATAAAAATAATGTTATTTATTGTCAAAGCTTCAGGGAGCCACTGCAGAGGGGTTAAAGAGCCACATGTGGCTCCTGAGCCGCAGGTTGCCGACCCCTGCTCTAGATGATATAACCTCTACATACAAGAAGCTTTTATCTGCCATCCAAACGCCCCGAGAAGTCAACAGTTGCGATGGTAAGAGTGTTTAAAGGAAAGCCAGGCCTGGAGTTGTATTTCTCTTAACAACGAATATGAATGAAATAAGCGGTAGTTTGAATGTGACATATTTGGGTCTTATAAATCTCCCCTGGCAATGTTTGAGCTTCAGGGATAACGTCCAATCACATTTCAGGGCCAATTCTATGGTTGCCAGGATACAGATCTTCATTTTAAAAGTATTTTCACTCAGGCTTTATAAAAAAGATGCTTGAGCCAAGTAGTGAAAATCAAGGAGCTAGTTAAACATCTTAGAAACTAATGATTTTCATAAAATGTGGTGGAAAGTAAAGGTTGTTGGCTAAGGTAAAACAGTTTAGATGCCACCATTTATAAATCCTTTTCCTGTTTTAGCTCACATTTCTTGGTTTAATGGGGAATTGTGCAGGTTGTCTTTACAACGTGCTGGTGACTGACCTACTGTACAAATAATTTTCCTAAATGGAAAACATTGAAGTCTTAACTCTATTAATTAAAGGCCAACCTCAGCTCCTGTCATGTTCCATCATCACATCCATGCTGTCTCCCTCAATGAGTGGCTCATATGCAGCCTGTCTTCAATAAACAATTATGAGTCTGCTAAATCTGAAAGTTCACCAAATCCCAGGCTGAACAGTTACATATTTATTTTGTTTCCACACTCTGCTTTCCTTTCAGATAGAGCAATTTCTATGTCATCTGTGATCGTCATCGTGATTACTCTTGCGGCCCTCTCTCTGCAGGACTCTGCCAGGTTAACCCACTTTTCTTAGCTATTCATAGCTCCCATCATAATCTTTCTTTCTTAACACAAAAGGAACACAAAAAGGCAAACATACCAGACAGATTGGTCTGTTCCCTGCCGAGATGATCCTCAGGTCTGTTCTTGACAGATGAACAACAAGTCGAGAATATTTCAACTTTGGTGCAATTGAAGGTCTGTCCCAACTCTTTTGATTTTGCTCAGCAGGCAGGCAGTGCTGGACTGTCAGGGCTCAGAGGCCCCGAGCAGCTTCATGCGATGGCTCAGAAAGGTGTGACCTTCAGACAAGTGCAAGCCATGGTGGGCTTATGGGATGTGGACGCTCAGGGGTGGGCTGCCTGGCTGGTCAACACTTCAATAGACACCTGCGGTTCTCTCTTGATGCCATCTCATTCCTTCCTTTTTGGTTCAGTGGAGAGTGATTGTGGGGGGGAGGGGGGGAGGTAGGGATGGGGAAAAGGGGAGAAGCAAAGATCAGAGACAGGGGATGTGGAGAGCGGCTAGAGAGATGGACAAAATGATGCAATGAAAGGTTAGACAGTCTCGACAGGACAAAGGACAAATCCAGTGGAAGCATATAGTACAAATAAAATGGGGCCTAAAATGGAACCTTGGGTACACCACAAGTTAAACATGTAACAGAAGGGGAAACAAATCATTACTGAAACTTTATTTGTATAGCACCTTTCATACAAGAATTGCAGCCCAAAGTGCTTCACAGCAAAAACATAACAATTAGTGCAAGATTATAATAATCACAGTGTTGATGTAAATGAGTGAAGTACCATTATAAAAATAGCAGAATTAAATGCATCATATAGCCTTACTCTGAATGCCTACTACATTCGTCAGATGATCCAGGAGTATGGAATGGCTGTATGTATGTACGTATGTAAATTGAAATGGCATGATTTCCCTAATCTAATAACAGTAGCAGTCATTTGTTACCTTCAGAAGAGCTGATCCACTGCTGTGGTGCATCCCTGTTTGCAATTTGTCCACAATTTAGTTGTGACATCTAAAAAGATATAAGAACTCAGATAAAAATGACAATTTTGAGACTGTCTGCAAGTTATTGCACAGTCCGTGGTTCAACGACAGCGGGCTTGGAGGATCGAGAAAATCTTGGAGAGAATCTGAGCTGGGGAATAAAAGAGAAAGTGAAGAGTTTTCTAAAAGGTGGGATGAAAGGAAGGCTCGTGAGTAACAGTGCAGCACCTGGGAGACATGTGGCCCAGTCATGGTGACCATGGGGACAGTTGTGTTTTAGCAGGAAACTTGTGGCTTTATTCTCACCTTTAAGGCTGTCAAACAATATGTTACCATTACACTGCTTAAACACTGGATGGTGTTGTGTGAGTGAGGCACTACTTCACTTAATTAGAAAATATGTAAGTGTTTCATAATGACTGGATGATTATGGGATTTGTTTTGTGCAGCCTTATTATGAATCATGTATATTTCCGCAATCTCTTCACGTTCTTTATACCCCTCTGTTTGCAAGTTGAATACAGGCTTGCCTGAACCTTAACCTCTCTAGAGAATAGATATAACCACTTAACCACATTAACCACTTAACCACATAATATAAACACTAATAATTACACATAAAAATCCCCTAATTTAACACAATTTGTGTATGCAGTAGCCTGAACCTTAGAGTTACTCAGCAGCTCAAGCCCATAGAGAAAGAACGCATGGATGATGGCTTTGTAACCTTTTTGACATGCTAAGATGCTCCCCAGTACAAACGTAATTATGGCCTGACAGCGTGCAGTAGCCCTCACAAAGGCCTGATAATCAGAAGCTGGTGATCAGAGCATGCAGCTCATGACCAGGAGAGGCAGTGACGCTGAAAAGTAATTAAAGTCACCCGCAGAGTGGAGCCATGCAAACTGAACTCCCAGCTTGCTGCAACACCCCTTCTTGACTTCTCGCTGTTCTATTCTCTCTCTCTCTCCCTTTCTCTCCTCATTCTTGTTTCATTTTCTCTCACATCCTGCTGCTGCATTTCATTCTGCTCCCTCCCTCCCGGCCCTCAGCCATCATCACCATGATATAGCTTTTCTCTCCATCTGTCCATCATTCCTCCAGCCTGTGACTGTTCCTCCTCTCCATCCATCACCCGCTGACTCATGAATGCAGCGGCTGCCTATTAAGTGAACACAGCAACCCTCATACACATACACACACACACACACACACACACACACACATATATATATATGGTCATTCCAAAATAGAGCAAGTTAAATTGATTTTGCCTGAATCTTTTATTTTACGGTGCACTTTCGTAAGACATTACGCTACTTTCAAAGGCCACGTTGCTCAAATGCAGTCAGTGTGTTTGTGTCCGCACACACGTGTATACCTGTATCTCTGCATGTATATTTTCTTTACTCATGTACAGCCTTTCAGGTCTCTCAGATGTGTGACCAACATTCCTTCTAAAGCCAGCGGTGTCTATCTAATATTACTTCCCGTGCATGCTGCAGAGTGTGAGCTTATTTCCAGCTAAGCTTTTGTGCTATGCAAAAGAGTAAAAGATTACCCCTTTCACTGCTCCCCCTGTTCACTGCCCCTCCGGCTCACCCGTGGGGAGCTCAAAGTAAATTGAGGAGGCCTTTGTGCAACTATGTGGATTGGTCACTTAATCCCTTTTCATGTTTGACACAGTTCCGGCACCGAACACTAGTATCTAGAATCTATGCTTTATATTGTAATTAATGAAAGGATGTTTAAGAAAGTATTGCTCACAATTTCTCCCACTCAGAGACAAGCTAACGAGCTAATGAGCAGGGACACGGCATGGTGATGAGCCAATAGATGAGCATCAGTAGCAAATTAAACGAGAGTGAAGACAGCATGTCAGGGGAACAAGTGTGTTTAATCCCTCCCCAGAGGATCAATGCAGTTTAGTTCAATTACACGCAGCATGCTTGTCATATTGTCATAAGTATAAGCACATGAAGCACACTCAGAATAAAGTGCTCAATGGTGGAAGAAGTACTCTTTGCTTAGGTTAAAGTTGGAATAGCACAATTTAAAGCTGATGAGCATGACGGATGCCGTAGTAACCTTTGGTAGATAGATAAATAGATATTAGTCCTTTCGTAAATTCTTCGTGTGCCATATACAGCAATCGATAATACCACAGACAACAACAACAACAGCATCAACAACAGGATTACTATAACCTACTACTTACTACAACCTCAACATTACTATAGACCTATTTCACTACATTGAAGTGCATATAGAGATCATTGAAGTGCTCTACATATCATAAGGTGCAGCATTCTCACACAGAGAGGTTCAGTCATTATTGTTTCACAGTTTGTTCAGCAGTGCAATACTGGAAGGCACAAATGTTCTGCAAGCCATGTTGGTTCGGAAGGAGACCAATACAGAGTGAAAATTGACTTTCATTCGCCAGGTGGCCAGACACAAGACTATGAATAGATGCTCATGTTGCTCTGTATTAGTTGAATGTGCTAATATGTTTACCATATCAACTTTATACGATAACAATATGTCAATGTTGTCCTTAGAGAATAAAACGTTACATTACTCATTATGCAGAAGGTCCATGTGAGGGCGTTCATTTATGAGGCCTAAGTGTTATTTTCAGGGATGGAATCAATGCAATACATTTACTATTGTTACTGTTACAAAGTCGTTTTCGTGTCCTTGTACTTTAATAGTAACCTAATTTTAGTTAACAAGTCCATTCACTGTCCAAGTATCAAGGGAGTATGATGGGGGCTTGCAGTTAGTGAACAGTAGAACAAAAATGAACAATAATGCAATTGAAATGAAGGCCTCATTATTGGGTATGGTTATGATAAGCATTATTGTACCTCGGTATAGTTTTTAAAAGTACCATAATGAATCACTCATTTATTGCACCACCCCGCGAGCACGCCAAGTGACCCAAATCAAACACACCTACGATGTTGCGCGTGGAGCACACTGTGTCTTGCTAATTGCTAATGCTAACATATCACGGCGGATCCTCCAGCGGTGACTTCTGAGTCCACTGAGGAGTTCAGTGAGGTGCGCGAGAACCTGTTGTTGCGTGTCACCTGAAGTGACTGCAGAACTGTATTCAGCTCAAAACATGGAGGAGCTCAGTGTCAGGACTGTGTACTGAGATGAACCTGGAGCAGATTGTGGAGACTCACATAATGACATTCAGACCGATGAGCAAAACAATTGTAACTCACTGCACAGGTGAGAGCATCAGCAACCACCGCGTTGCCTAGTGCCGGATTTGTGCGCGCGCTACTCCATGTGTAAACACTGTGCAGCTCTTTTTGCTTTAACAGACTATGTGTGTTGCCGCTGCCGCTGTGGTATTGTTTGTACACATCCGTGTTGTTGCTTTGGTGATGTTGTATCCTGCTGTTGACCAGGAAGTATTTATAATTGCAAAGTGCGTCTATATAAATATATCATTTATTGTTGGTTTGGACATTAGTGGCCATGTTGCTGATGTTTTCCACTAGTGTGTAAGCGGCGTTGACATTTAAAGTAACAGTACTATTATTTGAGTACACTATTCTAATACTCTTTCCATCCATGTCTAAAGGAGATTATTGTGTAACATTTGCCAGGAATATGACTCTGAACGAATGCTCTGTATCTGTTGTATGTGTAAATAGGAAACTGTTTACAATAAAGTTAACCATATAACTTCATAAAGTCAACGTTTTATTTACAGCTTGTTGGTTTGCCCACAAATGGCCAAAAAAGCAGTTTAAGTAAAAGTTGTAATACCCCAAAGTAGGCATACTATCAGCAACATATCACACATGATTATATTATACAGAATTGTACCTACCTGAGTGTTAAATGATTAGACATGGTTATAATATTAGATTGTTAATATGTATCCAGCAATGTCTAAGCAGAATGAACATTCATAGCTTAGTTTATATGGAGCTAATTTGAACTTTTTTATACACAGTTGTGAAGTTCAGTTACTTATTGTTTATAATGTACTTGAAGTTTTGTACATAAAATCGGATTCAAATATTTTGAGCTAAAATGCTAATAAGTACAATATAGCCCTCGGAAATGTAGTCTGACAAAGGTATAACATCGCATAAAATTGAAATACCTAGTAGAGCAGGTAAATGTACTGTATTTACTGTTAAATGCAAAGGCACGATGGTATTCCAGCTTTGTTGTTCTCAAACATGTCATTTTGGTTGCTATTATACAAACAGGACAAGGGTTAATGCTGCTGAACTAATCTGTGTATTTCCGTACAATGGGACCTATGTACTCCACAGGCTTGAAGTGAACATCGAGTTGGCTAATGGGCATTTTTAGAAAAATAGGAATCATTACAAAGCTCAACGGCATGAAAGACCACAAAGGCCGCAGCCATAGCCACTCTATACTCATTTAGACGACATGGCCCTGTGTGGCGGAGCAAATCCCTTTACACTGTGCTCTTTGTTTAATTTTGAGCTAATCTCTTGCACCATTTTATTTCTGCCATCAGTAAGGAAAAGTGCTGATTAATCATTTTAGAGGCGGTTAGGAATTAAGCCGCTTATACAGGTATTGTATATACACCCACACTTAACACAAATGTCAGGTCTCCCCGACTGGTTTAGTTTTGCACAGTTTTCATATTTTGGAAGATATTTTTTTACCTTCCTAAAAAAATCAACTCCTGGCTGGGCCAAATTCCAACTCAACATTAATGTTAAAACACAAAGCCGCCGTATTTCTATTCTCCTCACAAAGCCGCGTCTAATTACAGAGAGATCGGTGTTGATTGTATTCATGCACTCAGGTCTGTAGGCGGAAACTAAAAAGTCAGGTATTCGTAGCTTGACACTGTTCCTTTTGAACAAGGCAGCCCTGGAAGCACAAGATACAGTGCACCCCCTGAAGCATGAGTGACATGCAAGGGAGGATGTTTTGCAGTAAAAACACCCCGCAGGATTGTAGCAGAGTACTGCTTCATTTCAATATTTCCCAGAAGACAAAAATACCACTGTGCCCAAGCACAGGACTAGAACATTTTGTTTTTGCCTTGTTGTTTTCTGTCTTAATTTCAGTCTTTATTAAAAAGAAACAATAACATGTAATATTCAACACCACATTTGAGCATAAGAGAGTTCCTGCTGAAGTTATTTGCTTTTAAAAAATAGGCAAATATGGGAGGCATGGTATCACAGCGGCAAGCTTCCCTGTAGGGGTTGTGATCTTGGTTTTTCCTGTGGGGAGTTTAGAGTTTAGAGTTTTGTGTTTTGAGTTTTTAGTCATACAAGTGTGTGAGATTGTCTATCTGTGCTAGTCTTGTAAAAGTTTTGCAGCGTGTTTTTGATGCTTCCTCGCCTTCCACCGAGTGCATGCTGGGATGGGCTTGACCTCCTCGTGACTTTGACTAGAAATTGGCACTATAAGTACACAATATCTGAATTAAAAATTGAGATTATTCAAAACTGTCCGTCAGTATGGCTTTGTGAATGACACAAAGCTTTTAGAGAATGCTCTGGTACACTTCATTGGCCCCATTAGCAGCAGTCAGGGATGTCAGTGTTAACACGGCAGCTCGAGTGCACGAAGCCGGTGGCAGAATAACACATTTCTAGGAAACTACAACGAGACATACAGTGGTACTCATGAATGAAATGACATGCAGCCTATTTCCTGTTCCACTGCAGCTATTAAAGATAAATGGATGTAATGATGAGCTCATGTGGGATGTAGTAGAACGCACGCTGTATGTTTAGCACTTATATGCAATCACCTTTCTTTGTTTGGTGTCTTTTACCTGGAAGAGAGACATTTAATAAGCTCAGTAACCAATGTCCTTTTGATATGAGAGATGAACTGAATAATACAGACATGAGAGCAGGGAGATGGGAGTGAATAAAAGTTACCATTCGTTTTAGCTGCGACCAGCAGCTGTGTAGCTCGGTCAATAGGTCGGTTCACAAAAATGTCCCCACAGTGTTTGCCCTATGATGCTGAAATTTGGAGGTCATGTGTTTGTGTTTGTGTGTGTGTGGGTGTGTGTGTGTGTGTGTGTGTGTGTGTGTGTGTGTGTGTGTGTGTGTGTGTGTGTTGGACATTTATATATTTTATTTATAGTAGATAGAGGAAAACCGATTTCTAGTATGTTAGAAATGACACGCAAAGGGTGAATAAACATTGAACAAAACATTTGTGTGGAGAATATGATCAAACATTTGAGGGCACCATTTGCATTTGTCCCTTCAGTCTCTCTTTAATCCTCAATATATGTTTGTACAGAGTAAATATGTAAGTCAAGGTAAAATCTCATAGAACATTAACAGAGATCACCCATCATACAGTGAATGCAAACTACTACTAAATTCAACTCCTCTGACATTTAAGTCTTCTTCAAGGCTGAATTGAGGAACTGCAAATAAAATACTGTCATTCAAGTGTAGAATAGAATTGTACAATAAGTGTAGGAGGATTAAACTTGACTCACACTACACACTTCTGTGCAAAGCAGATACGTTTTAGGCGCCGCTGAGAATACTTGAAATGTTTCACATTTGCTAAAGCATGTTTTTAAAGAGCCCTCCGCTGTTTTTACTCTGATTGGATAATCTGGCGACATCTTTAACAGTCTGAGTTCAGGCCAGGAAAGGCTGATTGGTTCCACAGACAGATGGACCATTTTACAACCAAATCATTTAAGCAATTTTGGTCTTCTGCCGTTTAAAGCCCCATAAAGGTCGCATCATGTTGTTCGCCTCAAACAAAAATATAGAAGGGAATGAATGAGGATGGGTCTGTCTATTGTTTGGACAACAATGATGGCCAAATGGTGTATTGTGATGAAAACCTCAGTGATCAGATGTTCTTTAGTTATGTAGATTTCATCAGAAGCATTGTTGCTATTCAGATAACACGTGCATGTTTATCTATAAAAAAGATAAAACATTTTTATTTGCTTACCTGTTATTGATCCCAAACCATCCTACTCTATTCAACAAAGTCCTCTTAACCACCTGTTTTCTTGTGTGAAAGAAGAAAAAGAAAAACCTTGCCAGGTGCTTGAAAACACTGCCCTCTCCTGGACTATTGTTGTCATAACGTGGTCATCCTACACTTACAGTCTGTGCTCAGGAGTCTGATGTGAGGTTAATTCATAAAACACAGAATAAAGTCATTTTAAACATTGTTTGATGTGCGCCTATCCAACAGATGAACAAGCTTGCACTATCCTATCTCTCGTAGTTCCAGGTAGGATTTAGCGCACAGAAAGCAGGGGACCCTGCCAAGCACTGAATAATGGATTTACACCAGTTACTGAAGTCATGCCAACAAACCCTATAAAGTGGGCCACCCAGGGCCATGTCTTTGGCGTATTTTAATGTCTTAATGTTTTTCTGTTTCCCTTTTGTCGTCTGTTTCCCTTTTTTCGTATGATGATAATACAGACGGAGCCCTGAGGGGCCACTTTGCTTGAAATAACCTCATCAGAGAAACGCTCTCCGTTCCCCTCCCGTCTCTGCGTAAGAGCCTGTTGATCCAGAAAACACTCAAGATTCTTTCTTACCTCCAATGGAGACTCATGCTGTCAGAGAAAGATGATTATGCTATGCCATCTTTTTTTTATTTTTAACTAGGGCAGCAATTAACGATTGTGTTCATTGCTGAATAATCTTTTGATTATTTTCTCCTTCAAAGCTAACAGAAAGGAAACAGCGAATGCAAACAACTTTTGTTTACAAGAAAACTCCAAAAGGCCCCTTTTTAATCAATTAAGTCCAAGGTGACATCTTCAGATGTCTTGTTTTGTCCATCCGACAGTCCAAAACTGAAAGATATTTAATTCACAATGATATAAAACAGAGAAGGGCAGCCATTCGTTCCATTCGTTATAGGCAACATTTTAAATAGTTTAATTTCAAAACTGTTTTACTTTCTAAAAAGGTTTCTTAAAAAGTCCTCATTAATTCATTTTAGATCACTAATAAAAAAAGAAATAAGCTTTTTACTTGGGAAAACAATGGAAGAAACCTCAGAAAGAGCAACAGAGACGGACTATTACAGTATTGTACCCTACAAGGACATGTATTTCAGTACGGCATGCGACTGCCACAAAGCTGCAGTTTGCCATACCTCCACAAGATGGCAGCAGAGGTCATAACTTGACTTCATTCAAATTAATTCCAGGTATGCCTTTGCGGTTTAAGATAGACAGTTGAAAATACCAACCTTATTACAAGCAGTCAAACTCCTCACCAAACTATCATCAAAACAATAGCTCACAATCGTTCAGGGAATTTTAAAATGAAATAAATCAGGTCAAAGAGTTATTTAAACAGTGGAGGCTGTTTCCATTGCATCAGTGCTCGACACTGCCAAAGAGTTCCAGAAAAAACAACACTTAACATCATCTCAGAGTGGAGACTGAAGCAGGTGCTTAACTGTCAAATCTCAGATCCCCTTCTTTACTTCCTAAAGTAAAGGAAGTACTTCTACAGAGACAGGGCTGGGTGACACTTTCTTTTCAGTTTGGTCCAAATGGAAACAACCCACATAGTTTTAATTCCTCAAATATATCTTGTGATATACTGTGACTAGCATTACCATTAAAAAAAAATCTGCCCTCAAATGGCTTCAAACATCCCCTGAAATACCAGCAAATATTCTCGTCTGTAATTTATTTTTAGCAAATGAGGTAATGGAGGATCAAGGAAATACCTGATGACACTCTGGTGTGTGTCTTTCCAACAAGGAAGTTTGTGAAGTCTGTTATGTAAAGCTTCATGTGGTTGGGGAAACTTTTTTGATCCCAGATCACAAGGAAGGATAAAGTTTACACTTGTGGCCAAAGGAACAGGATGACATCACACAATGGAGAACACCTAATTTAATTTTACTCCTCACCACAAAACACTTCTATTTGAATCCCTACCATAACTTTCAGCTAATATAACCCTTTATGAAATAGTTTGACATTTTGTAAAATCTGCTCATTCGCTTCCCCTGACTTAAATGAGAAGATTGATGCCACCCTCACGTCTGTACAGTAAATACGAAGCTTCTCCTAGCAGCTGGTTAGCTTAGCTTAGCATAAAGACTACTATAAAGCTACCATGGCTTTGTCGGACATGAACAAAATGAACAAACCAGCACCTCTAAAGCATTTGTTAAAGTACTAATCGTGATAGACTTTGCTTTATAGGTGCTGTGGTGTGTGGATTTCATTACCTGTGGGCTAGCTGTTTCCAGTTGTTTATGCTATCTAAGCTAACCACCTGCCAGCTTCATATTAAGCGTTGGCTTTAAACATAGAGTGGTGCCAATTGGCGGCAAGAAAGCGAATGAGCGTATTTCCCAAAGTGTCTAACAATTTCCTTATCTTTAAACTTGGAAAGCCTTAAATGACAGACCTCTTCATGTATACAATTTCCTCACACACTTTGCCACAACCACCTCCTTTATCAAACACACCCTTTCCCACACACACACATTTCTCCAGATATTCATTACTTGAACTAATACTAACTTTCTCTTTAGGGGCCCTGTTGACATCCCCGGAGGAGCCTGGCTCTGACGTGTTGGGCAATCGCTGGTTTGGCAGCTTCCCAGCAGCTGAGACACACCAGCTACCCTATTGATACCTAATCTGACTCTTGTGCTCACACACGCACACACAAACGCAGACATGCGGGCAGGTATGCGGATGAACACACGCACACAGCGCTTACGCAAGCCCCTGCTAGCCATGCCTAAGGTAGTCATAACACACACAGTGGAGACATGCCAAGCTCTTATAGGTCAAACAATGATTCATAGGCAGAAGTGGATTAGATAGAAAAATGAAACATATTTGAGTTTAAATAATGTCGGTGTTCAGAGTTTGATGAGTTCCACCGGTTAACGCTGAAGCTGAGGAAGACAGAGGGAGTAAGGTATATGCTCCCACTTGCATGTTCCAGGAAAAGACACTGACCCACTATTGACATTTGTGTGTTTGAGGAGTCAAATGTTACAATATGCAAAGGTCAGAGAAGAGTAAACGGTTAGACGGAGATGGAGAGAGAGGGAGTTATTTCCCTTTCAAGGAGGAAATTGAAAATGTATTGTTTTCTCTCTCAGTGATGAAAAGCAGTGTGGAGAGAACTCTTGCAGGAAAAGCTCCTAGGCATGCAGCTGCGTAATGTGCAGGTGTTTGCGTGTGTGTGTCTGTGTGTGTGTGTGCGTGTGCGTGTGTGTGTGTGTGTGTGTGTGTGTGTGTGTGTGCGTGTGCGTGTGGGAGAAAGACAAGCAGCAGTAATGAAAAAAAACAAGCCATGTGAATATGAAAAAATGTGATCTTTATTCAACATCTCCACACATATTTCAAATATACATATTTACATCTTTTGTACAATGAATATATCTCGTGTGTAACCTGTCTGGGCAATTAAAAGCCTCTAGGTTGTGTCACAAATACATAATTCACAGTGCAATATGAAGTTTGTGCACCCGTGTCAGTTTAATCTACGTATCACATGAATGTGTGACTCACTCTACATGTATGATCCAGGAACAAAATCATAAATCTCTTAAATTACTTTTCTGTGAGGAACAATTCAAATTGTCACAAGTCGGTTCCATTCTGGTATCTCGAGCAGATGAGAGAAAATAATTACAGAACTGCAACAGACGTTTTATTAGTCGACTGCGTGACCGAAAACTTTAATGCACAGCGCTTCTCAGATATGCCACATTTGGTACCGTCGTCAAAATGATTGTAGCTGATTGCAGATGTACAGTAGCCTCTAAGGATCAACGTCACTGAAGCGCTGCATCCGCGTGTCACAATCCAAGATAAACAATCTTGTAGAATGCGGTACATCATGTCAAGAACTGTGAGGACTAGTCTTCATGGATCCGCAGCTTTCAACGGAAAAACAAAAAGGAAGGGGGAAACGTACCATTAAAGAGGTGAAACAGTCAGTACGGATTCTTCCAGCCAAGGTCAGGACCATTCTCTACAGACACGCTCAAGTGTTGAGTCATCATCACACAACCAACATCAAATATCGCCTGACTGCGACTGATTCAGAGCCATACAGTTTATGAAACACAGTGATACGGGCACAACACTCAGCACGGCTCAGCTTTGTAAAAGCAACACAACTTGACATTATGTTCCAACAGAAATGAACAAAAACCGGTTCAACTGAGAAAGGCTTCATTTTTCTGTTTCTTTCCTTAACTGGATATTTAAAATATTTCTTAAAAAATACAAACATTGTTGGATTGAGCGTTAACTCATATTGCGTCAGTAGGAAGTGCCATTTGAATTCTCTGTGTATTTTTTTACTTTTCCTACTGAAATCCTACTGTAGCATGCCTTCAGGCATAACATTTATCCAACCATCTCTGTTGCTTGCAAAGGCATGTGACCAAGCCTTTAAAACCAGAGATCCTTTCTGCATTTCATTTGAATTCAGAAGCATTAGTGTTAGTGTGGTGTGGCTAATTGCACACACAGCATTTCTGAAGAGCCAAACAGATTGATCACGCTCAAATTTGCAAGATCAGACCCTGTTAATAAACACTTCCTGTTCTGATGCAACCTTTTTATATGTTATATATATATTCAGGTTTTAAAAAAAGTTAAATGCTTTAATTTTAACTGTTAAAAATCAAGAATTACTGAGATTTCTTCCTTTCCCTGTTAGCCATTTACAAAGATTTGTGTTAGCCCAGTGCCATTGCTTATTGTTGAGTGTGTATGTGACAAACTCTCCCCACTTTTCTGTGAGCTTTACACCAGTAACACCCTGCCTTTCTCAACCTTCTGCGCTTGGTGTGAGATTTGTAAATGCTCTCCATTTGCTGAGTCGTTGCCAGATTGGCAGTGAAGCACCTTCGTAGCCTCCCCGCTGAGTGTGACACATCAGTCCTCCGCTAAGCATCTTTCTCACTCTATGACACTGCCTGCTGCGAGACATCAAGCTTGTGCTAGGCCTTCCTCGAGCTGGTCGGTGAGTCAGCCGGCGGAGCCTCCAGCCTGGTCAGAGAGTGAGAGGAACAACATCACGTCTCCGTGCCTCCCGTTCAGCAGGATTCTTCTAATGCTTTCTGAAGCCATGCGAGTCCAGGCTGAGAGCAAGCATTGGTGACTACTGTTTGCCATGGGTTGATTTTCTATGATACACTCATAGAAGCCTGCACAGATTATTTTGTTAACATGATCTGGCAAATTCTGAGTCCTTGTCATTTCTTTTAGCACCAAATATGTACATATAGAAACACAATGAATGATCATCATGAACAATGCCCTTAGCAAGTAACACATATACCTCAACAAAATACAGTACAGTAAGTTTTTGTAGAAAGCTTGAGGGTGTATGTACACTCAACAGTACACAAATGGGTTTTCTAAAAAGTGCCAATGTAAAAAGACAACAATGGATCCCTCATTGCAATCTCTGTTTTGGTCCCTCAGCCACACTCAGCTGAATGGAGTCCGTCAGCAGAACAGATCATCATCCTCTTCCACGTCAAAGGATGGCACCATCTGTTCCGCCGAACTCACTTCCTGTTCACCCAGCGCCACTTCCTGCGACGACGGCGGCTGGTGGAACCATGGGTGAGAGAGCAGCTCATTCGCAGCGAGTCTCTCCCAGGGTTCTTTCCTCAGCAGGCTCTGGAGCAGACACTTGGCCCTGGGCGACAAGCCTTCTGGCAAACAGCACTGGCCTCTGCGGATTTTGGAAAACAGCGTGGCCGGGTCCGGGTCGTGGAAGGGGTAACGGCCAACCAGCATGGTGTACAGCATGACCCCCAGGCTCCACATGTCAGCCATCTTGCCCGAGTAAGGCGCAGAACCGCTGAGGATCTCTGGGCTGACGTAGGCGGGGCAGCCATGGGTGTCTGTCATGGAGTCGTCGTTTGGGTCTTCTAGGACACGACAGTCCTCGAGGCTTTCTAGTCTCACCTGTGTCCTGTGAAACAAAAGTCAAAATAAGCTCAGGACATTTTAGAGATTTGACAATACTGACAATTGTTTAGTTAAGTACATTCCTTTCTGTTTGCTGCACGTTAAACTTTGGGAATCCCCGTTCTAAAAGAACAGCAGGCACTACTGAGAGCTTTAGTTGCACTGTTATCCTATACACGTTGTGATGAGACCTAAGGACTCCATCCGCCATCCAAAATATGTTTTTGCAGAATGTTTTGCAAATGTTGTTGGAAATGATGTTCTCATAGTTCCCATGTGCAACATTATTTAAAGCAGAAGCCATTCATTCATCTACTGAGTCTATCTCTACAGTGGCTTTGTTTAACTCTATCAAACATTTCAGAGATCTAGTAAATGTAAGTCACTGATTGCATCATGGAAAAACAAGCAATTCTTCCTCGAGCCTTTAGCTGACAGATGGACACACACACACACGCACACACACACACACCATTGAACTGACTATGACCTAAATGCTCCACATTGAATCCCGTTTGAGAATCAGAGCTGCCTAAGCACATTTCCAACGACTTCCTGGCACACATGGTCACATAATCACACATGTAAATATAAAACTCTAGCACCCTCCTCCTCCCTACTCACACACACAATGCTATATTTAGCCATGTTAATGACGGGACAGCACCAGAGCAACTAAGATTGGGAAAGTGTGTATTTGTAGAATGAGACATTTACCGCTGAAACGCTCGTACAGAATGATTGATGGCAATGGGAAAATGGGTGATTAATTTTCTACAGCAACAGACGTGCTGCGTTTTTAATTCAAATTTAATTTGGGCCTCTCGAGATGTGCTCCCAAGACTAACACAGTGATTGAGGTTTTATCAATCCAAACGCACACAAGAAGTGTGCCGCTTAATCTCTCATTCAGAGGGTCGACTCTGCGAGACACTTCTGACAGCTGTCAGACAGAGTGGCTGGAGAGAGGAATAGACAGCCAGAGAGCGGATGAAAAGAGTGACAGCCAGAAGGACCAAGATAGAAAGCGACTGATATTTAAACTCCAAGATAGTGGAGGAGATAAGTCAGGAAATGAGAATGAGAGATGGAGACAGAAAAGGAAACAGAATGGAGAGAGTTAGAGGGGGGGGGGAGAGAGTGACTCATCCTTCTGTTGAGAGTACATATCTTCTCTCTCTCTCTCTTTCTCTCTCTAGCTGCGGCTATCTGCACCTGGGTCCCACACTCGCGGCGCCAGCCATCCCATAATTACCCTCAAATGGCTGTTGCCACATCAGTGACGCACGGTAAGGCTGGCCCGGCAGTGAAGCTCTGCATGCTTCACAGTGCTAGTCACCTTCCCTAAACTGGCTTTTCCAACTGCACTGTGTGTGTGCATGTGTGTGTGTGTGTGTGTGTGTGTGTGTGTGTGTGTGTGTGTGTGTGTGTGTTTGCGGAGATAGCATTTGTCAAATTGTTGTGACTTTCTCTCTCCCTCTGGCTCGAGTGCTGCATTGTTGGCCAGTACATTGCATCACAGCGTGATTGTTAGGGTTTGAAAGATGCCTGATTGTGAATTTGGAAGACGTATGACGGGTCATGCAGTATCACAACATTTCAAGGAGAGGTGTATGTATATGTAAGGCAGCAATCTCAAATTCTATGCTATCAGAGAATCTGCAGCTTGGTTTTTACAGTCACATCACAATACCATTATTTGTAGTGGCACTGCAGTATGTCGCCAGACAAAGTGTAAAGAGAAGTTAAAAATCAAGACATCATCCCACAACTCCAGGGTGAAGTGGGTCTTGTGGGGGTCTACCAGCATTAGTGTTGCAATGCTGTCACGTAGCTAACAAAATACTGAATTACAGACAAAAAAGCCTTTTGAGCTTGCTCTGAATGTGTAATCAGCACTCGTACAAACATGCATGTATGGACACAAACACACACACACAAAGAAAAAAAATGAGCTATGCAGCCCCCCCTCCTCTTCCCCTCTGCACATATACACTGTGACTCATCGCTCTGCAGCCGTATAGCTATCAGAGGGACACAACCAACTTCAACTTCTCTCACTGGCTGTCTGCTCTCATTCATCCAGTGTGACCCTGCAAACTCAGAGGTCATGGCTGGAGAATGTTACTGTTGAAAATTCTCCATGAAAAAGGGCCTTTGGAAAGCCAGGGGGGGGGGGGGGGGGGGGGGTTGTGCGACATCAGCGGGCCCTTACAGGAAAGAGTGTGACGCAAGGGCAAAGAGCCGACAAATAGTTTTGTAAACAGGGGTTTATGTGTGTCTTCCTGGGCAGAACGTGTAGTACTCAGAGATGCATGTGGGAGTGCTTTGAACTACTCCTTCTTATATGGATGACAGTGTATTTGAATGAATCCTTGTTGCAGCATAGCTGTGATGTAATTTATTAATAAATAATGAGGAATAAATATATAGACAGCAGAAGGGGACGATTGTCTCATTCACCAGCCTCGTCTAGCAGCTCTGCCAAACTACCACCCACTACATTCACACATGCATGCGCGGACGCAAGCACACACGGGCACACGCATGCAAAGCAAATACACAACAGACATACAAAGAGACACATCGAGAAAGGGAGACAGACAGAGAGGGCGAAAATCTGGGAAGCTATGCAGTCTGCCTCCACAAGTACAGAACCTCCTACTCTATGTGTGCCCACATTGATATCTGCACACATGGCCTGTGTGTATCAGCTGCTGCCTTCACTGACTCGTCCCACTACATTGCATTTATTTAAGTCTGAGAGCATCCAAATAAAGTTAACTGATACTATTAGAGCTGGACGAAACTGAGAAGAAGGGACGTGATGCTGAACAGGTTGATGGTTCAACAATGTGAGAAAGTTTCATATGAAACTGAGCACCAAGATTTGAAGTCTGTTTCTTTGAAAGCCCTGTGCTTTCTCACCTTTTCTCATCAGCGAAGACAAACTTTCGCAGTTTGAGGTCACCCAGCACGATGCCCGCCTGGTGGCAGTGTGCCACAGCCACAGCCACCTGACGGAAAAGCCTGCAGGCGTGCTCCTCATCCAGCCTGCGACAGCTCTTTACCAGGGTGTGCATGTCCCCAAAGTCCTTGTCCAGGAACACGTAGGCTTTGCGTTCTCCAAGGATGATGTCCCTGAAGCCAGCCACATTCTTGTGGGCTGGTAGGATCCCGTAGGCTCTGATCTTTTCCTGGTACACCCCCATATTAAAGACCTGAGAGGGAGAAGAGAGTAGAAGAAGAGGAGGGACAGAGATGCAGAATGGAAATTAGGAAGATAGGGAGGGAGGGAGTGTGTGTGTGTGTGTGAGGAGGAGGCAATTGGTCAGTGTGTTTTTAATGATCATCTGAGGAAACAAGCATGCAAATTTGGCAGTGAGTTAAAAAAAAAAGGCGTAGGATATGCTTTGATTCCAGCTCAATGCCCTGCTTTTGCAAGAGCATTACAAATGAATCACCATAGCATGAAGCGATTAACTTTATTAATCAACAAACCCAATAGCCTGCAGGTCTATCATGGAAAATACACTCAAGGATGTGGAACAGTGGAGGACCCTGTCCTTATCAAAGCAGATCCTAATCACGAGTCTTTCTTTGCCTCACATGTTTGCATTTTGTGTGTGTCACTGCGTGGCGTATTGCAGTGACGTGTATGCAAATTGCCGAGTTGACAGACACAGTGAAGCCCCGGTGCCAAGGATCGGTGGATTTGAATAGGTAGGCTGTGTTTCTACAACACTGCATTGGCTATAGGGGTTGACCGGTCTTTCGTGTATTTGTAAACAGATTTAAAAGAATCATTTCAATTCCTGATTTCAAAATAATGAAGCAACGCTCCTGTTATTACGCAAAGTGTGACACATTTCGCGTGATAATGACAATTGGGTGAAAAACTCAGCTAAATACCGATGGCATGTCAGACATTGAGCAACACGATGTCTCGAAACACCATTCATTCAACAAAAAAAAATTGCACAATGACGGGATTGCGCATACCTTGCACAGCAGCTCATCGCCAGTGTCTGTGTTCATCGCGCTGTGCACGCTCTCCCGGTCCGCCAGAGGTAGAAGCAGAAACGGTCCTATCCTGGATGGCCCCTGGTGGGTCGCCAGGACAGGGCTCGGGACGGGGCTGACCGGGGATCCGGGAGAGGTGCCGAGAAGTCCCTGTGTGTCCCCCGCCTCGGCGCTCAACCTGGCGCATTTGGCCGGTGGCTGATCGTCTGAGTCCAGCCGCTTGTGCGCGACTCTCCCGGTGCGGATGCAGGATGCCGGGCTGCTCCACTGCAAGTTCATCCTGATAGACCGAGTCACCATGAAAGCAAAAACGAGAGCCCGACTGGTTTAGGATGTGTCCTTTTTAAAATAAACTACAAACTGTGAGCTCCATTTCTCCTCGTGGGATTCATTATAGTTGAGATATAAATGAAACTTCAGCGGCCGGTAATAATCCAACCCACGTCCTTTTTGGAGTGAATGCCCGTGGCTTTGAGGTCTGTGTACTTTTGGTGAGAATATCCCGATCCCTCAGAGTCCAGACTGAGAGAGAGAGAGAGAGAGAGAGAGAACAAGAGGAAGAGAAAGAGAGAGAGAGAGAGAGAGAGAGAGAGAGAAAGCGAGACCGCCTCACACTCGGAGAGAGAGAGGGAGAGTGAGTGAGCTCCGGTGATGTTGAGCTCAGAGCTCAAACACTCCGCCCGACCAGTCCAGCCTCCTGGTGACACACAGCCACATTGAGCAATCCTGTAGCGGCACCGACTCCAGCTCAGCTCTGATGAAACTGCCTGCCGTATTACCTTTCTCAGAAGACAGCGTGAGCATATGGCGCAAACATTCATGTTATCCCCCCTCCACCCTGCTTGTTTTGGTGACATGAATCTCCGAATTCCTTCTCTGAGATTTTGCTGATAGTGGAAAAAAAAAAAAAACCCGACCGACCATGTGAGAGGAATGAAGAAATCATCTGCTACATATCATGGCTGCCTCATCAAGCATGCACATGTTTTAGACAATAATTAACTATCTTTAAAACTCTTTCTCTGACTCAGTTGTTCCTTAATGTTCAGCTCTTATTGCCATTTATTACCAGTTGTTGCAACAATCTCTCCACAGACCTCCTGTATGGCACCTGAGCTGTTTGCTTTCCAAATGTTAGGCCTCAAGTGTGAACTAGCCTGTACAAAGCTCCAGTGTATGAGCCTTAACTCTAGCTTTAACATCACCATGCTATTTTCCCATGCTGGGCTTGTTTGTTATGTGGATGTGACTCACCCCCATAAAGCCTTTCGTGGTGCTGGGCTATAAGCATTCACATAAAATATGCCAGCACGGCTCCATAAACAACATCATAGCAGCTGGGCTCCCAGAGACACTGATCCCAAGTTATAACTACTTGTAGACACAAACAAGCAAGCCAATACTGTGCAATCAGTGTGAAAATTATGCAATATTCTTGAAAAAAAGTATAATCAGTGAACTACGGACTGTTACTTAAGAACGAAAGAACCAGAAATTGAAGGGTGAAGTACAGTATATAGTCAGTTAAAAAAATACTTGTGTGATGAGTGTTGAGGTAATTCTAACTGTGTGTGTTTGTTGGGATGTGTACACACGTCAGTGTGACCATGTGCGTGTTGTGCAAGAGTTCTCTTTTTCCACTGCTTGATGTCGAACAAGCACAGTGGTATAGACGCTCACTGAGCGTCCACTAAAACACAGAGCACCAGCTGGCCTGTGTGTGAGCACGATCGGCCCTCTTCTGCACCCCTCCTGCCAAACAGAAGCATGCCGTTCCAAACCATTTCTTTTCCACATTTCCAACACAGTTCCTTCCACAAGAGGTCACACACTTAAGCAGGTCACAGCAGCTCGGCTCAGCTTGACTCAAAAAGGTCATGTGAACCTGTCTCTGCAGGCCGTCCAAACACGGATGAGCTGCAGATTCCATAGGAATGATGGCTGTTATTTTTAGGCCTTGCATTCTTTCTTTGTGCAGTGGTCGTCCTATGAATAAGGTGACTCACCAACTGATTGATGTGTGCGTGCGTCTCTGTAAGCAAGTGTTTTTGTCATGCCGTCAAGCAGGCACAGGAACCGGTTTCCTCTGTGTCTCTGCGGCCTGTTGCTCTCTTTTTAAGAAGTTCAAAAAGCAGGATGAACAGTCACTGTGGGAACAGGGCGGCAGAGCTGTGGAAGGCCCAGAGGTTTATTGTTATCTGACAATAGTGCGGACCTGGTGTGTCAGTGCATCAAAGTGATGATGCATGTTTGTTGCTTGTTTATGTGTGACACAATGTTTGGGTATACACTGGAAAAATTGACTTATTTGTGTTGGCTGTGATAAACACAGTGTCTGTTTGCACGTGTGTGACGTGACGATTTGTTTCAGCGTAATTCTGAGTTTATGTTTGAAGGACACACCGTTCTTCATGTGTAGGCTGTACATTGCTCTTATGCAAGATAGTTTATGTTGCTGGACTGCAGCTTGTAGCATTATATAGCTGGTCAGCCAGTGTGTGTGTATACAGAGCCTGGAGGAGTGTGGCTGCATCCCCATGCCAGTGAGCTGCAAGAGAAAACAGTATTCAGGGCATGCTCTCCCTTGTTATAATTAGTCACTCACCACCAGCAGCGGTAAAGAGAGTCTGGGAATTGATCTGCTCTGAGAATAGTTCAATCTGATCTGGCTGACAGCCAGCTATCGCTGTGAATTATTCTTCATTCTGCTCTGAGCAGAGCTGTATGAGACCAGAACTTGAGTCAGATGTACAGTTAGTCACAAAAATTGAGACTTGCAACTTGCGTGCCTCAAGACTTGACTTAAAAGTAAAATCTTGATCAGTTGGAAGTAAAACCAGTGAAATAATGTTTTTGCATTCAAATATATGACAATGGACAAAACACTGACCTACTGCATATACAGTAAGTATAGTTGGATGATATTAGACTAACTCTAAATGTTAAATGCCTTTTATGATGAACATTTCCCAAAACTTTCATTCCCCTACTCTGAGAAGTCATAGTTGTCGGAAGATTTCTGATTTCCCTGCCTCGGAGTTAGACCCATGAGGCTGATGCGGATGATTTTCTTTCGTCTTGGCTGCTCATAATTACGGAACAATTTGACATGAATGTAGCACGAGCTATGGCAGTGCAACAGTGAGCCGGTATGCACTAAACCAGGACACTGAAACAACTGCAGCTAAATGGAATTCAGCCGTCATTCATTTTATTATTAATATTTTCCGCCTGAGACATTATGTAAAAAAGGCCTATTGTATATTCTCAGAGGAAGATATGGTAAACTGTGCTAGTTTATTGTTTTAATTAAATATTAATTCATAGCTGCTGTATGTAATGCATATTTGTTAAGTAATTCTTATTCAATCATATTGAATATTAATTATCATGAAGGTAAGTACTGGACAATATACGCTTCAAGGGCACATTGCACCTCCAGATGTTTAATTATACTGTAGTTTATTCTAAATGACAGCTGAACTTTGACCTCATATCTGAGCGTCTAAAAAAAGAAAATAAAGAAGTAATGAAACTGTATGCAACACTAATGTTTTTAAAAGTCCACAATCTTCCTCTATTGGAATTATACTGCCACTTTATTTAATTTTGTAAAGTAGAACTTGTTTTCTACAAAAGTCTGGTTGTCTGCCATTATCATTGTGTCTTTGGACAGCTGACAATTTGCTATGAATGCAGAATTGCGTGGGAGATGGAAGTTGGCCTGTAGATATTCAACTATATACTAGCAATAAAAATGATTGAATTTTCATTCTTTCATGGTATAAATTCTGCCTTTAAAACAACAAAAATGCAGGTCTTATAAGACTGCGATACTCCTCGGCTCTACTGTATATCTTAACATAAGCTCCTGGACACTTTGAACTGTATGAACTCAAGTGTTGAGGTCTCATCCAAAATTAGTCATCAGTCCGCTATAACCATCTCGAATGAATATGCTCAGTATTTTCACAACCATGGCTGACCTCAAGGACAATCAATCAAACCAGGAGCTGAGAAGGGGGATTGTTTCATGTGGATGGACTCCAGACTGTAGTCTGGCCAAAAATGTCTGCCTTCCTTTGCTAGTTAGCCCAATCTGTCCATCACTGTTTCTTTGATCTGTTGGACTGAGTCAGGGCTGGCTAGATTGAAGAGACTGGATTCTTGGCAACACAAATTATTTGTGAAATTCAATTTCAAAACCTAGTTTAGTACATACTTTCATTTTCCCACAATGCTCTGATTTTACAGAAGATGACCACTAATTTCTTCTACATGGAAACACGCACCTACACATTGTTCCCCATTGATTGAAAACATTTGTTCTCACACAGGGGAATTGTCATGTTTGCACATACTCAGCATAAATACTTCCCTAAAGGTATTCTGAGAAGTTGTAAAGCTTTAGCTGAAAATAACATATATTTATGTATAATGCATATGGAATGTGGTCACACACTGATACCAATGCATTTACTGTGGGAGGCGATATATACAGTATATATAATCAATTTCTCAGATGTCAAACAGGTATGCTGGGTGACAATGCCAGTGTTCAAACTTCATATTATCAGAAATTATATATATTTATGATCACATTACCTGCTTGGCTGATTACCTTTTTACTTCATACTGAAAACACCCAGGTTAAACTTTACAAATTGATCCTTTAAATCCTTTTTATGAAATGTTAAAGTGTGTGTGTGTGTGTGTGTGTGTGTGTGTGTGTGTGTGTGTGTGTGTGTGTGTGTGTGTGTGTGGTGCGTGTGTGTGTGTGCGTAACCTGAATTTTACTGAGAAGATCAATTTGACCAAACTACTATCTGGAGAGTCCACAATTACTGTATATGACTATGAATGGAAATACAATGACTGCATTGATATTCAATAGGAACAAGAGATAGACGTCATCAAAAACAAAAAAAACGTTCAAATAAACAACTGGCAGCTTGTTCAGAGAGATGGTGCTTTGGGTATTTTATTACATTGGGTGTTGAGGTGTAGAGGGTGGATTCATTGAGGAATTATTGACACGGCATCAATAGGATTTGTACTCAAAACAAATAAAACCAACAAAAACATGTGCTGTGTGCTGTAACTGTATTAGTATTGATGATTCTAGCCTTGGTAGTGCTTGGTATTGAAGTATATAAAGTATCCAGTGTCTCAGTAAGGTGTTGCTCCACCACAAGCCTCCAGAACCGAGCCACTGCCACTTGGCAAAGATTCCAGGATATTCCTCCAATTAGTCATTTGATTGTAATGGCTGTCTAATCCTTTGGTCTACAATATAATCCAGAGGTGTTCATTCTCATTAAACCATACAGCGCTCTGTATAGAAGCATTCATTGTGTGTTCACGACTAATCAAACTGTTTCTTTTTCTTTAACCTGTCCACCTGAGTAAAACCCTTCAAGTCCTATAAACACAATTATAATGACATGCCCAGTTATGTAACTCATCCTCTATTATTACCACAAATGTGTAATTTGTGATTATGGGCTATATAAATAAAATGTTGTTTTGATTTGGCACTGGTGAAAGTTACCAATGACCTTCTATTGGCTTCAGACAAAGGACTCGTCTCTGTTCTTGTCTTGTTAGACCTCAGTGCTGCTTTCGACACTGTTGATCATGACATTCTACTACAGAGACTGGAACATTGTGTTGGCATAAGAGGAACCGCACTAAGCTGGTTCAAGTCCTATTTATCTGAGCGATCTCAATTTGTACTTGTTAACGATAAATCCTCCATGACAGCCAAAGTCAGTCTCGGAGTTCCGCAGGGTTCTGTACTTGGACCGATTCTATTCACCTTATATATGCTTCCTTTGGGCAATATTATAAGGAACCACTCTATAAACTTTCATTGTTATGCGGATGATACCCAATTATATCTATCAATTAAACCAGATGAAACCAATCAATTGGCTAAACTTCAAGCATGCCTTAAGGACATAAAAACTTGGATGTCTAGCAACTTTTTGATGTTAAACACAGACAAAACTGAAGTTATTATACTTGGCCCTAAACGCCTCCGAAACGCATTTTCTAATGACATAGAAGCTCTGGATGGCATTAACTTGGCCTCCAGCACCACTGTAAGGAATCTTGGCGTCATCTTTGATCAAGATCTGTCGTTTAACTCCCACATAAAACAAATCTCAAGGACTGCCTTCTTTCATCTACGTAACATTGCAAAAAATAAGACACATCCTGTCTCAAAATGATGCAGAAAAACTAGTCCATGCATTTGTTACTTCAAGGCTGGATTACTGCAACTCATTGTTATCAGGTTGTCCAAAAAAGTCGGTTAAGACTCTTCAGTTGATCCAAAATGCAGCGGCACGTGTATTGACTAGAACAAGGAAATGGGATCATATTACTCCTGTATTAGCTGCTCTGCACTGGCTCCCGGTAAAATACAGAATAGAATTCAAAATCCTTCTCCTGACTTACAAATCAATTAAAGGTCAGGCTCCAGCATATCTTAAAGATCTCATAGTACCTTATAAACCAACTAGAGCATTACGCTCCCAGACTGCAGGGTTACTTGTGGTTCCTAGAGTCTCTAAGAGTACAATGGGAGCCAGAGCCTTCAGCTATCAAGCTCCTCTCCAGTGGAACCAGCTTCCAGTTTGTGTTCGGGAGGCAGACACACTCTCCACATTTAAGAGTAGGCTAAAGACTTTCCTTTTTGATAAAGCTTATAGTTAGGGCTGGCTCAGGTTTGCCCTGGATCAGCCCCTAGTTATGCTGCTATAGGCTTAGACTGCCGGGGGACACCTCCCTGCTCTCTTCCTTCTCTCCCTCTCTCTTCTTCTCCCTCTCTTCTTCTCCCTCTCTATCTGTATGCATTTATGTAAATGTATGTTACTAACTCACCATCCGGGGTATCATCCCCGGAGTGTCTGTCTCTCATGTGGCAGGTTGCCACTGATAAAGTTTACGTCAGGATCATGAATCGTGACAGCGCCTGCTGACCTGGTCCTGCTGGACACCGGGAAGCCTTATTGACATTTTCCTGGATTCATCCAAACTTTCTATTTCTTTTTTTTTTTCCAACACAACATAATTTCTGTCAAATGTTGTATTTGTACTATGTTGTTTATCCTGTACACACGACATCTATTGCACGTCTGTCCGTCCTGGGAGAGGGATCCCTCCTCAGTTGCTCTCCCTGAGGTTTCTTCCATTTTTTCCCCTTTAATTTTGGGGTTTCTTTTAGGAAGTTTTTCCTTGTGCGATGCGAGGGTCTAAGGACAGAGGATGTTGTAACCTGTACAGTCTGTAAAGCACACTGAGACAAATGTATAATTTGTGATATTGGGCTATACAAATAAATTTGATTTGATTTGATTTGATTTGATTTGATTTGATTTTGACAATTAATTGAAATCACCAGTTATTTGATTTTATTGGATGACTGAAGTTATTCCGTACTGTAACTCCGCACAGCAGTATTTAGAACCATCACAGATGAATACGCGGTTCAACTATTTCCATTGTAGCCCTCTAACCTATAGACAATTTCACTGGAAAGGTCATCCCCCCTCAAGCCTTCATCAGCAGAATTTCACTTGAAAAGATCAGCTCACTTCCCTTCATGTACCAAGAACATGATTTCATAACGCTGTCAGTCTTCAACACATGATTTCACTGAAATAGTCTCTTTAAACTTCAAGATGACTCAAAAGGGTTTCCTGTTGCTAATGGGAAGTAGATGACTAGTGGAAGTGATCGTGTATGCATGCATGCATGCGTGTGTGTGTGTGTGTGTGTGTGTGTGTGTGCTGTAGCCACAACAAGACACGTCACTACCATACTGTCACCAGCCCATCACTGAGGTTACACTAGCTGTCTCTGCTCAGCCAAGTCGAGTGCATGATGTCACCCGGTATGAGAAAACACCGATTGACAAAAGGAAACAAGAAGTTATTGTCACTTATTGCTGTGCTGAGAGGTAGAGAGGGATTTTTTGGCGACCATTCATCTTTGTGGGAAAGTAGGGCGATAGTGATGAACGATTTTTAGATCAAAGTGTGGATAATAGGTTCAGTTACTTTGATGGTGGAAACTGTGAAAGATTGTAAATGAATCCACAAAAAATAGCTAGTAATAGCCATGCTAGTGCTAGCTACCTGCGTTCTGCGAGGCTGTAGTTATGCACAGCGCTGCTTTGAGCTAAATGCTAACGTCAACATGGATACAGTTTCAATGCTAACATGCTGTTGTGTAGCAGGTCAAATGTTAACCATGTTCACTGCTATACTTTAGCGTGTTAGTATGCTAAAATGAGCTAATTAGCACTTAACAATGATTACAGCTACTTGATAAGATATTTCACTTGAAATCCAAAATGCCAGCCTCATGGTGGTGCTAGAGTAAATGTCAACGTTACCAAAGTCATCAGGTTAAGTCGTCTTTGAACCCTGAATTTCTGTACAAAGTCATGGTACTCACATTGAGATTTGAGACCGATTGACTGACATTGAGCCACGCTGCTAGCATGGCAAACAAAATGCATAAACAGTTTTTCTTGCTTACTTTTGTTCTGTTCTTAGTGATTTCTCTCACACAATTGCCCCCGGTTGTCAGTACCTTTTCATTTATTTTACAGATGCCATTAAAAATATTTTTTTTACCAACAGCGCCTTAGAGGGTGGCACATGAAAATGTCATCCAACATTAATCTCCTCTATACTGTTTGATGAAAGATAAGCTACAGCAGCTGTTCAAAAGGGGCGTCTGCTTTCAACATACCTACACTAAATCATATTCTGAAGTGAGCAGATCCTCTGTCTCTCTTCATTTCAATAAGCAAGGACCCAAAGTACATCCTCCAGCCAAAACCTAAGAGGTTGGATCATCATTAATGACACTACGAGTGAGAGACTGACACAGATCTACTGAGAATTTCTTTTATTTGTTACCGATCCCTTCTAGAAGTCCCATAACCCCCAACCTCTTTCTGGAGATAGTCAACCGGTAGTACAATTATCAAAGTGTGCGAACACGAGAGGGAGAGAAGAGCTTAGCGTTTGGAAAAAGCAATTAATTGCAGGATAATACCCCATGTAACAGGATTTCAATGACTGTTAGCGCTGCTCCTCTCCAAAAGGAGATTTATTCTCATAATCCCGTGATGAAAGGGATGACCAATTATTTCCCATGCATTGGAACACACTGCCTGATCAGGGCTAGGCCAGCGGGAGAAAGAGGAAGCGGGGAGCAGGAGGAAAAGAAAGTGTTTGTGTGTACACATACACACTTACTATTCAGCCAGCAACAACAACCTGTCACTCTTCACAAATTACCTAACGCAGAGCTTTTAATGATATGATTGCACTACAACTCACGGGAGAAAGATGAAAGCTGCAAGTTGCTCCATTAACTGCAGACTCCGTGGCTGCTGAAAATTAGGCCCTGCGTTTCTTGGCGTTTCATCAGTTTTGAAGGATGTGGAAAATGTGGGTTAACATTCATGAAGTTTGAATTTCAACAGCAGAATGTCATCATAAAGGAGTACACATGATGTTATTGAAACAGACACTACATTCTTTCAAAGGAATTCATTCATAGATGTTTGTCCCCAGTGAATCGTGATGGCATAACTTCCTAATTAAGAGGAGATAATAGACCAGAATGTGGCAAATTATTTCTCAAAAACATCTTGAGCTGTTGAAAAGCTTGAAACTGTTGATCCAGAACTTCTCAAATATTTGAAGACTTTTTACGAGACATGTTTTTCTGTGGTCTGTTAAAAAGTTTCCCCACAATCAAAAAAGAAAATCTACATTTTTCTTCTACTTATGCTTCGTGGTATCTAACTACATTCAACGTTTTGGTTTAATTTGCAAAGGATTTAAGATCTCTGAGACTTCAGTCACTACCCTGATACAATGGATATAAAAGGACTTTTGTTTGTGGTGGTCACAGCAGGGAAAACTGACATTTCAAAAACTCAACAGCCCAAGTCACACAAGATAATCGGATGTTAAAAATGTCCAACAAAAAATCTTTTTATATTTGGAAAGGCATGCCACGGTTACTATCTGCATGGATTGAGGGAAATGGCAACAGTTCCCACCAATGTGTGTTTCTTCTTTTTGCTCTGCAACACTATCAGTCAAACGTCAGATAAGGTGGACAAGGTGCATGAGGATTGCAAATGTTCACAAACATTTAGTGATGCGTGTCAAACTGCCATCATTATACACCTCATCAGTATATAGTCCTGCAGATTTCTTCCTCCAGGTCAAAAGTCCCCTTTGAGATTATAGTCATGCACACTTTTGTTGAATGGTGATTCATTGCACCAATCTGAACCCAGTCAGTCAGACCTGCAGGAAACGGGTTTTGTCTTCAATGCTGCACATTTCAGCGAGCGCTGACTCAGTGTGACAGGATCACCATGGGTGCGTGACAGCCGAGCGAACAGCACGTCCTGCAGTGTGTGTTCAGGGACAGACAGCTGCAGTTACTTCAAGTACCTCATCCAGTGTTCTGGGTGCTGTTGATGGGTTCCCTCCGCAGGGAGAAGAGTGTGTGTGTTGATGTGGTGGAGCTGGTGCCAACTGAAGTTTTGGATGTGTGTATTTGTGTATGTGCACAGGGTGTGGGCGGAGGTAATTAAGGTGTCATGAAACATGCATTATTAATCGTAACACGACGTAATAATGGAGAGGCAACGTGATCTGTCATGCCCGGCTGCTTCAACAGCCCTGGGGTGTGTGAGTGTATGTGTGTGTGTGTGTGTGTGTGTGTGTGTGTGTGTGTGTGTGTGTGTGTTTCTCATATGTTTTTGTGCAAAAACGGAAACACATTGTTTGCTGTGGATGTGTTTATTTTTATGCTTTTATGTCGTTGAGTATGAAAAATATGCTTCAATCTGTGATTCACTAAGGATGAAAAACCAAATGCTTGTATGACCTATTTCACTGGTATGTGTCCCGTTTCTGATTCTGTCATGTTTTTCTTTCATTTTTGCCATTCAAACCACAACAAAAACATGCTGTAAGGGACACTCTGTGAGTGTAGTCGTGACCGGGACTTCACAATCACACAAACGAGGACAGAAATCTTCTATTCGTGGCTCAGTGGGCTGAAGAGGTGCCATGTGTGTTTGTGCTGCAGTGTTGAGGCAGGGCTTAGGTGTTAGGCAAGTTACCAGGCTCTGACTCAATGTTTAGGGTTGATTTTCCTTCAGTATAAGGTGTTATGTCACTTTTGCCACAGGGTAAATTCTGATGGGGTTAAGTTGATCCGGTCCTTTTTTGTTTTATCCAGGTTGAGCGATGGTATAACAAATGGAACAAGAGATTTGTGAGGGCTTATAGGGAAAGTTGTTTTCACAGATGATAGACCACGCCAAAAGCCACAGAGAAAAAGGTGCAAGAAGACAAGTGGAACAGGAACAGAGTTTTCTTTGCACGTGATTAAGACTCTGAACTGCATGTCGCACTGCAGTGACATTGTCAACCATACAGTATGTTCAATTAATGTTGTGTTATTAGTTTTGTAGGGCTACAACTTTCATTTTGATTTGACATTGAATATCAGAAGGTAGTCATTATTATCAACTGTTTGTCGGTGAGTTACTTATGCAATTCAGATGTTACTTTTTATGGTCTGAGACGACAATGAAAGATGTTTTCTTGCAAAATAAATTGTTATTTTGGAAATGTAATGCAACTCTTTCTGGTAACACATACAGTTCACTTGTAGCATAGCAAGGTCATTATTAAAAGACGTGCCTCATTGTTTTTCACTTGTTCTCCCCCTGATCCTGAGCAGTAGGCAAGGGTCTTGGCACTTAATAAATTCTAGAGCACTGCACGAAATCTTGAAGTGTTTTTCCACTCTCAGGCGTGTTCCATTTTCAGTGGTCTTTGCTGTCGTGAGCTCCTTTGACATATTGTTATACTTTACCGCGCCTGGCTGTGCATCTGAGAGAACAGCTAAAACCTGTGTGGAGGCTTGCCTGGAAAAGATGGGCAAAGTATTCACAGTAGTGTGGAGAGAAGCAGGAGGGAACCGTTCTCTTTAGGGATTGTTGCACCTCGCCGGTAGCTGCTGAGGTTCTGAAACACTACCATTCAATCTAACACTTTCAATCAATCTTTGAGAGAATAAACTGCTCTATCTCCAAACCAGAAACCAGAGATATTGATTTCAAGCTGTGAAAGAGGAAACTATCTATTAGTGGCTAATTATAGTTTTAGAAGAATAGATAGTGACTGGCAGCGATCCTTAGTTTTCAGATCACAAAATCAATAAATTAGCATTTTTGTGCTGGATTAAAAAAAATGTGGTGCTTTTTATTCCTCACTTGCCAGCAGCAGTTGCCGGAGTTAGATGAGAAGATCAACAGCACTCATATATTTGGTAAATATGAAGCTGCAGCCAATAACTTAGTATATGACTAGAAGGAGGGAACAGTTCACAGAGGTACAAAAAAAAACGACAAGAAAACGACAAGTTGTGGTTTTGCGGTGATATAAATGCCGTATTATTTCTTGGCTGGGCGCAGCGACTTCATGGAGTCTTGTTGTTATTGCAAGATTGCAAGGCTACCAGCAATAGTTCAACCTTTTGAGAAATACATTTACTCAATTTCTTGCTGTTAGTTAGATGTGAAGATCAATACCACTCTAATGTACTGTACGTATGGCAAATATGAAGCTACTGCCAGCAGCCGGTTAGTTTAACGCAGCATAAAGACTGGAAACAGATGGAAATCAATCAATCCGGCACATCACTGAAACATTTCTTGGCCAGGACCAGTAACTTCCTGGAGCCTCAGCTGGCAGCTATCAAATTCTTGTTTTTACACTTCAATTTTTGTATGAATCCAACAGATGAGAAATATTGTGTTAATCAGTGAGCTTTAGAAATGCTGGTAGCCAGATTTAGTTACCTTTTGAACAGAGCCAGGCGAGCTGCTTCCTTGTATTGCTAACTCACGGCAAGAAAATTGTAAATGTAAAATTCTTTACATGATTGCCATGATTAATATTTAGTTTGACATGGTTTTCCATAATAGAAAAAAAAACTCTCAAAAGGTACTTGAGCTACATCTACTCCTTTTCCCTCGTTGAGAGATTCTGGATCTAGACTCGCCCCTCGCTGGGTTGAGCTCCGGCGCAATGACTTTTGGTGTCTGGTCTATTTTCTCTGTTAGAAAAAAACATTGGAGAGATTCAGCCATACATGTTTGCCTCACTTTTAGCTATGTGTTTATGCTCTTTGTTAGCTTGTCAGCTTCTATCTGGTAGGCTACTCCTTTGCGTATTAGACAGCGATTAGCTGTTTCGAATTTCTGACATACCCAATCTAGTAAACTCATGGACAAGAATCTCAGACTGCACAGGCATTTTCCCCTTCAGCAGAGGAATGTGAAAACACCTCTCTGGTGACATCAGAAAAGCACATTTTTGAGTGGAGGGGATCTTTAAGGGTTTGTGGGGCTGCGTGGTCAGTGACAAGTGCCAACAAATCAATTTGATCACTTTACAGAAACACTGATATATGTACATATTGTGATGGCATGATGGACTATGTCAAACCTTTAAATAACCTCATAAAACGCTGAGTCTTGATATTCATCATCTTTCGCAACTACGTCTCTGTGGAGCAATACCTACAGTAAACCTAAATCCAAGTTGCTACGGAGAAATGTACTGTTTACAATCGGGCCTATGAAAATCTTGAAAGTTTATTATCTTTTTTTAATTTGATACCAGTGAACACATCGCATCTGTGTCACAAAAGGCGATTATAAACACATGATGGTGAATCTTTGGAGAAGACGATCAGATCATTAACAGTTCTGGGCTCTGTTTATTTGAAAGCTGTCAGCAGTAAGACTTACTCAACCATGTGGTTTATACTGGGAGCTGGTTCATGGTCCGAAGGTTGGGTTTAGTATGCAAGAGGCTCGCTGAGGAGACAAGGGAAGGATCAGAGCCAATTCCCCAGTGCAAGTAGGAGGAATACTGTATACACATTGTGTTTGACCTGAGGTTAGTGGTATATGTATGAATGGGAAGTTTTCCACCGGTGGATCTTCCCTTCATGTGAATGTGTGTGAACTCATAAGAGAGGGGGAAGTATAGCAAGAACCTCCTCCTACACATACGGTACATACATAATCTCTGCTATTTGTTGGGATGCTTTGTGGCTTGTGGCTTGTGTGCGTGTGCGATTCACCGCAGCTGACTTCCCCTGTGGGAGAGCACAGACAGTGGAACAATACACTTCTCCTATGATTATTAAGGGTTAGACACACACACACACTGAAGCTCCTCTAACACAAGCCAGATGTCTTCTGAAACAATGTCAGGGATGGAAAGTTATCCTCTTCATTTTCGGGAGTAAATATCTTTCACCGGTTGAAAGGTAACTGGAAACAACCGGATTGAGGAGAAGAGGAGAGAAAGGCCAATATGGAAACCACATCGTCCAGGTGATTTTCAGGTGCAGACTTCATAAGAATACAAGAGAACAGATGAGAATAGGTACAACACTTTCTCACCTGCTCACGATAGAAGATTGAGCCTGATACTAAAATGAGACCACCGTGATCGCTCATCTTACCTCCACGTAACACTTTCTTTATTTTCACAAGTTTTACAAGCATTTTTGGCACGTCCAGTCCTGCAGCAGTCAACTCCACCTCAAACTAAATTTATGTCACACTGTGAGTCCCTCCAACAACATTATGGTTGCTAGCATTTAATGCACACAGTAAATCGTTTTTACATTCAAACAAAGGCCTACAGTGCTGTATGGGAGGTTTTAAAGGATAATTACAGATTATTACAATGTGTGTATCATTTTCATGTCATATCTAATGGTTATGTTAACACCAAAGTAGTTGCTGAGGTCACTAGGATGACATCCAATGGAGTGGTCAAGATACTCCGGCTAAAATGTTGGCTTGTTTACAACCTTTCTGATCAGGTTGTAAACAAGCCAACACTTTAGATTTGATTATATATATATAAACTTGAAAGTGAGTTTACCTGAAATCACACACATATATTGATTCAAGTTATTTTCTCACAGAAACGCGTTATCAACAGGCGGCGTGGAGAAGGAATCAGCTCGTATGAAATACCAACTGCTGATTTCTCAAGTTGACTTGTATGAAATGTCCGTTGTGTGGAAAATGAATAAGCCTTTGATTGAAATAAATCAGAGATTTGTTTTGTGTAGAGGAAGGTGAGTAAAGAAAGAGCAGGTTAAAGGTAAAACAGCTCAGTGTCTGACTGTGTTTGTAGTTGGCTGTATATCATATCCTAAAGCTTTTACGAGCTATGCTAATCAGTGAATATCGTATTCTTTATAACGTCTTTATAACCTTTGTGATGAGCTTCAGTGGTTTGCTGCTTTCAGTTTCATGTCACTGTGCAGAAGAAAGTCAATGTATCGTCTCATGATGACTGTTGATATTTGAGGGAAGTTACGGCATCTCAGAAGTCAGCAATGAAAAGCGAAATGTAATATATGTATCAATGTTAACGGTTGCTGTTGATGAACACGTACGCTAATGTTGTAGAGAGAGACGATCCTCTCTGGAGTAAAGGACCTGTCCCACACGGCACAGGAAGAAAGATATTGTATACTGTATTTGGGATTAATTTGTCCAGATGTACCCCCCTTGTATCCTGTCCAGCCCAAACAAATCCTTTCCCACCGGGAGAACAGGATACTCGCCGTCTCTCCATCTACTTCTCAGTCAGGATATTTCCTTCTGCCTCAGTGTCTCTCTCTTCCTCACTCCATCTGTCTCTCTCTCTCTAGTTATCATCCGTCTTCTCTCTTCCTCGTGTATTCATTCTTTCTCTCATCCTGTCTCTCTTCCTTCCGTTAGCTCCCTCTGTAAAGGGCATTTGGCAAAACGTTATGCTCAGGGGATGTTTACATCACTGAATGATTGATGGGGTGTAATGAAACAATCTAACCTTGAGTAGACAGAACATGTTCCAAGCAACTATAGATCAAACGCACGCATCTGCCTTCCGAGTCAGGGGCATAATATAGTGTTACATTATTGAGGAAACAATACAGGCCAGATGAAGTAATCGCTGAACTCAACTCGAAGAAAAGTGCCTGGCTAAGTGTATAAAGACATCACCTGCATAACATCCAGAAATCTTTAACCTAAATGGTTTTACTGCCTGCAGAGTGGAGGCTGTGCTGAAGGGCTGAAGGTTTTACAGGATTCATAGCTCCAGAAACACTGAGGGTGAGTTGCTCAACATTCACAGAGCAGGTCTTTAATTAAAAACATGTAACCTCCAATAATCATGACTTTGATCCTGTGTTGATGTGTCCATATGTAACAACACAGAAGCCTCGCTGTATAGACCAATACTTTCAGAAATGCTGTCTCTGCTCTCATGCCAGGAATAACGAACAGTTAGATATAATGAAACCAGTGTTTACAGATATAACAGTGATTCTGGTAAGGAAAGAGGCAGACAAGTATTACCGTAAAGGGAAACCTTTGCCAGTGTTGACCCTGTAGGAGTCTCGGGAGAAAAAAAGAAATCTATTGTTTAATGTGTCTCGCCCCAGCACTTAAAGATCCTCTGTCCATCTCCTCTGTTGTATACAGGACAGCATTCCATGCCTAATATAGGCTCGAGTTGTCAGAACAAACGTTTGTAATGATAAGATATCTAAAAGTGAAGGTGGAATGTGTAATTCAAGGGATGAGCATACTTTCCTGTGTTAATATTTGTTTCCAAAGACTTTCCATTTATTGTCCAAGAGTCGTGGCAGAAGTGCTTATGTTTGAGCTGGAGAAAGACCGACAAGAAAAGGAAAATATGAAAAGGTCTGCTGCATGGCCAATGCTTTTATTGTTGAAAGGGATGTTTTTACGACTAAAACCTTGTTTTATTCATGGGAAAGTGCTCATTTAGCTATGTGGATAATTATGTGACTTGTTTTTTTGTGTTCAAAAAAGGAACATTTTTAAGCTACAGATTTGTCTGAGCTGTAACTTAAAGCCAAATGAATGATTTCACACGGCAGCGTAATGAAGCCTGGGAAAACCAAATGCTCCTTACAGTCAGATAATGAATATAATTTTCAGTGATTTTGATGTTGGGAAGTAAATGACATTCACTTTGAAGTAACCATCCATACACAGTCGCCTTGTGATGTGCTACGATGATTTAGATATGCCTGTTTTTACAGACACTGCAACATGAATATGAATGAAAGGAAAAAAAGCCTGTTTTGACCTGAAACATGCTTATTAAGGAGAAAAGTTCCACCGCTCCTCCTACACAGTGTGTGGTCTGGGGCATTAATCAAACAAACAAAAAAAGGGAACATTTTTACATTTCAAATTTGCAGCATTTCAAAAGCTCCACTGTCTGTGGGTTGTGCCTTGTGTAGGGCTGGCAGACAAAGGATTGCACAGGGCGCGATGACTCAAGTGACAAAGGGGTGGTTAGGAATTTGCTTAGCTTGGAAACCCATCATTACTGGGAATATGAGAGTATCGCAGCTTCGCTACAGCCAATTAAAATGTGACCTTGTGTTTCAGTGTTGGAACGGGTTACACATGAGACACATTTTGCATCATATGTTGAATAATTTAAATAGTGATGAAAAGCGAAATGAGTTGAGATGAGCTACTTGCAAACAATTAGCATACCAAAAGGAAGTTTATGAAAGTTAAAGAAAAGGGCATAATGTAAACAATGATAAACACACATATACATGCAAATATCCAAAAATCCACCCGTCTCTTCATTGCACTGTTACACAACATATGATTGAAATTAGTTTCCTCTTTACACAATACTTGAAATGACTTAGAGGGTCGGTAATGTGTATGAATGAGGAGGAATTCATTCCTCAGTTTACAACTGTGTTGACAAAAGACATAAACCAACAGAAAGTTGTGTTTTCCCTCATAACAAACATTAGGTTTTATGTCGTGCGCAAACAGCAGTGCTGGTTTCAAAGCCAGATTCTATAATTACATTGCAAAACCACCGTCGTTCATTTCTGCACTCATTCTCTCTCGAAGCCATCCTTATTTGTCGCCACGGGACAGTAATTATGGACATGTGGCGATTAAACAGGACGACTTTCCAACAGCATTAAACTGGGCAGAGGAGAAGCACTGAACAGATGACCGACTTACATCCTGATTATAGGAGGAGCAGACATCCGTATGTCACCGCATGGGGAAGTGCACTGACTAACAGGCTGACATATGTGTGCTTAGTGACTGTAAGCAATCTTGGTACCAGGCACTGGCTGGTGTTTGTGTGGTCAGTAAACACAGGATTCCCATTGGCGAAGGTAATAACAGTTACCGTGGCACAGGGGGAAAACGTTATTTCTTGACACAGATCTGAAGTCAGCTTGCTCTCACTAAGTCTTCATAACAGGAGTGGAAATTGAAAAAGTCATTGTTTATTTTTTATTTTTTTAGCCTTTATTTATACATGTAAACAATCTCATTGAGACACAGGGTCTCATTCTCAAGAGAGACCTGATCAGATGGCAACAGCACCATACAAGTTACAGACTCACAGGACACTACACACTGAGGCAACAAATAAAACATCATAAAGAAATCATAAAAGTGCATTTTCAATGACAAGAACAAATACCGACAGCTGCTTTCTCTAGATTCTTTCAAATGAGTTTAAAATGTCCCAGGGGTATCAACATGGACAGCTTAAGTTCCTGCTGAAGCGTGTTCCAGGTTGAGGGGACAGAGTATGATAAGGCCTTTTAAACTGAAATCAGGATCTGGTGTTCCCCGGCACATACAACTCCTGCCTTCTGTCTGTGGCCCTGTCAGTAAACACACATTTACCAGGAAGGCTGAGAGGATATTACCCCCTCATGGGTACACACATAAATACACATACGTTCGTGCATATGTTCATTGTTGACTTCTGTGCTGACAGGGTTACCTTACCGAAACATCTGTTTCATCATCCTTCATATTTGTCTTTCGACACAGGTGTTCCGCTTTCCTGTTTGCTGTGGTTTAGTCAGGTTTCACTGTAGGTTAAGATAAATTAAGTGATGTACATGTATTTACATGTAGTCCCTCATAAGCAAACATAACCACTATGGGCTTTTAGAGCTTAAAAGGAAATCTAGTTTAGTCACACATTTTATGCATTTATATTATTATTATTCAACAATTTGTACACAGTGTGTATTTCTGTTCCATAGTTAACATTTTTACCTTTCAGGCATGTGAGCAGACTAAAGCTGGAGGCTTTCACCTGGCAACCTGTTGCTTCCAGAGGTTATGGTTATGCAGGAATGCAAGCACACTTACAGGCTCTTACAAGTTGAGCCAACACCTATTTAGCAAGGCATTTGTGCAAACCAGATGACCTTTTCAAATATTGCCTGTCATTCATTTTAGACTATGATTAAAACACTATTAAAACGGTTCTGCACAGGATTCATATCGGTGCCCCAGTGCATTTCAGTGAGGTGTTTTTGAAAGGAGTGCCACGAGAGTGTGTGACCTTTTATCAACGTGTTGCTCAACATCAAATGTAACAGAAAATTGTGCAAGCCCTGCAGATTAAACGCGAATGACATTGGTGGAAAATAGAAAGGAAAAAAACATGCGAAAAACCTTCGCTAAAGCACAACCCCCCTTTCCTCTTTCTTAGAATGTTGCTATTTGCTTTGGGCAAATGGACTGCAGTTGCACAACTGTGCAGCCAACAGCGCTTCAAAACTTCACACACACACACACACTTTGGGACGCACACACAAACTGCAGTAAACACTGTGCGCAAAAGCTAGCCAAGCCAATTTGCTGCATTAAAGTATTGTTTTTCCATTCAGTTCAATTTAACAAACCCTCAAATTAGAAACACCTTGTGAGCCATCTCACACATCTATTCCCAAGCTTATATAATCTTTTACGGTTACACAGGGAGATCTCAGTTTCATAATAAGCTCCTGCTTATTGACCCCCAAAGCTTGTGAAAATGCATTATGTCTTCAGACATGTTATGCACCGTAACTTTGTTTTTATCTTACATCACAGGAATCTCCTCTGATGGACAAGCTCTTGCTATTTATCCTGAAATATGCATTTGTGAAAATCTGGTCCAGATTAGTTTCTTTGGGTGGACCTCCCTTATATCCAGTAGTTTACTGATGGGTGGTCCTCTGTTCTATATTTAAAGCCCAGTCTCCAGATACATGGAGCTGATCTTAGCTGTTGCTTCAGGGGATACACTCCTCCTGATCCACCTTGGATTACTAAGAAAGAAATGAAAAAAAGTGAAGTTGCTTTTAAAGTGGCTCTGGGAAAGTCCAGACTCAAGTCAAAGGGGCCTATTATATCTATGTAGTCTAGATTCCATATAATGACTTTAATCATGGCTGTGATGTAAATAGCTGCAGGGTTATTGCACCATTTTACAAGCAAGTTCAAAGCAAAAGCCCAGAAACAGTTGAAATCAATTTAACTGGAAATCCCAATGCAGATAATTCTCAGATTAAGTTAATGGTCCTACTTTGTGTACTACTTGTTCCATACTCCCCATCAGTGTGTAAACTTTATTCCCTTTTTTAAAACAGGAATCATTGGAAAATACTATCTGTGTATATTTAAACAAATGAAATAGAAAGATGTCATATCTGTGTGTTCTCGAGAGATTACATGCTCACTATCAAATCCATCCCTCCACCCTTCACGCACAGTCCTGTCCTTGGCCAGAGTAGGCAGTTTCCCACCCCAGGGCTCGGCCATATGTGAGTGTTGGCGCAGTCCCTCATGTGAAGGTCAGCCCTTGCGGGACATGTGAACCCCAGATTGTCACCCCTGGGGTTGGGAAGAAGGGCTAATTGACTTTAAACCAGGCTGCATGACACGCATCAGGACACAATGACTGGACTACTAAGGGACAAAGGACACATTTAGAGAGGGATCTGGTCACCTAGTAGAACTTCCTCAATATGGAACTGTACAGTGTGACTGGATTTCAGAGGAATTAGAGTTTGATAAAACACTGTGGCTAAAAGAAGTATATGATGGTAAATCACCAGTAATTCCCCTCTAATGCAACTGAAGGAATAGTTCCTGCATTTTGGGAAATATGCTTGTTCACTTTCTTGCAAAGAGTGAGAGATCAATACAACTCGTATGTTTGTTTAACAAGAAGCTACAGCTAGGAGACGGTTAGCTTAGCATAAAGACTGTAAGCAACGGGAAACAGCTAGCCTGGCCTCACAAATGAACACTTTATGTTTCACTTGTTTAATCCGTGCGAAAAGAATATCAAAATAATTGTGGTTTTTACGGAGGATTATGTGCCAGACTGTTAGGGTTAAAGGTGCTCTCAGGCTGATTTTGTTTACTGCTAAACAGCCAGGCTACCTGTTTCCCCCTGCGTCAAGTGTTTATGCTACGCTAAGCTAATCAACTGCTGGCTGTAGCTTCATATTAGCACACAAATATGAGAGTGGTATCAATCTCCCTGAACTCTCGTCAGGAAAGCATTTTCCCAAAATGTCTATTACTTAAAGCTTTATCCATTTGGGTTTTATGTACTCAGAAAGTTACAAATGTGTTAAAGTGTTAAAGATAGCAAAGTAGCAGCAGATCAAGAAACAAAAAAAAAGCATTTCATTTTTTGCCTGTAAAGTAAAAAGATAATTATGACACTTGATTTTGCAACAACAACAACAACACACACACACACACACACACACACACACACACACACACACACACACACACACACACACACACACACACACACACACACACACACGCACGAGCACACAGTAATCAGTTAACACTTATCAGTTCTCTTGAGCTCAGAATAAAAACCCATTTCAAACAGTAAACCACAGCTTTGTTAAATCCTCTAATGATCCTTATTGCTCTACCTTTCCTCCACTTCCTGTGCTCCTTTCATCCTTGTTAGGCCATGTAAGGACAAATCATTGTGGGGAGGCGACGGCATAAACGGTGGTTTACGTGATGTTTGATTAGACGTCCAGTCAGGGCAGCTTGCTGATGGAAACGAGCCAGGGAGAAGCATTGTGCAATCAATGGGCTCGGTTAATTACAATAGATCAAACAAAAGCTCCATGGCAACCCCGGCCACATTTTCCAAAACAAAGGCCTGCGAGGCATTCAGCATGAGCGGCGGTTGTGACATGGTGTTATGCATGGATGACACAGGGACGATTAGCAGCGTCCAGTGTTTATTTCTAGGGATCGGTGCATATTGGATGCATACTGTCATTTTTAGGGTAGTTGTCAGCACACTGGCAATCCTATATACCATTAATGAAACATGTCATATTCACCAAAAAACACATCATTACACTAAACAGAGAGGCCGAGTGTTTAGTATATACCTTCAGTGTTGGACAGTCTGAAGTATCTCAGCAACTATAGATGAATCCAGGTGACTTGGTTAGGGCTGTCCCCTGACTAAGAATTGACATAGTTGAATCTGATTAGTCAAGTCTTACCTTGAACATTGAATCATGTTGGTTTTCCTTTGCATATAGTTTAACGCTGTTTCCTGTGTGTAGGGCAGGGGTGTCAAACATGTTTTGATCATAAAGTAGTTTATTGTTCAGTTCCAGATACCTGTGACGAAATGTTTTGTGCCTTTGTAGACACACTGTGATCTGTAAGTTGTAATGCACATGTGTAAATGATAAAATGAGGCATAATATTGCTGAAATTGCACCTTTTTTTCTTAAGAAACTTCAGGTTGTTCATAATGTTTTGTAAAAAGATCAAATTTGAACATTTTCAGCATGTAAGTGTACTTTTAAGATTTGCTGATCTTTACGAATCCACACTCGAACAATGGCATAGCCGTCAGAGCTGGAAAAACGTTTTCAAATCGGATCGAATTGTGACCTTAAAATCTAAAGTTAAATCACCCCTAAATATCAATAGGCTGATAATTAGACCAGAAATAGGCAATATACAATATCATGATTTATTCTATTCTATTCGATAGATTGCTATGACATTTTGTTCAGATATTCACGGTTCCTAGATGTTGAATCCTAATGACTTTGATGATCCTCTGACTTTTCCTCTTGTGCCACCATGACATTAACATTTGTGATTTGTCATGACATTTTTGAAGGATATTCATGATCCCCTTTCAAAATTCAAATTTGACCAAATACCTTGAAAATTAGTATCATAAACCCCGCCTGTGTTTAGTTGCAATTAGCACATTTTAGCATTCTAACACGCTAAAGATAGCGTCCGTGGTAAACATTACACCTTCTAAACATCAGCATGTTAGAATTGTCACCATGAGCGTGTAAGTATGTTGACGTTAGCGTTTTGCTAAAAGCACCCCTGTGCCTAAATACAGCCTCACACAGCCACTAGCATGACTGTAGGCTCATATTCTTCCTAATATAAACAGTCTAAGGTCTATGGAAAAGTCCAAACATCTCACAAGACAATTACGGAAGCATTTGGAATTACATTTTCAAACTGTAAAAACCAAATAAATCTATTGTGGTGTCTCCTATGAGTAATGTTTCTAATCTTTAAATCTAAGCACTAAAATGTAGCGTTGTTTATAGTCATAGTTGAACACGGTAGAGTTTGTCTACTTTCAAATGATGTATTCAAAAGGTTATGAAACACACTTATAAAGTAATTCATCTCAAACTCCTACTTTCACTCGAGTGAAGAACTCACTGTGTTCTCTGAGCGAGTCGTGACTGAGACGGACGCCCATGCTGTCCGTCTATCAGCTAGCAGCAGGCTCCATCAACAGGCCACCAGCGACCGGGTCTGTCTGCTTCAGACACCAGATCTGTTCTAGTAAACTCACTGAAGTTGGCTCTCGCATCCAAACCACGAGCCAATCCCGAGAACAAATGTTAAGTGCAAATAAAACTCTGGGATTCATATCCTCATAACTCCTTCTCTCTGCATTGCATTCTCTCTCTGACCCTTCTCTGCCCTTGTTTATTTATTCCTCCATCTCATTCTGTTTTCTCAGCCCGTTACCCCCTTCTTGCTGCCTCTACCCGCGCTCGTCTCAAATTAGTGTCAAATTCCCCAGCGTGCTTGTTATGTTTGTTTCTAATGCAATACCTACCAAATTATAAGTGTCCTATTCTTGGATGCCTTCTATCAGTTCTCATTCATGTGTAAGAGGGCAGCTTGTGGACACTAAAGTAGCTCCATCTGTGTGTGTGTGTGTGTGTGTGTGTGTGTGTGTGTGTGTGTGTGTGTGTGTGTGTGTGTGTGTGTGTCTGTGTGTGTCTGTGTGTGTCTGTGTGTATGTGTGTGTCAGGTCAGTCATGAGTGCAGAGGGCCTGCATTCCTCTGTGCAGTACTAAATCCTCATGGGATAGACCTCATTAGTGGACTAGCTGTTCCCAGGCTGTCTTCTAGCCACTGCTGCTGTGTGCATGTGTGTGTGTGTGTGTGTGTGTGTGTAGGTGAAAGCATTTGTTTATATGTGCACACATTTCTTTGTATGTCCTCTTGTGGTTGTTTGTGAGAATATGTATCTTCTCTGATGCTCCTATGATATCCTGTGTTTGTGTGTAGTTTTCAAAAGACAGGTTTAGACTGCTGTATCAAGCTTCCTGTCCGTGTTTTGACATGTTGTGTAATACTCTGTGGGGAGGTCAGTAAAGTCTACAAGCGGATGAGATGTACTCAAGGGACTAGCTTTCCTGATGGACACTTCTCAACCTTGGAGAAATCTTAAACACATACATACACACACGCACACACACATTGTCCTCTCTTTTCTCCATGCTGTCATGTAATAAAGTGTCCCTGAGAGACACTTAACACATCACTCAGTGACTCCGTGGTTCCAGACATAGCTTTGACCCCCCGCTGTTGACCCGAGCTGGGCCTGACAGCTTCTCATGTCACATTTGTCTTTGGTTTCACTTTATTATTCAGCCTGAGGAGAGCATGAGGACATGAAGGGGATGGTGAGCTGTGTTCAAGACAAACACATTTTTCAGAATGTGGAAGGAGAGAGCTGTCTTTGTTGTGCAAGAGGCCAGTAAAATATTTTTTTTTCCACTCCTCATGACCCGGTGTGCACATTCAGCCACTTCACACTTTCTTGTGAATCATAATTTACCTGAGACATGAGGACTGTAGCAGCCGCTGACTTCTGTTTGTAGAGAAACCAAAGACAAATACATACAGTATCATATTTGCCTGTAAGGATGAGGCTTCTCTGTGAATAATACCTACTGTATATGCTTTAAATTTAAATGATATATGTCCCTAGTACCTTGTGTCAGTATTGGCTCTACTATGAAGGTAAGATGAACCACAAAGAGGAGTTACCATGTGTTCTGCCGATCTGTTTGTCTTTCTGCTTCACATCTTCTGTTCCTGACTCACATGAGGATCCATTACTGAGTGGGCAACAAGCACCAGGTGGCTGCATTGTAATCTAAATAAACGCACATTTTGAAACAAATGCAAAGGACAGAGCAGGTGGCAAAACACAGCTGAAGTGACTCTATAAAAAAGAAAAGGATATATCAGCTGTAAAATAGCTCACATAACATTTGCGTTAATGATTCAATTAATCTGCTGCAAGGTTCAGAAACAGTTTATGGTGTTAAAGTTCATAAAAGGTTTAGCAGGGATATAGTACCGTAAGACTGATAGAGTGTATAGTTTTTCAAGGAAGTGGCTGATCAACGTGACAGAAAAAACAAGGCGGACACTAAGAGAAACACACACACACAGGCATACGCAGAGCTACAAGCCGAGGCTGAAGCGACAGTGAGCTCCTGAACCACCCCGAGCCAAGGCCTCTCTCACTGATCACAACACAGCTTTGTCTGATAAGCATCTTGTGCAATACATAGATGCAAGCATGCACTATCTCACACACACACACGCACACACACACACACACACACACCCACACGCACACACACACACACACACACACCCACACACACACACACACCACACACACACACACACACACACACACACACACACACACACACACACACACACACGTGCTCTCTTCTTTGAAAGCAGATGATTTCGACATCATTAACAACAGCCATGGGGATGAATAGATTGGCAGGCAAAGAATAAAGCCAAAGCTGGATGTCGGGCCCAAAATAAAAATGCACATGCGCACACAAATCTAAAACATGTACGGTAATTTATTCAACATGAAATACATTTGTATTTGAGGGACACGCATGCTCTTTATTACTATAATCACACTGTATGGCAAACTCAAACTGGATAAATAATCCTTTTTACTTGCACGGCTGGCTTTTTCAAGGGCTTTTATTTTGAAGGATATATTACTTGATATCGAATTGAGTTCAAAATCAGTCTGTAAAGAACACACACACACACACACACACACACACACACACACACACACACACACACACACACACACACACACAGGTTTCTCACTTCTCCCTTATTCTTTGCAAACAGTGATTTATGCTCAGTGGGGATATCCAAGTGACGCCACTATCAGGCACTGGAAAGTAAATAAAAAGTCACTTTCTGCTTCATCGCTGTGAAATGAAATACTGTAGCGGAGCACTTCGGCACAATGTTGACACATACTAATATATATTTACAATACTGTACGTTTGTTTAAAGTAGAGGCATCTCTTGATTTACGTTTGTACCTGTGGTCCTGGAATGCAGGACTGATGCTGTACAATGACTGTTATGACTTACTGCCGTTGACAACAGGTACAGTACTTTCACTGCCTTTCATGTTGGTGCATAAATCAAGAATATGGGAGGATGAGCTGTTGCTATATACATGTTGGCAAGACATTCTGGAGCAGCTCAAGGTCTCTTATCTTGGTAATAACAATGCACGCATGCAGCTCTTCTGTAGTCACACATGAAAACATGCCATCTAACTTCAACACACACATGGAAATCAACAACATCCTTCTGAGGAGAGAGGAATTATTTATATTTATCCTGGACACACTATCATTTAGAGTTTAAACTTAGATTTTGATCTAAAGCCTTTTTTGTAAATGTTTATCGTTGGAACAAACATTTTCTGTAAGTATGATTAACAGATGTTACTCCTTTAAAACATTTTTTTATTTAGATAATCTTTCACAAGAGTTAATATCTGTTGATGTATCTCATTTTGTTATCCTCCAAGCATAAGGGTGTATCTGTCTCTCCACAGCTTATCTTGCATATTGCATATACTATTATTGTTTGCTCATTTATGACTTAATGGTTGTGATTTACAATTTCTGAGAAACCAATTTCATTTTTAACTACTTCAGTAGCAAAAGGCATTTCCCTCAAAATCAAAGCCTTACCTAATCTATTGCAGCCCGCATTTTAGCCTTTGTCGTAGCTCAAAAACTGACATCCATAAGAAGGTTTGGTCTCATTTTGAACCGGAGTAACTTCAGATTAATTACATATCCGATATTTTATGATCTACTAAAGTTAGGCACGATATGAGATCAAATACATCCCAGATTTTGTTATCTTCACCGACATCTTGTATGTAAGGGAGCCTGGAGGGACAATTGATTGAGATTCAACTCCTTTTTGTTAGGAAGGGGAGAGGGAGACACACCTGGTGGAGATCTGCACTCTACTGAGGGAACTTCTCTACTTTAAATAGCTTTTCTTTTGTTTGTCTTTATTTCTGTTGTAAGTTTGTATTTGCTTTTGTCATTTAAACTCTTTAGTGCAAGAAATATATTATCATTACTTTTCTAGTTTCCATTGGATTAACTATTTGTCTGTGTAGTAGTTTCTATGATCAATTACCTTTTTGGAATGTATGTGATTCCTTTATTACATTTAAATGATTCTTTGTCTTTAAGTGTTTTTTTTGTTTTGCTCTTTCCATAGAGGCAGGTTGTATGCCCTGTGTGGGAGTATCAGACACAGCTCTGCTCTGATTGGTCCAGTCTGAGAGTAGATTGATTTACATTATAACCACCTGAGTGATGAATGTGTGTGTGTCTGTATATATTGCTTGTTCTGCTTTGAGGTGATTTATATGACAATGCCTGATAAAGATCCCACAAAGATCAAAATGTCGCTCTGTTAAGTTTAATTTGCTCGGAGCTATCCGTGCAGTGTGCAAATCTTTTGCCTGACCATTGCACATGCCCGACACATATGTTGTTAAAGACAGGAATACACACATTCACTCATACACACGCATATGCAACCTTGTTTGCTGGTGTGAAATCCAGGAATTGTGGCATGGTTCAGAGTTCTTAGAACACCAGCAGCACACAGCGAGTCTGCCAGAGGAACCACAACAGAGTGTGAGACACACACACACACACACACAACACACACACACACACACACACACACACACATGCACAAAAACATACACACGCCATGGCAGCGCTGTCAGTGAGTCAGTGTGTGAGTCACACTCCGGCTATGCTGCCTCTCAATTTTATAACAGCCGCCAGCACGGCACTGTATTTAATATTCCAAACAACTGTACTGTAGGACTCTGTGGATCACATGCACGTATATTAATCAGTATATACTGTTCTATACTTGCACGTACATTCACACACAGGATATTAGCCAAATACGTCCGCACAAATAATACTCAGGAGTTATGTTCACTCATGTACAAACAACACACTCCCTTTCATGCCTTTTCTCCTTCACTCAAACACACACATATGCACGCTCGTCATTGGGGATGACTGCAGATGAGTCAGAAGGGGAGTGGAGGGAATCCTTACCTCTCTGTGAGCCACATCTATAGGAGAGCCAATCATAGGATTCTGCAGCACAGATACCGACTGCATTAGGTTTGACCTATGAATCATCCCCGTATATATTCTTACAAGAGACTGTTTGCAGCTTTAGGTGGAGGAAAATATAGAAAGGTGTATTTATAATTGAAATGCCACGTCAAGTTTATAAGCGTGTCTGAGGTGCACTATCAAATCACCACCTGTTTCCCGGTGCTAAACTGGCAAAGCAGATGAAAAACATTGGCTCTTACTAGCACTGTTATGGTTTTGATATGGATCACAAGGAATCAACCCAGGTTCAGTAAGTTTACACTCACATTGTTTGCAAAAACTGCACCGTCATGAGGGTGGAGGCTGAAATGTTTCAATTAAGTTTTAAATGCTTAAATTACACATCCGGATGTTATTGTCTCGCAATTCAAAGCTCACTTTGTGGCTTTCAAAATGCAATCAGCCTGCTTTCTTTAGAGAGGTAGCTGATAACAGGTGACACACACACACACACACACACACACACACACACACACACACACACACACACACACACACACACACACATTCACTGCAGTTACCTACAGGTTGAAAAGAACACAATGTCTCGACAGTTTCCCCAAATAAAAGGGCCAAGATAAGACAAGCTTTCAACATCGCCCTCTGGTGGTGACTTAGGGGAAGTGAATAACCTCGTTAACTGCCACAGCATTTCAAAGGAAAAGTTTTTTTTTTCAATCCCAAGAGAAAGAAAAGCATTATTAATTTGTTTGCTTGTTACTTTTATTATGCAGATTCCAGGTGCAAGTAGTTGCATTTATTGGTGGTGTTGGAAGAAATCTGCAGAAGCGTATTGGAAAAAACTAGCAATTTCATGTTCAGAGAAAACTAAAATGTGTGGAACACGAGAAGGCTTCTAGTAAAGTAAGATCAGTGGCATAAGGCTCAAGGGAAAGATACTGCATATGAAAGTGGCTGCATGAGACTGTGCAGAAGGTTGACGTGTGCCATGTGCCGTGGGTGTTTGATTTGATGGGAGTGGCATGACGCTGAGGGGCAATGAGTCACTGTCAACGATAAGGACCTGGGGTTATTACTGACCTCTCTCAACTGTCACTCTTTCCCCCAATACTCCTCCTCCTTTCTCCTCACATCTGGTTCTTTGCATGGGTATCCTTGTTTGTTTCTCAGCCTATTGTTTTTTACAGTCAATGACTCATAACTAACTCTCGCCGCCTTTTGTACCTTTGACTCTTGGCTAACATGAAGATTGGTCTTTTTCTTTGATCAATGCCTCACATGATGCTTTCTTTGCATTCAACCTCTTTTTTTCTTTCGCCCGTCACCGTACATTCTTCTACTTTGTGATCAGGGAGTGGAGCCTTTAGGTTTATCTGCGATTGGAAAAGCTCTCTGACTCACACACACACACACACACACTTTATAGGTGATGACTCATCGCAACACAGGCCGCTTAGATCCACAGTACACCAAAGTAAAACTGGTACGTGAGTGCGTGTCAGTGTACCGTGTTTGCATACACATTAACCTTTATATGCATTAAGGTGTCGTTGCGAGGGCTGACCACCTACGCGGCTTTTATCTCACAGTCACTGAGATAATCAGTGTTGCTGTAAGGGAGGTTTTAGTATCCCTCATATTTGTTGAAAATGTTGTTGCTTGCACGGCGGCTCCGTGAATTCAGTTTGTGCAAGTGTGTAAATGTGCTTACATTGTTGTTTTTTCAAACATATAATGATACAAACCTGTAATGTGTGTGTGTGTGTTGACGAGCAGGAAAGTATTCATCATGACCCGGGCAGATAAGGAATGATAAATGTGTTGACTAATGCTAGACAGACATAGGAGCCATCAGCCGACACAGCAGCACTCCACTGTGGCAGACAACACATGCTGTGCCACACACACACTCACATACATACATACATTATGTCCTGTTAAACACACAGAATGGTGAAAAATGTCCCCGGCTTTATTTGTACAACTCTTGCATGTCTGTGGAAGAGATGACTCACTGTTAACTGCAGTCGTCACGTAACCACGGCCACTTAGGCTGATTCACACTCCAAACTATTTCTAAAATAACAATGTCTGCTGCCATTTTTATGCAAAGCGAGTAAAGGGAACACCATGTACTTATTATAGAAAGGCAATTCACTGGAAACGACGCACAATGTGAAAATGTCTTTCTTTTTTTAATTCCTAAAGATGAATAACATGGTGCAATAAAACACACTGGCAGTTCCAGTACAACTGAATATGTAATGTACATTTCGGCATGTGTTATATAAAAATATATGAGACAATAATTGGCTGGAATTTCAATGACAAATGTTAGTAAAGGACAACATGTTCTCTTACAAAGCATCACACAACTACAACACACTTGCACTACAATACTGCTCAGACCACCGGTGTGAGGTGATTTTGGCAATGACACAATAATACACACTTTGATATCCTTCTGTGTTTCATACAGACGAGACAAAATAAGACACACAAATAATTAATGCTAGTCATCTGTGTCTTCGTCCTCGTCTTCCTCCTCCTCCTCCTCCTCTTCAGATTCATCTTCATCCTCTTCGTCGTCCTCGTCGTCCTCTCTTCTTGTCGGCCGACTGCAATCTCTTTGTTGCTGCGACAACAGATAAACAGTCACTATGCTGCTAAAACACTTAGCAGGAAGTCATTAAAGGGCACAATGAGTAGGGTTATTTTTATGAGCCACTAGAAGTGTGGGGCGGTGTCTCTGTCTGCAGACACCCTGCTGCCCTCGGCGTGCATTTGCTCTTTTCTTTTCGTTTTGATGTGTTCGGGACATTTCTAAACGTTCCTCTGCCCTCCGCTCTGCCTCCAGCTGACACTTCTCTGCCTTTTCTCCCGGGGCTCTGTTCTGCCCTGGCTGACACTGTGATCAGTGGAAACAAATAATAGGCCAATTAGCTAGCTATACTGAAGACTGTTAAAAACTCGCTGGCTTGTGTCGTTGAGCCGGGGCCAACTTTGAATCTTGTGTTTACAGACCGCAACGGACAAATCCCACTAATTCTGCCTTTAAGCACAGTAGGTGCTCCTAGTCCCCCCCCCTCAACGTTTCTCTTTTGCACTAGTAATACAGGCAGAGATGTGAACACACCCCAAAATGCACCAAACTCCTCAGGTGAGGTTACGTTTGTTTATTACACTTCTTTGTTGAATACGTGAATCTGATTGGTCATTCCAAAGCCTGTTATTTGTGAATGGACGCAGTTCTTTAAGCAGAAGCAGTAAAATCCTTTTCAAATCAATACTGTGTCAAATTATTGATTTATTTAATAACTAGCAGCGTAATAAGCGAATGGTTCATTATTGATCCGCTTCCAACATATTAACTCTGCTCACTGTACATCCTCCCATACCTATAACAATACTACTATATGAACATAAATATGTCCCAAGTTGAAGGACTGCTAAATTCATGTCATGGCATGTGTATAATCCAAGAATGAGACTTTCTCTATGTGCATTGTCGTGTTTCACTTTGGAGTTTCATCCAGCATGCCAACAGTGTCTGCAATGCACTTTCCTGGCTGTGCTGTAGACCTGACTGCTACTGTGTTCGTTGTGTAACAGAGATTGCAGAATCTCACAGATTAAATCTCACTTAATCATGGAAGCAAAGTATGATCTTAAATTGTGTTGTAAGATCCATATAAAGGCACATTCTTATGACATTTGCAGACTGCAATCTGCCTCTACAATCTTGGCATCTCTAGATGGAAGATACAACGTCTGATCGCACGCTAAGACACCTAAAGAAGACGGTTCTTCAAAAAGACATCAAATGATACTCCTTTAGTCAGTGAAAAAGTGAAACACTCTCCGTGCAGACATTTAAAAGTTAGTGCAGTACCACTGTGAACGTATGAGGAAATGCATGATGTTATTGGCATGCAATGACGTGTGAAGCTTCAAACTCAATGATGGCTGGGGTGATGCTGCGTATAAACTTTGGCACGTCTGATAAGACTCGCACCGGCCTCGACTGGTATGAGGAAGACTACTGTGCTCGTAAAAAGGAAGAAGGGAATTTATTCTTTCATTATCACAATGAAACTTATGCAACTGTCGAAGATAGAAAAGCAATCATAACAGAAACTTAGTATCTGCTGGGGGAAATTCTACTTTTCTTATTAGAGCATCTATGCACTGTCTGCATCTTACCTGTAAGGTCCCTGATGTACTCAGGAAGGACTCGGTCCGATCAAGGGAGGTTTTGGAATTAGCTCGCACTATGTCTAAGCGTGACTGGTAGTCAGGGGGGTGCAGCGAACTCCTGAACACCTGCCAAACACAGTAGGTGCTATATTTTTCCAAAGAGAAACAGGAGAATGGAGGCAATGCCTACACACACACACACACACACACATCTGTAATCTGAATGTGTGCACTAAACATAATGCAAGATAATCATGAATTAAAAAAAGAAAAATGGCTGTAAAGTGGCCACAGTGTACACAAACTGAGTGCACTTTGTTTATTTCAGGGATGTTGCACAATACTTTGGGTATTTGTAACCCAAGCAGTTAAATATAAAAGTCTCGACTGCTCGTCTACGCAACCTGGAATATCCAGGAAATCAACAAAATGGCAATCTGCCTTTGATCACACATACACAAAGCATCTCAAAAGGTATGCCTGTGCTAACTGGGTAAACAGCCATTTAAACCGCAACGGAAATAAATTCAACTCTCGATCGTGATTATCTTCATGCCTGTCATTGTGCTTCTTTTTTCTTCCGGATGATTCAATCTCCTATGCTTTGTGCTGTGAGTCATTGAAAAACAGCCTTGTCTGGGTGAGGAGTTTCGCTTCACTATGAATGGAAGGGAGATGATTCAGTGCAGAAACACACAGATGAGATGAAAAGGGGTGGAGGAAAATAGCACAAGGGCATCTGCAGGAGTAACCTCGCTCACTGAAAGTCATTGATCCTTCGTTTTCTCACTGCACACTTTGTCTCTTAGATTAGTAATAGCAAACCTTCTCGGACCAAACGGTAAACAGAAGAGAGTAGCTGCATGACTATGACTCTGAACTTAGTTCACTGCAGGTAACTTCCAAGTTACCACACAACGGTTTAAAGGGTGTGGACTAATAAAGTATGTATGAGCAATGTGTTGATGAGTAATGGGTGCATCAGATCATAATAGCTTGGACTTTTTAAATATAACCATCAGATTAATCCGGTGCAAAGACTGATGAGTTCACGGCCACATTTAAATATCAGGACAATGCTAAAATGCACATTTTCAAATCATTTCCTATGCACGCACACACTAATGCTGACAGGCTTATTATAACGACTGGTTAACCTTAAGCAGAGCATCAGCCTACCTCCAGGTCCTGCTCCTCATCCACACTTTGAATGCTCTGGAAGGCCAAGGTGTACACCTCCAAGGCCTTGGCGTGGAACGACATCTCCACTGTCACAAACTCACCAAAGATTTTCTATCAGGGGGAAGATGAGGATAATGATTCAGTACCGAGCAAGCTTTGTTATTATTCAAATGAATCGCAACTACCTGGTTGCCACAAGACATGAAAAAGAGTTGTGAATTGACCCGAACAAAAAAATAGTTTCAAACAACTGAAGGATTCAAATGTGTGGGCAGGTGTGCAAAATAGACCCTCCATATCATCACTGTCTGGTTTCACTTCACTGCCACCCACTGATTCAACAGACATATTTCCAACCGCTGAAATGTGTAGTTCTTAATTTGAGGAGGATAGAAAGCTCTGTGCAGCTGACCTTGATGTCTCGGATTTTCTGTCTCTCGAACTCGTCTATGGTCTCCTCCAGCTGCCTGGTGGTCCGTGTGGCGTCCATGGTGGCTCTCTGGAGCTCGCTTTCAGCCTGATGGGAGAACAAGTGAATATACAACATGCTACAAAACACATCAGACCAGCACGAGAGGTTATGGCTAAAGTCGTTGCATAAACATAGAAATTCAACGGCGGCCATTTATGCTTGATAATTTACTCAATTAGAAAATGAATAGTTGTTGATACCCGGGCCGAAATCATCCAACAGCAGAGCTGTAGTACCATTCAGACCTGTTTCCAGTCCCACATGCGCCACCTACCGGCAAGAGCCATTCAGATACTGACGTGCTAATGTGCTCTCTAAACAGGAAGGGAAAATGTAATAGCTTCTGCAATTTTGACTCATTGTGTCTCATGAATGCATGCAATTTAACACCTTAGCTACACACATAGAGACAAAAAAAGGTGCTATACAAAATGAGCTGCTGCTGTTACTTCTGATTCCTATATCTGCTGCAGGTTGGCATGTGAGTAACTCGTGTGACAATGGAGGAACTGCAGAGGGCTTGTGACTGACTTAAGTTATTTTCACGATTTAAAGAAAAACAGGAACAAATTGGACGATTTCTGTTGGAGTTGTTCCACTTCTATTTCAAAGTCATTTGGATATGCGTTTCATCTTTGTAGTCTAACATCACCAGCGATGAGATGCACAGATCACATGGGACACACCTGAGACTGAGGGCTGGGGTCAAGGAATAAAACCTAGAAAGATATTTGCTTTGTTAGTTTCTTCTACTTCTGCGAGTGGATCCTGATCCACACTGGGTTCAAATTGTTATTGCATCAAATGGATGGAAAGATACTGTAAAGGGAAAGTTCAAAATAGATCCAGGTGTATTTTTCTGTTGCAGTGTTAATTAATATCCATAACTAGCAAGGAATTAAGATGTTCCCAAGATGTAGCGTGCACTAAAACGTACACAGGTGTTTGTTGGGACATTGAAAGTTTCTTTTCTGTTTGATGTTAGGGGAATTTGGGAAAACCAGGCAAGGATACAATGATCTGCCTGTCTGAGGGGTTTCTCTGTCTGGTCCTCTCAAGCTGAGCCATCTGTTTAGCTTCTCTGTCTCTGGCACTCTGAGTCGCCTTCAGATCCTCCTGCATGGATGCACAAGCACACAAGGACAAAGTAGTCATTATGAGAACGAACAATGATAGTGGATTATTTATACATTTGTGCCAGGATTATCTAACAAACATTTGGGGTAGCTCAGTATTTCAGTGTTTCCAGATCAAGACCTCAAGTACACCCTGTTGTGCAGGCTTCTATCTGTACTCTGAAACAGTTGGTAAATGTTAAAGGACTTAAATATTAAAGTATGATATAGTGTTTCAGCATCGATGGAGAAATCAAATGTAGCCAAGTTCACGTTTTTAATGACTAAATAACTTAGCCAGATCTAATTAAACGTTGGCACGATCACTCTGCCTGTACAATAAAAAAACAAACACAATCAATCCCCCCGAGCAGACTGTTTGTTTTGAACAAGCCAAGAAGTGTCTTGTCTTTTTGGCACATGCTTTAAATTCCGACAAATCTGCTGATTAAAGGTTTTGAGTTTTAACAAAAAGTTGAAGAGATTTCCTTTTGACAGTACTTTTAAACCGTGGGCGACTGGACACAGCAAGGCAACATGACTCATTTTATAATTCATAAAGAAATAACGATAAAATAATTATATTTCCTTTAAACCTGGTTAAAACAGGGAGATGCTGTGAATGTGCCCGTTTGATGTTATCATTAACTCAACACTGCCCTCTTGTGGCCATGCAGTTCACTGACAGTAAAATGTCCCAAACTGCCCCTATTCTCATTTTGGTAACACAATTACAGCATCCCTGCAGGCCAGCGGGCATTTCATTTTGAAACGCGTTCTTCAAAAAAAAGCTACAGGAATTTAGACGGGAATTAAACACAAGTTGGGGAAACTGTATGGAGACGGGCCAAGGCAAGAAGGTAAACAATTCCACCATCTTTGAGGCACTCATCCATCTTCTGCTGTTATTTTAAGCCACTGGCAGATGGAGCAGCATTTGTTGCGTTTCTTTATATCTGTTTATAAATGTCATATTTCAACAAGCAAGAATAAGACAGAAAATCAGTGCTCTGATAAATTACACAAAAGGTGAATATAGGTAGAGATGTTTGCCATTGACAGTGAAATTAGTCTCTCCTTAAGGAGTCATTGTACACATTTTTACAATAATTGTAACTGGATTAAGTTTTGTGATTTTGCTCACTTGGAATCAGTGTAGATGTCAACATGGCTGCGCCTCACAACAACACTTACCCTTTTACGTTTCACTACAGCTCCATAGCTTTTTAATGGCTCTATGACTTTGGATTCAAGTCTTTCCACCTGTAATGAAAATAACTTCACGTTAGCTTCTGTCTTACCCAACAAAATTTAGACTGTGACTGTGAATATGAAATTATGATCGAAATCAAAGCAGCAGGAAATAAAACACAAATCTAGTTTTACCTCAGCTTGGCGGTAGTCCTGAATCTTTGCCAGATGGTCAGCAAACTGCTTCATACCTCTCTTCAGGTATGGCGTTTCTGTGTCTGCATACATGCCGATTTCCCGGACCAGGACATCTGACTTGTCCCGGAGCCTGGCTGTTTTACGGACATAGGCAGCAAACAGTTGGCACATCTCTCCAAAATGTTTCTCCACATTGGTGATGTTTTCCTGGATTTTTCTTGTCTGGTTGTCCCTGGGGAGGGTGAAAGGACAACATTGGCAGGCTGACAGCTGTAATCAAAAAGTGTATGGGGACAACAAAGTACATTTGTCTCACATAGTTGTGCAGGGAAGAGTTATAATCATATTTAATATTGTACTAGTCAGGGGTCTTCAACGTTTTTTAGACCAAGAACCCCTTAGCTGAAAGAGAGACGGAGCAGGGACCCTCCACATAAGTATACTGTCGAATTGTGTATTAAACCGGGCCTACAATAACATGTAGGGCGGCCTAAAGTGTCACATATAAACATAACTTTTTATGATGTGGACAATAGTAAGCTATTACAATACTAATATTACGTCGCTGTAGCTAACTATTTCGCTGTTATGGGTAGGTGCCACACAGTGACTTGGTATAGATTAACTCGCTGACGTGATTGCACAAAGATATGTGGGCAACAGTTAGATTATCATCAGTGTTGAGTAAATTAAATGGGCCAATTCATCTTTGCTAATAATATTTTGGATTCTTACTACTGCAATGTGGTTTTCAGACATATTTTAAATGTGAAAACAAACAAAAAACCTACAAAACATTACCTAACATCATCTTAGTGGACCCCCAGCAGTAACTCTGAGGACCCCCCTGTTGCAGACCCATGCTATGAGCCATACGAATTTTCCTTTTACATCATGTGTCAAAAACATCCTGTGTGTTTTGTTATCCAGATTCTTCATAAAGACTATTATTCCATCATCATTGGCAGATACTTAGCCAACTGACTGTAGTCAAACGTATTTATTTAGTAACCGCTAGTGTTAGTTACCGTTTGAGAACAAGTAATCTTTTAAACGGTAACGTTTTCAAATGTCAGCTTTATTTTGAGGGTTATAAACGGAAATCCTTTTCAAGGGTTTGTGGCTGACAGAGTCCGTTAGGGGATCATAAACAGTGTCCACTAAAGGCGTCTTGTGTTTACACCTACTGACGAATAACAGCTAACTCGTTCCCGGGCAGAGCTGTCAGAAATGTAAAGCGTGAGAGCAAACGTCAATAACAGCTAGCTAACATGATATCGTCGCTGCTCTTGCGAGGTTTTTATTCTTAACGCTAACGTTAACTTACCGAGTACGAACGTTAGTTGCAGGGAACTAACGTTAACGGAGGATTTAGTTTGACTGAGTGTGTCCCTTACCTCACTCTTGCATCGGGCGTGCGGCTCATCTTTGCAGAAAGGCAGTAAATTAAATATATTCAGTGTTCAGCAAGTTTATCTGGACCCAGATTTAACAATAGCTAGCTAACTATGCTTCTTCTCTCCCAAGCTAGCACGCTAGTCTGCCGTTTCCATGGAGTCCTCTGCGTTTCCGCTTGAGCAATGCATTCCGGGAGATTGAGTCTTTTTTTCTCTTTTTTGAAGTTTGGAGCTCTTGAGAGGACGCAGACAGAGTAATCTCTGAATCCAAGGTGAGGCAGCGCAGTTTGCTTGATAGTTTTGCTGTAATGAAACATTGTGTTTGGCTTACCTCAGTGATATAGCCTAAATAGCAGTAGTGGACAGTAACTAAATGCATTTATTCAAGTACTGTGCATACTTAATTCGATGTGGGATACTGACTGCTGAGTATTACAGTAGCTGTGGTACTTGAGTTTCCTCATTTTATGCTGCATTTTGTTCAGAGGAAATGTTTTTTACTCCACATTCATTAGATATCTTTAATTAGTGGTTTCTAAACAGATTGCAATTAGACATACACAACGTATAATCAAAAATATGCAACAGATTCAACAACCCAACAGTAAAGCAGTCCAATTTATGATGTATCCACCTTGACAAAATACATTACAACGTGTTGATTATTCAAAAATAATAATCAGATAATGTTATAACACTTACATGACCTATAGCCTATAATCAGTACCTTTGATTATTTCCGTATATCTTGCTGATAATACTGAACTGCATTTATATAAAACATCAACTGTTTACTATTAACCTCTTATTTACACACACATATACTGGTGCAGCTACCATGCAAGGGCCTGGCCGAGCCATCAGAAGCAATTGGCAGTAGGCGCTGGAGATCGAACCGCCAACATCTCTGCCATCATAGGACAGCCAGCTCTTCCTGCTAAGCCACAGATATTACTTTTATTGAAGTTAAATTTCAAATGCAGGAGTTTTACAATGTCATGTTGTATTGCTCGTTAAGCGACTAAATACTTCTTCCTTTACTTTCTACTCTACATACATGCATACTAGTTCAAAATTCAGATGTTCAAAAATGAGGAGGGCTTGATTATGAGCTGCTCTTTAGTATTTAACGTTCTGTCGAACGCAGTGCAGAACGTAAACATTCTTAACCTGGATTTATAAGTTGTTGTAAGTTGGTGCACATCTATTATCCTCTGGAAGTTTGTTCCATGTGGTGCACGGCGACTAGATGCAGCTTCTAGTTTTAGTTTGCACTCTTAGAGCAGTTAGCCACTCTCCAACTGATGACCAGAGAGGCCGAGACAGTTCTTCTGGTAAAATACCGTCAGAGATGTATTTAGGTCTTAAACCATTGAGAGATTTATAGACGAACAGCAGCACTTTAATCTCTATTTTCTGACACACAGGAAGCAAGTAAAAAACTGGTGTGATGTGTTCAGTTTTCTTGGTCTTTGTGAAGACTCCAGCAGCAGCATTCTGAAGGAGCGGAAGTTGCCTGAGATTTTCTTTTAAGGGAAACCCAGCTATATGAAAACGAAGCACTGTAGCAAAGCAGGAAGTAAACTTATTTTATGTTATCCAGCCAACAAAGCTATAAAAGTAGTTATACAATATGTAGCATTGTGTCATGCCTATTAGATTATGAACAAAAAATATCAAAGCAGTATAATCTCCATGGTTTATTTCCTAGGCAATAACAAGTGAATATCCCTGCTGGAAAAAACAAATATTTGGCTACATTCTACAGCTTTTATAATTCCCCAAATAGATCAAGGTACATTGCCTACATTGCAACAAAGAGGCCCACAAATAGTCCTTTTCAACAACAGCTTGACTGCTTTTGAACTGGTGCCAAGAGCAGACTTTGTGATCACTGAAATGAATGGAGGCCTCATTGTCATTCCCTCCTCTGTGTTTGGGAATGCATGAATGTCACCAGCTGCCACGTCTGCTCCTCTGTGGAAAATGTCCAAAAACCTTAATTATCACGCTTAATCATCCATGGGATTGAAGCAGGGGAGATCCCACTGTAACAGATTGGCGATGTAAAACACGGTCATTGCATTGAGCTGTGTGCCTGGAATCCCAAGAGGATCTGGTTAATACTCTACGGTACAGCTGATGCTGGTATAGATTCATTTTTTCATTAAATGCTTCTGATATAACCTTCCTCTACTCCAGCTGATGGTTCATTACACCATGTTTATTTTTTATTTTTGATAATTAGATAAAAATACCAACTCATTTTAAATCAGTAAATCTGATGGTGGGATGGTATCTTCATGCCTTCTTGTGTACATTACAGTATTACATTATAAGTACAGTTAGTGTTATGCTGATTATAGAGTGATGTAATGAATTCCCTGGAAAATGTATCTTGGCCTGCTTGAGTTTAAAGAACATCAAGCTAAATTTACAAGGTAAACTTCATCTTCATTCAAAATGATACACAGCAGAATGAAACTTAGCTTTTACTCAGCTCAATACACATATAAAACATGGATAATAATATTTAAAACAACATATATTCTGTCTTCTGCCGTGTGTGTGTCTGACTGTGTAGTGCAAGCGAGTGAGGATGTATATGATGGAGGTTAAATGGAGTTTAAGACTCTAATGACTAGGTGAATAGCGATCCATCTGGATCGATTCGAGCGGACAATGATCCAATATCATTGATGCAAAGTGAAAACATTGATATGCTTTTATTTTGAAATTCTCATGGCACGGTCTGTTTCGCTATTTCCGCACAGAGCCCAGTAATACATGTGTCAATATTGTATGATATCAGCAAATATCGTATTGTTGTCCAAATAATCGAGTTAATATCATACTGTGATGAAACTTGTGATTTAAGAGGAAGAAGCAGTTAAAGATCTGGCAGCTCTGCATCATTAGCAGCGGTTAGTTACAGATGTTAATGTTTTTATAAATATCTCACAGTGCAATTTTCCTCCCTGAATTTTTGTATGGTTTTACAATGACTCAGTACAATACAATTACAGTAAGAAGAGCCTACAGGGAAAGTAAGTTTTCCAGTGTGATTGCATTACTAAACCACATGGTGGCAATCCACTTCCATTCGTCACTTTGCCTATAAGATCCAATTGTGCGTGGTTACAGGTGGATTATTCCTTCATGCACATAAAGAGTCCACTGACTCACGTCTCCCCTCACCATCTTCATCATTATGTGTTTACATTATTCAGGACTCCCTGGCAGTAACCCAACACCAGATTCCCTAAACATTCTAACAAATATAACAGATGCCTGTCTAGCCGGTGTCCTGCAGGATCTGAGTGTCGAAAGAAGCCTGGGGCGTTTGAGTTATTTGCATTGGCTGCTGGTAAATGTATTCAGAAGTGGTGGCATCTTTTTAGACTGTGCATCCGACTTTCTTAAAGAACAGATGGTGTTGTTTCCAAACTACCAATTAGCAAGTAGAGGGTAGAAACCACTAGCAGCTCTCCCTGCCTCTTTCATGCTCTCTTCTCTCTCTCACTTCCTGTCTCTGCCCCTCTGTGCCCTCTTGTTCAGTCTTCAGCTCTTTCTGTTTCTCTCTCTGCCTGTCTTCCCTCCTCTGCAGCCCTCTACGCCACAGTGGCAGTGCGACACTGGAGCGATGTGTGGCCTGCTGAACAGATTGGGAGTGACATATGTCAGACGTGGGGGGGACTTAGCGGGGCCACTGAGTACGTGTTCCCCAGCGTGCCTGTGTGTGTGTGTGTGTATGTGTGTATGTGTGTGTGTTGACTCTCCCTCTTCAGGTGTGAGTCCTGGTGTGAAGACTTCAGACTCGAGGCTCTCCTCCCTCACAGAGGCAGCCATACAGCTTTAGATTCCCCGATAATAACAAGAAAAAGTCAGTAGGAGGTGTGTGTGTGTTCTGGGACGCTGAGGATTATGAACAGTGTGATATCTTGTTTGCCACTTGGTGCATAAAATGAAATTACAAGCCAAGAGTCAATATCTCATCATGCTGGTTTTGGCCTACCTCAGTCTCCTTCCTCTAACGGCTGCATTCCTGTGACTTGGCAGAGAGACACAGCGCTGCTGTCTTGCAGAAATTAACCCTGAAATATCCAGTGGGAAATATATCCATCTCCCTCTTTGCACTTCAAACTCAGTTTTCAGTGTTGTAACTTTTAACTAGTCCCTTAAATTAAGAATTGATTTCTTCCCAGATGCAATGAAATGGTCCCCTGGAGAGTGTGTGGATATAAAAAAATCAACATGTCAGTCTTTTTAAGTTCAGCTTTAACATCTGACTATACTTCATGTAATCGCTACTGTCAGCTTTGAATAAAATGCACTGATGTAGGAATCATTTCTACTGTCAAAGCAACATTTCTCTCCTGATGAATTCTTTATGTACATGCACATTAGTTTAACATGACGCACAAACAAGATGTCAAATATCTTTTCTCCCTGTGCACAGACAGCCATGATAAATGCTTTCTGAATCACACATTCCAGATATGAAATGCAGCGATATTCCCCTTTAACTCCAGCAACCTTGAACAAAAGTCCTCCCTCTGCAGTTAAGCGGTTGCTTGAAGGGCAAGCCAACGCAGACACGGTCCAGTGCTTTTATTGACCCAATGAAAAACCTCTCCGTGTCTCCAGGGGCTTGGAGCTCAGGTTAGGGTCTTTGTTGTCTGCGTTCATTAGTGTCTCCTTCGCCATCTCTCTCTCTCTCCCTCTCCCTCTCTCTCCCTCTCTCTCTCTCTCTCTCTCTCTCTCTCTCCAACACCTCCTTTTCTAACTCCCTCACTCCCTCGCTGCTGCTCTTTTCCCCTTAGGAGCTGGAGAAGAAAATGTCACCAGATCAAATTAGTGTGAGCCTCCAACACTGCCTGTCTGCCTCTGTCTGTCTATTCCACCGAGCGATAGCGTCACTCATGGAAGTTTCAAGAAGTTTATTTGTGTCCAAACTTTATCTTCCCTAGGTATGATACGCTATGACTCTGGTCATAAAGTCTTTTTTTCTTAAAGTTGTTTTTAAAAGTACATTTTTCCTCCATATTTTTCTTCAGGATAAGGAATAGTTTAGGGCTGTGGCGAATAGTTTGAAGCTTTGAATCTTCATTCATAACGTTGACATTTGAATTCTAAATACTAAATTCAAGATTCAAATCTAAAAAGATGAAGATAAGGCTGCGTGTGATTGTTTCCGACTTGTGTGATACAAACATTTCCAACAAGTCCAAAAGTCAAAGTTTATTGAAAAAAGATAGATCATCATAATCAAAAACAACATTTTCACTGCTCTCCCGGTTGCTGCACACAGAAGGCAACCAATGACCCCCCTGTAACACACAGCTTGTAGTTTTAGTCTTCGATGTTAGTATTGATTTTAAAAAGCGAGATAAAAAGCGTTAATTGGTAAACTGTTATGGTTTTAAGGCAGACTTTTAAACTTTTGGGCAGTGCGAGGCAGCTCTCGCCCTCTGCTCCAAGAATTTATGCTAAACAAGTAAACCTAACCTTCTCCTGGCTCTAGCTTCTTATTTAACACATACGAGAGTTGTATCAATCTCTTCTTTCTAACTCTCAGCAAGAAACTGAATGAGCTTATTTCCAAAAATGTTGAACTGCTTCTTGTTCACGTCTAACAATTCACTTTCATTGTCTCATTGAACGAGAGAGGCAACACCTTGGCATTCTGAAAAAGCCTTGACCTCACACACTGTCTTTTTTGCAATGTCACCACCACCACATAACTTATTCATAGCGCATTTTATATTCATAGCCTTCTTTACTTCACTGAGACGCATCGGACATAGTGATTTCTCTCTCGCTCTGGCGTTATTTACCTTAATGCATTTTAGTGGAGTGAGAGGGAGTGTTGCCAGACGTCCATCTTTGCAAACAGATGACTTTAATGCATGTTAACCTTGGCGGCAGTAAAAAGGCCTCACCATTATTCCTCTTAAACGATACAGTGTCTATCAGAGTCCATTGGGGAGAAGCGAGCACTTCCGGGACCGACCGCAAAAGAGCCCTAATTGAAAATGACTTCAGACTATTTAAAAGGAGGAAGAGGCTGGGTCGAGGGCACAATATTTGTGTGTATTTATTAGTGTGAAGAGGTGAGGAAAAGAACGTTCGTGTGGAGCATTTGTCCTACTGTATGTTTGTTAAATGAAAATGATGTTGTAGGCTTAATGTGAACCGTTTATTTAATAAAAAAAAAGGGAAAGAAAAGAACCAGAAACAAAGTGATCTTCAGTAAGACTGAAAGGAACACACAGAAGTCTATTTCCATGGCGCTTCATCATAGGCAGATGAAAGTGGCCAATGTCCTTCTGCCATCAATATGCAAATAAGAAAAAATGGCCCTTGAGTGCGGGGAGCAGTTCCCTCAAGTGCATTCGTTAGCCACCGTTAGCATAATTGATTCCCCATCCTGCCATAAAACTGGTCACTCCCTGCGCCTCTCGCTCTGAGGGATCCTCTGGGGACTTCACGGGCTAACTTCAATCATAAATCATTAAAGGACACTACTAGCCAATGGACTGTGCCAAGGCCCCAGAGACGTGCGAGCAACAGTAATACTGTCACTGACATCTAAATCATCGATGTGACATATAAAGGTGCCTACAGGCTGACATATCCTACGCTCCACCTCTCTATCCTCATTTCTTAACTCGGTGTCATAAAATTGTATATGCTCTGTAATTAGGCAGCGTGCACTTCAGAACCGCATATGTCAGGGATGCAGTTTTTTTGGATTTGTGCCAGAAATGATTTAGGTAATTAATATTAATATTTATGCCATTGTTGTGATATTTTACAAAATCTTGTGAATTACATATATAAGTAATAGTTGAGCTTTGATTCTCGTTCGTATGACTCTAAAATCCAAGAAAGTTCAACTGGAAGGTGTTATGGAGAAAATATGTTAAAACTAATGAGTATTCTATGAGCTGTACCTCAGTGATGAGTTACTTTGGTAATTAAATGAACATCAGGACTGTAGACTAGTTACTGCAGAAGTCATGATAGCTATTATCTTCAGCCGTATTTCTCTCTCCAACATTCAGAGCAGGTGTGTGGCTTATTAAGGCTCCTATTAGAGAAAGAGAGAGAGAGGGAGTCTGTGTGGTAGAAGAAGCAGCACCTCAGAGAAGGAGAGAGCGAGTGAGAGCGACAGAGAGAGGCTAGAGAATGATAGCGGCATTGCTCGTGATGTATCGCCACCTCGCAAAATAAAACATATTCATAAAGAGTATTCATTACCTCTACCAGCCTTCCCCCAGATGGCCAGAAAATTGGCTTTGTGTTGAGAGATGTGGATTCAGGCATGCATATTAATGGGAGACAGATGTAAACGCATATTCATATTCTTTGGCTCCTCTTTTTTTTGTGTGACAGACAAAATGATAATGCATCCACTTAGGAGAGGGGAAAAGGGGCTGCATCCGGGAAGCAATTCACCTCTAATGTGCTGGTGGTTTATTGGCTTTTTGTCAGACTGGCAGTGTGTGTCCCTATTTGTCTCGTGTGTATTTATGTGGAGTTGTCCCATCTACATTTTAAGTGCTCTCTCTCTCTCTCGCTAACATACACCAACAGACACACACACACACACACACACACACACACACACACACACACACACACACACACACACACACACACACACACACACACACACACACACACACACACCAGTGTGGCTTTGAGGCTTTGACGTACAGGTCACTGCTACCGTTTCAGAGTCAGAACACTTTTATTGCAACAATACGCATTTTAGTTTCTGCTCATGTGATGCCCTGAAAAAAGAAATCTGAGCAAGCTTGACACAGGCAGAGTCGGAGATACACAACATTTAACACATTAAAAGTCGAAATTCCCATACGACTAAATGCTAATGCAGGAGGAGGCAGGGGAAGTGAAAGCAGGCGGCGGTGTTGACTGAATGAGCACCGAATATTTATATGGACCGTCTATTGTTAGGGTGGTGGAAGTAGTATGGAACATGGGACTATGAAAAGGAGTCCCGGCGGTTGGGAACACTGTATTGTTGGCCACACTTTACTACTTTTTAAATCCAGATCCTATCTCCACTGCCTCCATATGCTAGCCCCTTTGCTTCCACAAGAGGACAGTAGCGCTCTCTCAGGCGGCTCCTTTTAACCCCAAAACTGGCTGCATAACTTCAGAATTGGTGATATGTAAATTATAGACCTTATAGTTATAAGGATTCACATAGTCAGCGCAAAAGAAAGTAGCTTTGTGCATACAGCAGTGAGTATCTGTGAGGCCAGGCGTAGTTGATTCTTAAGATGTTTAGAGGGATAAATATGACCGTAATCAAACACACTATTAATATAAGAAAGACCCAAAAATGTTTTGATATTAATCACTATTCTACACAGTAGTTAAAATATTTAACGCCTCTGTATAATGCCCATTTGATGAACAGCTGATGTTAAAGTATTTATCTGTATTATGTATATTTTGAGTATTTATTGCTGTACTAGTTTTGTTTCTAAATTATGTAAAGTATATCTTTTCTCTTGATATAAATGTTTTTAATCCTGCGATAATATTCCTGCCACTTTACAGTCCAACCCTTTTGTCATGATGCATAATGAAACCGTTCCACTAACACCTGCCTCGACACCAGTGCTATTGCCACTGCTCCAATAACCAACCCTAGGTCTCCTCTATACATATTAGATCTCATCTCCTATGTTACAGCCCATATATGTCACTGGAAGAATGGAGGAGGTTTTTAATAGAAACGGCCTCATAAACCTTTAATCCTGTAACAGGGCGCTGCTCAATTGTAGTAAAACCTTCTTTGTGTAAGTGTGTGCCAATATGGAAAATTAAAGCCAGTTAATAAAAAGCAGTGCTAAATCAATGGGGGCCATAAAAGTAACAGGGGGATATTAAGATGTGGGGTGGAGGGGGGGGGGGGGGGGGGGGGAGCAATAGTGGCATTAACACGCTGGGACTGAATTATCATGTTAATTTAATATCCAGTCTTCAAATGAAGCAGAAAGCCCAATAAAGGTCAATTAAGCAACTAGCCTCCCATCTCCATTTAAAGTTTTATGGTCTCATCTAAATCACAGAGCTGGTACGGGATCCAAGGGGCCCCGCTGGCTTGCGGGACACCTCCGGGACAACAATGAGTGGACAAGCTTTTAAAAACTAAGTTCATGATGGTGGTTAGTTTGGATTGGGACAACTCTGTGTCGCTCCACCTTGTTCCCTGATAACTATTTTTGAATTATAGATATTATTCTTGCTGCTGCATACAAGATCAATGTTTACACATCCAGGTCCTATTTCATGCAGCCTAAACGCAGAAGTTGAAGGCCAAGTCGTATCCAACATGAACTTTCTACCCCTGTGGATTTTAAATGTGGGTGGTGAGCAGCTTTTTAGCTTCCATCATTTCTTACATCTGTGGAAACTGTGGCAACTGTCAAACTTTCTGATTCATACAAAAGAAACATAAATGTGTTTCTCATTCTTCTGACATCTAATAGACAATAATTGACCACTCATCTGCGTATTTATCTATCCAACCTTTTATATCAGCTTGTCATTGTTTCCTCTAGATAAATCAATGCCTATTTGTACATCTCAAGATGTCAACTCAAACCATCAATAATTATTGAGAATGCTTTTAATGGATATTAATGCAATATGTATTTGGTTTTGGAGTCCAGTCTCTTTAACTACGCACCAGCCGAAAGTGACAAAATGTCATCGCTACTGATCAGGCTTCTGTTTTATTTAAATAATGAGCTGTAACTTATGTGTTAATCCCTAAAGGGTTTTGCATTAAATTACGTCCATTTTCTTTTACATTTGTATTCATATATGTATGTGAATAGACCTTCTATGGTCCTACAGGATAGAGGCATTGATTAGTCCGACCTCATGACCAGAAGAACCTGCTAATATATCAAGTGACTGACTAAAAAAGTGACAACTCGCCCTGCTCTCTTCTCTATAATAAGAGGGGTAACTGAAGTTTAATATTGATGTCCCCTGACATGATGGTGAATGAACAGTCAAAAAGAATGATGAATCATTCCCATGCAAGCACAATGTGTATCGACCATTTATTGACCTTCTCAAGCTAGCCTGCTGCATTGACATGGCTTTATGCAGATCCATAAACTAATGAATAAATCATACTGGGCTAGTTAGAGCCAGACTTTCAAGGTTTGCAGTTAATAAATAAAAGAAGGAGCTCCGCTGTTGTGTGACCTGAAACACAATACTCTTTTAATTGCCTCTGAAGTCTATGACAACACGAAGATAAAGTCTCAGCTGAACAAATACACTTCTTATGTCTGACCTCATTATATTCCCAACATCCACGGTGATATCTCGTTGCATTTGTTTCTATTCTGTTTTTGAGTTGGTGCATACTGTGTACAGTTATTCATGCAAACCTTTCTTAAGTAAATAATTAGATACCTTCCAGTAGTCACAATACACCTCTTACTGTATACAGCAGGACTGTAGATACGTAACCTTGCTCATGACTGGTTTTAATAATCTGAGCAAGTTCCGTTTCCATGATATTAGAGCTGAAACAAAAGAGAAAATTAATCAATTAATCTTTAAAAATAATAATAATAATAATACATTTTATTTATCAAGCGCTTTTAAAAGGCACTCAAAGACGCTTTACAGATATATATTAAGATTCATCGAACAGGACATTTAAAATACATAAAAATAATTAAGCAGATCTGAAAAGGTGAGTTTTGATTTGAGATTTGAACATCATATTTCCATAATCCAGCCTCTCCTTTGTGAATATTTTCTGCTTTTCTTATTCTTCTGTAGTAGACAGAATATATTTGGGTTTGCTGCTGTTGGTCTGACAAAACGAGACATCTAAAGACATAACCTTGGACATTTTCCACAACAATAATAATAAAAAAATTAACCGAGAACGTAATTGGAAGATTAATCGTTAATTAAAATAATTGTTACTTGCTCTGTTTGGACTTTGCAAAGCATACTAAGATTTGCACAAACGAGTTGTGACCTAGACGAGGATATAAGTCTTTATAATATGTATGAAACTCTGAATATGTATCCTGACTGTTGAGGATAGGTTCCCTATTGAAAATGATATTACATACTTCATAGCAATCACTATAAATATTAAGGAACAAGACAAAGGTCTTGCAGATGCTGGTCATGATGCCTCAGTTTCACAGATGCAGATACTTTTGGGCAGCTAAACTAACGTGAAAACACTGGCTCGTGGCACACATGGCTTGTGCATTTTTAAATACACTTTCACTCTGTGAAGCACCCCATACAAAATGCATAATGTGCAACAATTCGGCAAAATGTTATAGTGGAAAGTAGGCATCCTTGTTTCGTTTCCACATGCTACGCATCTGGATAGTGTCTGGCTGCATTACATGAGTGAATGGGTTGGTGACCCAGATTCTCTAATGGGATTTTAGGTGTCTAAAAAAACAAAAAAGAATGGCTTTTTTTTTCTTCTTTTACTCAGACAGATGTTCCTCTTTGATGATTACATAAACATCAAACCAGGAAGACATTGATATGACAGACATGCAGAATGGATTCTTTCTGGATGACGCTATGGTTTGATGACGTTATTCACTTGCGTGACACATGTATCCATATGGCTCGAGCCTGATGTCTTAAAATCCTAAAGCGGCGTTGTTTCTCGTTTAGTGTGTTTCAGTGTTAATTAAAAAGTCAAAATAGACTTGAGCCTTTGTTTATCAGAAGAAATAAGATGTCAGATATTCCAGTACGCCCAGAGAACACACACACAGTCTGTGCTGCCTGAACATGCCTGTGAAGCCATACTGTGCTGAAGGCAATCTGTCTCCCCCACCCATAACGACCATCTGTCATTAGTGGAGATCAATGGAGATGATAGATGGGGAGTGCTTGCTGTGCTGACAGAAGCACTGAGACAGGAGTCCAGGAACAACCACGGTTATGGTGCGTGGTCCTGACCCAGCGGGCAAAAGCCCTGATGTTAATTTTGTCTCCGTGCTGAGGTTGGGGCTGATATGACTTTGGACTGTCAAGAAAGCAACACACTGGCTTTTGAAAATTCTAATGAATTTCAGTCCGTTTTTCTAAGTGTTGCATATGTTTGGAGCACTCACCCACATGCCTTTACTCCTGTGCCAGAAGTGTTATGAATTCTCTCTGAATAATAATCCATTTCCTAGGCACTTGGTGGGTTATTCAAAGCATGTCATATGGAGTTGATGTAAAACAAGGCAATGAAACAGGCAGAGAATGGACCGAGCCAAGTCTGCCTCTACACATCTCAAAGCATGACATCCCAATAACCAGAGCAAACCAGTTTGATCCACCCAGTAAAATCAAGAGGACGGGACATGATTTGATGAAGCTCATTTCACACTTGCTGAGAGAGATGGACGGTCCAAGGCCTGTGGAAATCCCTGGGGTTTTGGAGGAGAACATCAGAGGATTTTCAACGCAAGTCATTCTTAACACAGAGGACTAGACAAAGTGAAGGGCTTTTCTCCAATTTTAGCTACCAAAATTGAATTCTGAGGTAACAGAGGCTCCCCTGTGGGATGTGTCCCTCATATGTATTCGCTCACCACTCTCCACCACCTCATCTCGTATATGAATTCAGTTTCTTTTGTCATCTTTTTTTTTATTTTTCCTGTGATCAGAGCTATGACTTAACAAGAATTCTTTGTTTTCATATTTTTGAGATGTTAAATTGAAAAGCAAAAGAGACCTCAACACAAAACTACAAAATAAATACATGTAATAATAGAATAACAAATACACACACACACACACCAAATCTGATTACTCTCCCTCTGATTGTTCTACTAAAAATGAGCCGTACAATGACACAAAACCCACACAATCACCTGGGTACAGTCTTACTAGTGCATACTGACATGCTCACACACACACACACACACACACACACACACACACACACACACACACACACACACACACACACGCACACACGCACACACACACACTTTCCTCTCTTACACACCCGGGCAGTGGGGATTGCTTCGGAAAAACAGCACCTGCTCCTCCATTTGAAAACTATTTAGGGAGGCATCAAACTCTATCAGGGCAGGTCTGATTGCGGTCGCCTCTTCACAGTCCCCCAATCACTCAGTGAGTCAATTAGCCCCCCGCCCCTCCACCACTCACACAGACACGCACACACATACAATATGCACAACACACACCCATTCCCCTCCGTCCGCTGTGGGTTCCGCCAGGGAATGAGAGTCCATCGACGGCCTCCCGGCAACACCTGAGGCACCACACCACCCAGCCCCAACCCCCCCTCCCTCCACCCACAGTCAGCTAATAGTGGTGCTCCAAGGGCACCCGAACCACAATGGCGTTCATTTCACCCCCATTGTACCCCTTTTACCAAGCCTCATACCAGCAACTCAACAGCTATTTAGCAGATGATAGGAAAAGAAAGAGAGTGGAGGAGGGCGAGGGAAAGTGGGAAATGAACGACGCAACAACAGGGGTGATGCGTCTGCTCACCTCTGTGATCATTTACTTTGTAGAGCGGAGGCGAATTTGATTGTGCTGTTCACTGTGCATGTGCTAGTGTCGCTCTTCGTCTTGGCAAGTATTAAGAGTGTGTTTGCGCGCTTGCAGGCGTATTCCCCGTTGCATCCACTTTCACCTGCGTGTATGTGTGTGGGGCCTACGTTTCGTCGAGTCTTTGGGTTAGCGGGCGGCGCTCTCTCACAATCGCTTATTTATTCAGGGCCTTTTGAAATAATCGAGTTGACACATCTGTCAGATGGTGAGAGGAGGAATGCTAAAAGGTCACCGGCTGCTCCCGCACCAAACCTTTCCTGCCTCCAAATAGCACAGTCATTACACCACAACAGATGGGACTCCTGCCTTTCATTTCAGCCTCACTCGCACACACACACACACACACACACACACACACACACACACACACACACACACACACACACACACACACACACACACACACACACACACACACACACATAGGCACACACACGCACACCCAGACACACACACCCAGACACACACACCCAGACACACACACACACACACACACACACACACACACACACACACACACACACACACACACACACACACACACACACATACATAGGAGCATACACACAAATGTGGCAAGTACCCATAACACTTATCCACACATGCACACATATACACAGAGGTGCAGTCACATCAGACACTTGTCCCTGACAAGACAGGCAAACAGGCAGAGACATGCACTGTACACATCTGCAGACACACACACACACACACACACACACACACACACACATTTATTCCCTCGCTGCCACTGTCTCTCTTGCTCTCACCTGCACACTCTGTACTCTTTCTCTCCAGGTCTGATTTTCATGTACAAGGTCAGTATCAGCTGTCTACAGGGAGCGTCGCTCCCTCATACCCAGAGCACGACAAAAGGATAAACGCAGTCACTCTGAGTACAAAAGGCGGGGGAGACATTCTCTCTGCAGTCTCTTTATTTCTCATTCAACTTCCTTTATTTCATCCCTGAGCTTTTGTTTAAAGATATCTGTCTCAAAGACAGAATAGAACTTTTTGGCCATCCAGAAAGTGATGTATAATTCAATCCCATTGTGAGATGTGATACAACAAAAATCTTTAACGGACTTATATCTTGGACCAGCTTTGTTGGGTGAAAAGTGCTAGGCATTGTGAAACCCAAAGAAAAGCCTTAGGCCTTGCTCCAAGTCCTGCCTTTGATGGAGCTCTGTAGATTCAAGTTTGCTTTTCTGATGACTGCATAAAAAAATGTATTTCCTCCCTCCGAGCACTGAAGGCATATGGCAACCTTAATCACCTTATAAGAAAACCAAACTAGTGCAGACATGTTGCTTCAAGTGCACATCAAAGATCATTGCTTAACCAATCCATCTGTCACCGATTCATCTGCATGCACATCATCAGATCCCATTGAACACTTTGATATCGTGTGCTCTTAAAGTGAGATGCATGAGTTTCTCTTTGTCTTGCTTCAAAAAGGGCATGTTTGCTATGCAATTGTTCTGAACAAATCCTATAGTCATTTGTTGTGTTTGCCAACTTGGCTATTGTTCCAGTTAATGAGGAACCCATGGCTACGCGAGGAGGAAGTGGGATAAGGAAATGGCGCTCTACAATGCATAGCTTGCTGTATGCAAATGTGTTGAAGCGACGAGTTAGCAAAGTCGTGCACAATTCATTAGTAATTACTGATTACGCTATGTCTGGTGTACAAAAAACAGCAGCAAAGCACATTAAGGGTAAGTCTGTATTGCTTTGCTATAGGTCACACATGAGACTGAAACATATTGTGTTGAATTCAGTTTTTATATGAAATTGCCTCATAATATTGCAATGCATAGTTTGCATTTTTCCTTACCAATACAGCAATCCACAATGTGTGGCCAGCTATAAAGTGGTCGGCAGGATGCATTAAAAGAGTAATAATGCATAAATCATGTAAATGTTAGGATATAGCCACTGATTTTTATGGCCTACTATATGGGGGACATTATTCAGACGTGTCTCCTGCAGCAGCTTGAAGCATTACATTTCCATCTCTTCTCTGTTTGTGCACACCTTGGTGTTGTAAAATATTGAAACCTCTCAGGGTGGACATTACATCTACTGTGTTGTGAACAGGATCTATTGCATATTTTATCAGTGACATTTATGAGCTTATGCAGAAAATGGAAGTACCATGTGTACAAGTAATGTCCTGCTTTAGTCTAAGGCAAGTGGCATCAGCAACATCATTGGGAAAAAAAAAAGATTGAATTATGTCGTAGTACATTTATCAGTACACCTTTTAATATTGATGTTCCGTCACACAAGCTATAAAGCAAGTGGAAATCTCCAAACTCTGATAAAAACCTTTAAGCCATTAAATATATCAGACAAACATACAATGACAGACAAGCCATCTGCGATGACACCCCACACCCATGTTATCATCTTTGAGTAACTCTTATCAGTTATTTTTGTCACCGCAAAGTTCATTTGTCACGCCCATATGCGACCCATTAACACAACTATGAGTAACGGTGGCGGCGGGAGACTTCGCAGCACGCACACTGATGCCTTGGAGCTCCTCTCTGTCCAAGCTGCGGATGTCAACATCATAAGCGTGTGTGTGCGTGAATGGATGCGTAATAATCAAACGTGATTTGACAGATGATACTTGTGTTGTATGTTGCACGTGCGTGTACTCTATTTGCTCTACTGTCGTACTGGGCAGCTGCCATTATTAATAACCATTAATCTCACAGTCCATGTATTAATGTATTAAGATTTTCCTTCCCCGTGGGTGTGTGTGTGTGTGTGTGTGTGTGTGTATGTGTGTTACATTTACATATGTGTACACTGATGTGATTGATGCCCCATGCTTCACTTACCGCCCCCCCCCAGCACTCTCTCAGATTTAGTGGCCTCAGACTCCCTTTTGCCCCCCCCAAGCACAGTAAACATAAAGCAGCCGATTTACTTTATGACTCCTGTGCTCCAGACCTTTAGTAGATTTACTGTCATTTTTATGTATTAGCTGGTACTGGAATGCGGCGGGTGATAATGACTGACAGACAGCTGGTCATGGAGGGAGAAAAATGCTTTGCTGGCAGCTTTAATGGAATCAACAGAACAGTAAACGGGATTCAATTAAAACTTGTTATTTGTAGGGTTGCACCACAATGGATGGAGCTGTATCGTTACATTAAAGACTATTTCAAGGATGATGGACTCTTTAAATTAGTGAGTGTAATTGGCTTCATTCGTGCAGTTTTGCATCCTTGATGAAAGTGAAGAAAAGATTCATGTAACCTATTTAATACATCTCTTAAAACTTTAACATACAGTGTTCCCCTTTGATTTCACCTTAAGTAGCTTCAAGGTTGAAAAAAACCCCCAATCTTTTTTCACATTGTCTGACAGCATCACATATATACTCGACATTACGTGTCAGTTTAAGCTATGTGATTTACACATGATGCACCCATCTGAACCCTAGAATCCATCAAATTCAAATATTATATAAGTTGTGTGCATAAAGTCTTATACTTTTCCCCCAAAATGTATCCCAATATATTTGGTATCTTTAGAAAGTTCTATGTACACGTTGACATTTCGGGAATATGGTTAGTCCCTTTCTAGTTGACGGTTAGATGACTTTTATGTCTGCGCTGTAAAGATTTTGCAGCCATCAGACAGACTTGAGAGGGAGGGAAACAGCTGGCCTGGCTCTGACCATTGGTAAAAAATAAATCTACATGTTTGTTTGTTTGTTTGAAACCAGTTTAAGTGTAAAAGTGCAAATTTGATAAACTACTGGACTTAAACGGCACCTTTTCATGTTTCTTTGTATGTATAATGAGATATAATAATGTGTTAATTACTGAAGTTGAACTACTGTGAGTAGCTAACTGTTTCTTTTTTCCAGTCTTTATGCTAAGCTAAGCTAACGGGCTACTTGCGTACGCTATTCATTTACCGTGCAGACATGAATGTGGTTTAGCTTTTCTCTAACGATGCTTGGCGAGAAAAGCGAATAACCGCTTTTCGCGAAAATGTCAAACTATTCTTTAAAGAGGGGGAAAAAAAACACAAAAATGTATATTTGCTTGTATCTTACATTTGTATATCCTCTCTGTTGCCTGGTGGTGCATCTTTTCCTTTTGAAATGCATATCTGAGTGTTGTCAAAAGGCAGTTTGGGAAATACAAGAAATTGCTATCTGGGATAAAATTGGATAAAACAGGTTGAGGAAAAAGTGCATGAAAATATTATTTGCAAACACTTCATCACAGAACAACTCCCAGAGTGCACTGAACAACAAAATAAGGCTATCGACGAGTGGAAATCCACGCTGTTATGGGGGTTAATGGGGCAGAAAAATGAAAGCAATTATTAGGGATGACATTTACATTGATTTGAAGAAATTGAAGGTGAGCCGTTAAATTGCCTGCCATATATAAATATATATGCATACATAAGTGTCTAAGCCGAGGCATAAACATCTAGTGCTGTATGTGCCCCAGTGACTTGCGAAGAAAATCATCTTTCGTTTGCTTTGTTGAATCAGATGAAACCTTTTCTATCCTTACTCCTCCGCTTTAGAGGATTCAAACTGCTGAGTTCAGGGACGAGTTGTGAGGCCATTAGGAATTGTTACCACTATTCAATCGGTCTCGGTCTGATATACTATGACAGTTATTAAGAGCACGGTGCCTTCAGCCATGAGCGTTGATCAGTGCAATTTAAAATGTATGTGCTGCCGTCTTCAGCCTGTCACCATTTAACACTCAAAATGTCTTTGACTATTTTGTCTCTTGTCAACAAGACCTTTTTCATTTTGTACGCTCTCTGTCGCTCTATCTTGTGAATCTCTCTCACTACTGCTCTTCTTTCCTTTCACCCTGTCCTTCTCAGAGTCAAGATGGTGGCAATAATCCTCTCTAATAGCGGTTGACAGCTCCACATAACTTCTGACATTAGCTTTTAGCCATCACAGTTTTACAACCCTTAGTCTTGACTGCAGATTTGTCGACAGGCAACGGTGGAATTGCCGGTCTCTGTTTCTCTCTCTCTCTCTCTCTCTCTCTCGCTCTCTCTCTCTCTCTCTCTCTCTCTCTCTCTCTCTCTCTCTCTCTCTCTCTCTCTCTCTCTCTCTCTCTCTCTCTCTCTCGCTCTTGTAATGTCTTTGGGACCAGAGCGATCTGGGCCCCCATCACACACTCTTTATTACTGTATTGGTCATGGTGTTTCATCATTTTCTGCTTCCTATCACACAAAAGTACATGCACACACAGTCACGAGGGCACACACCCACACACACATTCACATTTGTCCCCACAGGGCCCCAGATTGATGGTAGTTCCAGAGTAGAGTCTCATAAAGAGAGAAAGAAAGAAAGAGAGACAAAAGGCAAATGGACATGACTGTAGCGTGGAACTCTTCATCTCATGTCCTACATATACTTTGGATTATAGAAAGGTTCCAACATTAATAGAGATTAAAAAGTGTGCCTGAAAGTCTACTTATTAGATCCATTTTAACCACATAACATGGCTTTCATCAGGCGGTCATCATCCATCATCATCATCATCATCATCATCATCATCAAACTCGCTGATGAATGCCATGACGTGGTTGAAATGAAAGCTCTAGCAAGTGGACCTTGAGTTAATTCAACTTATTTGATTATGTAATGTTCTTGCTTTTCCATGCTAAACTTTGTAGTCACATCAAGCTCACTTTGATTAGTCCTGCTCCAAGTGGCATACTTTGAATGAAAGGTGTGATTCTGTTATTACTAATTACACATATTCTTAGCAGTTTTGTCAGTTTTGAAAACGCGAAACTTCAAGCATTTTGTTTCGTTTTCCGAGGCAAGATGCTGCATGTGCACATAACATTCATAAAGTAGTGTTCGTGAGTATCAGAAGATTGTGTTACTTAGAGTAAAGGTTATCTGCTCTGACACGGGGCTAAAGGAATCCAACTAAACATGTCATCTAAGCAAGAACCCTTCAAATGGCTCAGAAACCATTTAATCACTTGCTGCAGTAGTAATTTGTTGTGTTGAGGATATTTGGCAAATCCATTATTTGTACAACAATCAAACAAAGATGGATTAAACAAACAGTGTTTAGCCATCGCAGTATGAAAGACAGACTCTGTGTATTATCTGTAAATGAATGTTTTCAGGAGTGATCGTTAAGAACTTGTATAGTACTAATACGTCCAGCGGTCTTGAGGCTGAGCGGTGCATTTAGAGCTGTCAGTGAAGCTCCAACAGGGGGATGAGGCATGGGGAACGAGCCTAGGGGATGACATAGGGGGTTGGGGGGGGGGATGGGGGACGGGTAGCCATATGGCTGCTGACAAGGAGAGGGGGCAAAGCTGACAGGGCCGAGGGAACGGAGATGGCAGGCGGGAGGGAAGAGGAAATCACACTGGAAGGACAACATGCTCCCCTTCTGCCAAGGAGGAAAGCAGCGGCGACCTGTGTGTGTATGGTAGTGTGTGTGCCATTGACTGACAACGCTGCTGATTGAATCCAACGTGGAGGCCTGTGTCCTGACAGCACTGATGCCACAAGTCTGGACAGGGCCTGGAGAGTATGAGTGACTGAGTAGCCAAACAGAGAGACGGAAGAAAAGAGTATGTGCATTTCTGTCTGTGTATGTGTGTATTTGTTGAGTGTGTGTGTGTGTGTGTGTGGCGCAGCGTGGGTGTCAGTCAGCCAGCCAGCTAGCCAGGGTCCTCTGTGTGCCTTAGGAGCCTCTCTACCAGCTGGGTGAGCCAGGTGCTCGGTTGCCCCCTCACGCCCCCTGGCCCTCCCATTACTGCTGCCCTCCAGGCCCGCTCAGTCAACTGCCAGTTGCTACCAGATCAATATTAGCTTGCACCGAGGACAACATGTCATTCCACCACTGAGGGGTCAGACAACCCATTGTTAGGCGGCATCGGGTACAAAATGGTTTGGGAGACGATATTGTATCAGAATGTTTAGCATGTCTTGTCTTGACTTGTTCATTAATACTGAATACTTTAGCAACAAAGCACTTTTAATGCATCCAATAAAAGAGAAGTTAGACTTAAATACGATAGAACTTTAAGAACACATGTCAGCAATGCAGGTTTACGTGTCACAGGAAGTGTATTGAGTGTGTGTACTGCTTTGCTGGCTTTCAAGCTTTGATAGAGAGATACATTCTTAAATATTTTCTGTTTTTTTTACTAGCTGGCAACAATTACGGTCAGCCAGTGGATGCTTCAGACAGGTGCAGATACTGACAAGGATGTGTGCTATTAAATCAGCATTGGCTTTAATTGATAAGCAATGCTCATAGCCAAACCTGCATTTTCCATAATAATAACTATACCATATTATGTGAGAAGTTCTTCGCAGCAGGAACACTTTTGCTGACAAAGCTCCAAGGACGCAGACGAGCTGAATGCTGAATGTGCACATCGCCATCGCTTGCCTTTTTCCGCACAATCGGCAATTCCGGCGTCAAGATTGTTTTCATTCCTGCTTAAGTAGTGACACAAAAGTGATAAGAAGGTAATGACTTCTAATTAGCGATGTCCCAAAAACGTATCAACAATAATCAACAACATTTCGTAATGTTTCTGAACATCTGCGAGGTGCTGAGAGTTTCATCAGCGCACATTGAATGATGGCCTGTTTTAATGCGGCATCAAACTCTTTATAGCTGCTTTGTACCTTTTCACGTGCGGGTTCACTTTAGAGCCATCTAATTCAAAACAGGGATTCTCAATTATGCAATGTCCCATTTACATATGCTAATTATGATCATATTAATTATCTTGAAATTGGGTAATTAGCCAATCTCAATTAAGGCATTGTTCATTACACTAAATGCACAGGAAAGGTGTTTGAAGTTTTTCCCCACGCCTTTATTCATTTCTGTGTGTGTGTGTATGTGTGTGTGTGTGTGTGCGTGCGTGTGTGTGTGTGTGGGAACTGGGCTGCCTGCCACATCTGAATCAAGCCTCGGCGGTGTATTTAATAATTTAAGCATCCCAGCTCATACAAGGGATGCACCCACAGCTTTCATCGTTACCAAGCATATGGTTCTGTAATGAGCCTGCTTGCTTGTAAAATAGTAATGCCAGTACAGAGCAGAATAGAAGAGACAACAGCCAGACTTTTCTCTTTTTAGCCACTCAAGCTAGCTACGGTGCCAGCGGTGGCCAATGCATTATACAAGCTTGTTTGGGTTCCCATGTCGCTAAGCTGATGCTGGGAAGGCCAATTTGCGCTAGCCATGAAAGGAAATGAAAAAAAAGAAAGAAAAAACACTAGAAGAAGTAATAGCAGCAATAAAAGATGTCAAAAGCATCTTTCTCCACCCAAAACAAACAGATTACCTGGAGGGGAGAGGATATTTAAATACTGCTCTAAACTGAGAGTTGCAGCTGTGAGTTGCTTCCACAGCCAAAGTAAACATATTATCAGACAAGCTGACTGCTTGACATCTTTCTTCTATGCTACATAACAATAAGGTCTGAAACTGCAGTCAGATAGAATTGTGAAGAAGCAATTTTTTTGTTAGTATTAGTATTCGTATTAGAGCATTAGTGTGTCATTCAGGTGCCAGAGTTCATTTGTTTGTGACTTTGAGAGCATTGTTGTGGGTGCCATGTGCCTAGAAGAGCAGCAGGATTCTGGATCCAGCTGGAGGTCTGGAAGTGCTCACTTCCTGGTACTGAGCCTGAGGCATTTTGGGACATGAGGTATCTCTCTGGCTGTTCCGGCACACAGTCTCCTCCTCTTCCTCCTCCTCCTCCTCCTCCTCCTCCTAAGAAGCTGTGGTGGTGTGTCTTTGTGTGTGTGCGTGCTTACATGAGCTAGTGCATACTTGCATATGCATGTGTGTATGTTTTAGTCTCAGACACTGCGGGGAATATCGTCCTCGGGGTGCGGAGGAAAGATGATGAATGATGCTCTGCCCTTCAACTGTTCTTGAATAGTAAATTGCCCCTCTATCAGCTTGTGATGGAAGGAGAATTCCTTATTCAGAGGTGCTAAATAACACATGCAATGCAAGGTCAAAGGCTTAAATACAATGACCCATACATCCCCTCACATATACTACATGTCTATTGGTGACAGCTGAATTCATTTTTTTTTTTTTAAATAAGAAGCGTTGATTGACTTTCAAGGCTGCTATCACATGACAATCTCATGCTTTCCGCTTGTCTCTTCAGCCTTTAGCTAACACCGAAGCTGGTGTGATATATAGCATTGACCATTGCATAAATCTCTTGACGTCGACTCTGAAATACAAGATGCAAAAGTCAATGGCCTAGCTTAAACCAATCAACGGAGTTGCATTGCTAGGCAACAGCTTGGGTCCATGACTACTTCCTGTTGCACATTTAGAATGTTTACAACTGTGAGAGCCTATCAGTGTGTTTGTTTATGAGAATAGGTCCAAGCAGCACAGGAGCATAATGAAATACTGATATCATGTGTGAGTAAAGAGCAGTGATGTGCATATGGAGAGGACAGCAACCTGGATATGTGCGTGCCCTACTAGGACTTTTGCCCCAATGTTACAGTGGAGGGGCACTAGAGGCACTAAGTGTCCCTCTGAAACTCAGTCCAAGTGCCCTTCTGGTCGTCCCAAATGTCCCTGTGTTTAGCTCAAGAGCCACTCTGATGTCACCCCTCAGGGCCACCATGAACCCTGTGCATCTAAAAGGTGACCCTTTTTGCATTTTTAATGTTGCCTCTAAAAAGCCCCAATGTTGTGATTGAACAGTAATGCTGGTAATCTTTGTGGCAATTTGTGTTACAGTCACAGCTGATATCTGTTGATAGAGTCCTTCTGTTAAGGTCGTAAAAAACTGTATTGGTAAAAGCATAGAATGGCAGCCACATAAAATGATTTATTGCTTTATATTTCCAAAGCATTACACTCATAAAATGTACTATTTTGTAGCCATAGACTCTCATGATCCATATTAAGTTTAACTGCTACACCAACAATAGCTGCCACAGCTTTTGCAGACATTTAATTTAGGAATAAAATCTTCACATTGAGTGAGCACACTGCTGATTCACTCTAAAACAAATCTCGATTCCTCAGAAACCAACTGTCAGCAATATTACAGTAGGTTTGGGATGAACTGAGGCAAAGAGCCAATGTCCTCAGTTGAGTTCCTCTCTTCCACTAGGGGGAGCTGTGGTATACTATTAGAGGGCTCACATGATATTTTGGCAGAGTAATGAATGCCAAAAGAAATGCCAGAGAACCTTGGAACATAACATAACAACATAACATAACATATAATGCACACTGCAGTTATGTGAGATGATCCTCGGAAGATGATAGAGATAAAATATTCTATATTCGTCTAAAATAAGGAGGCTGTTTTGAAGGACAAAATAAAAATACGTGTGGGGGCTTGGTGCTGTGTTTCTGTGTGGAAATGGGCTTTGTTTTGTTTTTAGTAATTGCAATTTCTGTACAGCCATCCAGTGGAGATGGACCAGTGTTTACCCCTTGATCCATGGGCTTAACAATAGGAGAGGGAAAAGATAGAGAAAGAGAACTCAGAGGTAACATTTGTCAGTGGCAGTCTGTCGTTCGCCTGATTGAATTCAAGGAGAAAAACGGCGAGACTCCACCGGGGCGATGCTTGAGTGCCTCTGATCTTCATTTTCCACCGCCCCTGTTATTTCTCCTTTTCTCTCTCTCTCTCTTTCTTTCTCTCTGTCTGTCTTGTCCCTCTCGTTTCATTGGACTCCATCGCTCTAACCTTTCATTATGACAAGACAAAGCTTTAATCTCTCACAAGCCATTTCCCCTTGTGACAGGCAGAGTGTGCGGTGACGGCCATGAGACACACACACACAAACACACTCTCTCTCTCACACACACACACACACACACACACACACACACACACACACACACACACACACACACACACACACACACACACACACACACACACACACACACACATAAAGGTGGTGTGTTCATCTGATGCAGGTATGCCCACGACTGACTCGAAGCAAATTTGACACATAGTGACAAAGAAAGAAAAAAGAGAGCAGGAAGTGATAAAGAGAAGGTGGCAGCAAAGAGTTGTGCAGTCACCATAGCTATTTTGGGGGGATTTTATAAACAAATAAATACAAATAAAAATCAAACATTGTAAAATGACCCCTTATCTAGAGATGTCACGTACTCATATCGATTCTCTATTTCTAAATATTATGTTACAGCAATAAGAGGCTCAAGTGGTAAAGGCAGGAAATGACAATGCTAGCACACATGAGGTAAACAATAACGTCTTTTATCTTCTCCTGCCTTTTAAGAGACATCAAAGTCCTGATAAATCTTTAAACTGGTTAAGTTCAAACCTCGAATGCAGAGGTGGCATCAGCCGTCATATGAAGATTACACGCACATGGACATCCCTGATCTGAAACTTCAAACAATACATGGTCACCTAAACAGTGTGTCGTCCTGTCCCTAGCTTGCCCCCTCCCTTATTTCGCATAGCAGCCTAAGAGCTACACTTCATAGGGACTTCATAATCACACCCCCTGCTGAGGTGACAGCCTGATTGGATATCTGAGGGAGGCACCCGCATGAATTTGCATACTAATTGACAAATATATCCCCCCTTCACACACACACACACACATCCTTATCCTTTTGTCTCCTTCCCTACCGCTCAATAAATGAGCGTCACACGCGTGTTGCACGATGATTTGACTCCTAACTGTAACAGCAATGACAAATTTAGCATCCCTCTGAGTATATTCCTGTATGTTTTGATGCAAACAAAACAAATGTATGAAGATGACAGACTTAGTTACGAGCCTTCAGATGGCCCTCTGAGGAGAAATGTAGACAGTACTTAAGCAATAGAATAGTCTGATGAGATGTGAGTGAAGGGAAAGGAGAGTTGGAGACATGCACGAGGACGAGTATTGCATTGCTCTTTTGTGCTGAGCTTAGAGATGGAAGTAAAGTACATGTTGGGAACGTGTCAAGTTGGCAAACAAGCCACCCCCGAGACTTGACACCGGGCGGAACTGCAGCAACCCTAGCAGATGTCTACATCACAACGTTCCCACTCCATGGAGTGAAGTACAGTACATCTACACACACACACACACACACACGCATGCACAGACACACAAACTGTATCTCCCCCCCCCCCCCCCCCCACACACATGCAGAGTCACAGGTTTGACAAGTTGTCTCAATGTCAGCAGACGCTCAACCCCATTGCGCTCACTAATCCCCCCCCCGCGCATGCGTTTGCATGTTCACCAGCAAACACCCACGTGCACACACTCACCAAACACTTTCAAAACACACACGTTATGCGCCCATTTCATTTTTCTACTCCCACCATCTTTCCCAGAGCTTCGTCTTTGCAGCCGCTGTTTTAATGACATGTTGTGAGAGTGGCCCATTTAGCCTGCTTGAGCTGAGCAAAGACCACGCAGCATCAAACCAGAGCCAGCGTTACACTCATATCGCCCCCAGTGAGAGACGAGTGGCATGCGGTGTTTTTGGGCCCATAGCCAATGTCTTTTTAGTTGTATTATGAAACAAAGCTGCAGAAAGGTGTGGAGAGGCAAGAAAAAAACAGGGAGAGAGCGTGGAAGCTAAACTTAGGGGAGATTTAATTATTTTTAACCAGAGGCGATTGGATAAAAAAAAAAAAGCCAGAGACTTAATGACTTAATTTAGACGTTTAATTAGTTGAGCACGTATCTCTCTGGCTTCTGCCCCGTGTAATCTGTGATGAAATTTGGTGTGAATGGCGTCAGACCTGTCTCTCTCTCTCTCTCTGTCTCTCTCTCTCTTTTTCCTTTATCTCTCTACCTCTCTTCTTGGACCACATAAATAATTCCCATTGCCTTTCTGAGCATGCACAATGAAATATGTATGGATACACGCCATGGTGCTTTTGAAAAGAACTTTTTCAAAGGTACTGAGGTCTGCTGAAATCTTCAAGAGTGCCTCCATTCCTCCCTCGCTAGACAGAATGGATTTTTATTTTTTTTGCAGGACTGCATCAGCTCTGCAGCCCTCGATAAATAACTGTACAGAAATATGAGGGTGTGCTCCCAAAGATTCAATTGTGATATTTGGTTATGAACTGAGATACATACACGAAACCCCACGCGTGCATACGCAATAAATATCACATAGTATAATATTTCATACCGTTGTAATACTGTGCAGACATTCAGCACATACAACAGCATGCATAATGATATCAAGAACAACTGTTGCAACAGACATGCAAGGAAATATGAATTCATGGAAAACATGGTGAAGAACGAAGAAGTTGAGTCATTGAATATACAGATATATATATATGTATGTAATATAATTATATATATTTGTTAGGAGCAAGTAGCTTCCTTAATTACGATGTTGCTATGTTCATAGATCTTAGCAATTACTTGTATCATACCTGATAGCAGAAACATAAAATAAGACCCAAGTCCCCCCCTTATTGTGATCTAACTTTCTGTATTCACGTTCTGTCTGATCTCAACAACAAACAAGCCCATCCACAGCATTACCTACCAAGCCTCTTTGTACCCCATCTCCCTCCACTAACCCCTCTCTCCTCAGTTCCCTCTCTTCTCCTCCACCTTCAATTCTCTCTTCTTCTTCCTTCAGTCTCCGGGGAATGACAAGAACCGTTGTGAACACTTGTGTGTCACTTCCCCCGCAGGCTTTTTTTTCCCTGCCTTGTTATTTATTTGTATCACTTCTTTGCAGAAGGTAGAGGAATGTTTTATAGAATTGGACACTTAATATAATGGGGGGGGGGGGGGGGGGGGAAATGTTGAGGGATGGCGCGACGGCTTCTCTCTGTGCTGTCACGGAGTGCAGCGTGTTTGAACCTCACCAAGAAAAGAGGAAAGGGAGAAAGCGACAGACGTAAACAGACAGGTACGTTTTTCCCAATACAAATGCCTTTGGCTAACAACAAAATAGCTCTTTTTATACCAAACAAATGCACATAGGCTATAATTCACAATATGTTTCTGCACAGAGAGCAGGCTGGAGGATGGGGATGGATTGCGTGAGCAGAATTCTAAACACTTCCTGGGTCAAGGGGGGGGGGGTGCAGACGAAAGCATGTTGAAATTTAATGGTGCCCTCTGACTTGGCTGCAGGTAATGCTGCAGGGGGCTAACATCCTATCCACACTGCTGAGAGGGAAAATCGTGTGTCTGTGTGTGTGTCTGTGTGTGTGTCTGTGTGTGTCTGTGTGTGTGTCTGTGTGTGTCTGTGTATGTGTGTGTCTGTGTGTGTGTCTGTGTGTGTCTGTGTGTGTCTGTGTGTGTCTGTGTGTGTGTTTATATCGCTGTAAGTCAAGCTTGAACTAGTCTGTGTGTTCTCGTGTTTGGGTGTCTGCACTCAGGTTCCAGTATTTTCAGTAATGAATCTGCAGCAGCCCTCCGGTATACACACACACACACCATATACTACATACACACACATATAATACATACTTTACACTTGTTTTGGTGGGCGAAGGAAGTAAAACGAGACTACAGGCCGCCGTCTCGCTAGAAAACAGTAAACATCAACTGCACCTCAACATATCAGTAAAGGAATGCATCTCTAAACACAAAAGAATGTGTGTCGGGCGTATTTATGAGTGAGACTTAATATTTAAGGCAGTATTACTACTTTTGGTCACATTTAACAATACGTTACAGAAAATGTTTAGTACTTACACACATGTAATGCGACAGAGGGACAAATTAACAATAAAAAATGAACAAAAACCCCACTAATAAGTACTTCCTGACCAATCTCAGAATCTCAGAACTTGAGAATACACAACAGGTTTGTTAAAGAGCAACTTAATAGCAATTTAATACCATCATAAAGTTGAGGGTCTCACAAGAGACATATTTAAGAATAGTGGTGAAAATCAATGCTACAGATGTTGAGCTAGAAGTTGAGGTCCAGACACAGTGTATCCTTAAATTTCCTCTGATCGTTCGGCTCTATTTCCAACTCACTAATATTGCAGCCCCTGGTGGGCGCAGCCTCGCAGCCAACTATCACTTTCATCAAACCCTTAGTTTTGAATACCACCCCAGACTGCAAAGTTTTATTGCCTGCAATTGCACATGACAACAATCTCAATAAAATATTTCTTGCTGAGGCAACTTTCGAAAAATGATATCAAGAATGGAAACAAAAGAAGTCTTTTAGAGGTCGCACGATTGCAGTGTTTCTTGGAGATACGGGATCTAAACCAAAATGAGACATTGTTGATGGCTCCCCATGCAGCAGCCAGAACTACTGGTATTTCACGAGACAAATTGTTTTCATTAGTCTGGGCCATAGATATTGTTTTTTATAACTTAAGTCCCCAATCATTAAAATATAAGCTCCTATCAGGTCCTATCAGGATACGGTTTAAATGACGTTTACTGCTGCACGACTCTACAAGGCACACTACAGTGAAAGATAATAAAAAAGTTTTCCCTTTCTGCACTGCCGAATTGAAGCCATGTGTTCAATCGATTCGAGTTACCCAACTTTTCAAACTGTATTTCTGACTCTCCCATCATTCCTCCCGATAGACAAAATCTCTCTCCACTCTCTGCCTTTCAATCCACACTTTACCTGCCTCCCTGCACACAAACCGGAATTAATCTCCAAAGTCTTCCACTCATCTGTGTGTGTGTGTGTGTGTGTGTGTGTGTGTGTGTGTGTGTGTGTGTGTGTGTGTGTGTGTGTGTGTGTGTGTGTGCGTGTGTGTGTGTCTTTACATGTGTGTGTGTGTGTACTTTTTTACGCTTGGGAGAATTGCGTTCTGGTGCTCGTGACTATGTCTGCGTACGTGCATGAGTCTCCTCCTTTCCGTATTACAGATTCAGCAGCTCGACATGATATTGTTCCCCTGCCTCGAGCTCCGGGGCTTTGTGTGGGCGGGGGGAGGGGGGGGGGGGGTTTGTGTTTGCATAGCAGAGGCTGTACTTTCACTCATGTAGCCCCCACGGGGACTTTCTTTGACACTGTCAGCCCTTTGAACTCGCTGTGACACCAAGCATCAGGTCACTTGTATACAACCTCCGCACAAAGAGAACTCGCACTAATTGGCCCGCTTGCACCTGAGAGACAGTTGGGACATCAAAGTGCTTCGCCGCCCAGTTGATAACAGCTTTGATGGGGTGACTTTGAGACTGTACATTTGTGGTTTGTACACTAAAGAACTGACCTGCGTGTTAGCTGTGTGCCTTGCTGTTTGTATGATCTCAGAGAGGAATTAGTTACTTTGCTGTTGCCATTTTCTCTGCGCTTTCTAGTAATGGAACAAATGCTATTAGCGGGTACCCTGTTGTGAGCCTTTAATCAGCCTCAATGGAAGTTTTCAGACAAGATGCCAAAGGCTATGATCCATTACTGTCTACGTACCTGAATGGTTTTATGTCCTATTGTGTCAGTTCTCAATAAATTGTTTGTTATAAATATGAAATAAAAATGTTTAATGTATACACAGACCTTAATCAAAGAAAATTACACCTAACTTGTAAAAAAAAAGAAAAGTGTGAAAAATCAATTTAGCTCAGAGCAGCCACATGGATCCTTTTTTGCCCTCCAGACTTATGGACGTCTGCTGTGCCTTTGTGTGACCCTTCATCCTCTGGAAGGTGGACAGGTGGCGGCTACTGGTGGGCCTGGAGGGTCCTGTCAACCCTATACAGTCAAGCAGCTGACCAGAGAGAAAGAGAAAGAGAGGGAGGGCGGGAGGATTGGAGGGGAGACAAAAGAGATCAGAAAATATAAAGAAACTAGAAGAGAAGTGTCAGAGCTCGAGAGAACTAAACCCGAGAGTCCCGTGTCCGAGTCAGAGGGAGCTCTTTACCGCTGTCATAGCTTCAACAGGAGGCTAAGTCCCCTCTTGACTCCAACAGGCGTGGCAAAGCAATTGGTTTCGGTCCAGTATAATGGCCAGCTATGAATGCTGAGTGTGACTGCGGGGGACCATTAGGGCCACAATGGCCGACAAGACACTAAGTACTCCCCAGAGGTCTGAGGGGCCCTTTCATGCCTATCCTGGGGCTGGGAGGGCTGCTGGGAGCTGGTGGCCAGCTGGTTCTTTGGCCCCCTGTACTGCCTATCGCCAACAGCACTTCCAGCCCGCTTTGAGCTGCCGGCCGTACGCAGACACACGGGTGCAAGGTCTGTGTGACACACACACACATACATGGCAGCACCTGTTTTTAGTATTAAACAGAGCAGGGCTAGGTGATACTGATGCTGCAGACTCATTTGCCAAGGAAAGGAAAAAATAAAGAGCAAATGGATACATTTTTATGTGCAATCGTTTTTATTTTGCTATTTTTGCTTAAGCATTCTTTGATCTTCCAAGTCAAATTTCCACTTTCAGTCAAATCTAACCTTGGTGAAGATGAACTGATTTATTCTCTACTGTGTACTAGTGTGGTTAAACTCTCAGTTTGTGTTCATGGGAAGATACTTTAAGGACAGGAGGCAGAAGACATTTTATATACCTGAGCTCATAATTAGAGGTGCAGCAAACAAACGAACAGAGACGTTCTGCTAGAATAGTGAATTCAATGAGCAACTAATTGATTCAAAAATACAAGTTTAACAATTTCTTTGGCCATTAAAGGAAATTAATGTAATCCTCTAATTTATTTAGCAACCTCATCAGTCTGTCTTCTTTAGAGAAAAGAAGGCTCATACGTTTTCAGAGCACCATATAGGAGAAGGAGGCCGTTATTCAAATGCTGTCACACCCATTTCAAGCCTTTCTTGGAAAGCTGCTGTGACTGCTGCGTCTTCCTCCCTGTCAGGTCCTAAATAGCTCGCTACTGCAGGCAGAACACTTGTGTTGTCGAACTGCCTGTTTGAAAGGCAAGCGTAATAAAAGGCTTTTCTTTTTGTGTCGGGCGGTGGCGAGAGAAAGAAAAGTTTTACTAATTGATGCAGCAGCAGAAAATCAGCCGCCATTTCAGCCAGCCACAATGAAAAGCCTATTAAGAAACGTTTTGTCAATTACTTCTGCTCACTTCTGTATGCCGTGGCTCTTCTTAGAGGGACTCATTTGTGTCTTATTTATGTCCTCTGCTGGCACTGCACACAATGACAAATTAAAGCTTTAGTTTCATGGCAATGACATGGAAGGTCTCAAGCTTTATTGTGGTCTTTGAAAGAATGCCAGGGAAGTCAACTCTTCATCCAGCATCCTCGCTTCACTGGCTCGATTTTGTTCCAATGCATTAAAACATTTGTTGTGTCACAGTCTTGATTTTTGTATATCCTGTTTTATGTGTTCACTCCCCCTTATGTCATGTCTAGTTGTACTTCCTGTCTGTGTGTTTTCTCCCTGTGATTGTTGATTTGTTCCTCCTGTGTCCGTTGACCTTGCCCTTGTGTTTTAGCCTCTCTCCCCAGCTGTGTCTCGTTCCCCTCGTTTAGTGTCTGTGTGTATTTATCCCTGTCTGTCCCAGTGTTCCTTGTCAGATCGTCATCTAAGTGTCACCCTGGTAGATGTCTCCTCGTGCTTCCCGTGTCACCCTGGTTTGTCTTTTCAGTTTACTGTTTACTTTTTGTTATTTTGTAAGCTTTTTGGAAATAAAGCCCTCTTTTTGTTAATCTCCTCGTCTGCCGTCTTGCATTTGAGTCCTCACCTTTTTGCTACCGTGACACATTGAGTTCTAACTCTCAAGGTTTTTGCATGAGCTCACTCTTCAGTTAGAAATTAAATAATACGACTCAAGGTGTCTGTCAATGCAGGTGCATCTTGTTTACAGTCGCTTAACAAAACGAGTAATCTGTGAAAAATAGATATAGAATGTTTCAGGAATAATTGCAGTATTTCACAGCAAGAGAAAGTGATCAAATACACAATGGTGCTCTATACAAGATAAAATGCGCCCAGTCTGTTCGCCTCAGTTTTGCCAATTCACATGCAAATCCGGTTCAAAAAGAGAGAGTAATTTTGGGAGACGTCATCAAAAATGTGTCTTTGGTAGTCTGCTCTGACTAAGAAGCGAGAAGCTTTTACTTGAAATAGTATCGTATTCCACCTGGTTCAGCTTTGTCAAGATCGACTTGATGATATATATCTTTAGTTTCTCTCGGTGAATACTGACAAGTATTATTTAACCTAACCATTGTTGGAAATACTACTCGGTGCTTTTATAGTGGCGTTTCTTTGTGCCTGCCTCTTTGCCTGAGTCTACATTGTGAAACACCACTTTAGAAAAACCTCCATACAAATTTCCCTGCAATGAAATTGGTGCCTTGCTGCCCTCAAACATATGATCAATTACCTCGGGGGGGGGGACGATTAGATATTCACAGGTCTTAATTACATAGAATGGCTTTTCGGGGGGCCACAAAAAAGATAAGTTGGGTCGTAGCAGGAAGCTTGCTACAGGTGACAGGAGAGAGCCTCAGCAGATAGAACTATCTGACAGAGGTCGGCTGATGTTGAGGTACATCAATTTTATGAACCCCCCCCCCTCGTGAGCTTGCTGCCACTCATGTGTTAAATGGGTCTTGTAGACAGGAGAGAATGCTTTTGTGCTGAAATAAATGGAGGGGAGAGAATGGGGTTAAGACGACTCCTTTGAGGTGCATCAACCTACAGCTGTTCCGCTTCCTTTTCCCCTCACTTCTCTCTACCTTCTCTTTAAAACAACAACAACGGTGTACTTCATCTCAATGCTTTTTGTTAAGGACACAATACAAAGCAGGGAACCTTTATAGTTTCTTTCGTGCGGCAGAGATGCCATGGCTCCTTTCTCTCCCTCAAATCTATCTTAAGGCATTTTCATAAGTTGATGACAGAGAAATAAATGCATCCTTGACATTAAACATTTTTACATGCGGCAAATGATCCGTTTTTGTACTTCGTACACTGCATGTGTAAAATATCATTCCACTGATTTAAAGCTGCCGAAAAATGAATATTTTTTATTTCCTTTCCAGTAGAGACGGACCGACCTGAGAGCAGGCTGTTGTGACAGATGTTCAGCTCAGCTAAACAGGGGCTGTAATAACACACAAAAGAAACCCATACTGTATAGGCACATATGTTCACAAGTGTTTCAAACACACATGTTATACGTACAGGAACACAACCACAAGCACACAAAAACACACACGCACTACACCCTGAACAAACCCCCTAATTTACTCTCTCCCACCACCACCACATACACACACACACACACACTGAGAAGAAATTACTTTGAACTTGGTGTCAGGCGGCGTGAATGCAGCTGGGAGCAGCAGGGTCATGAAGCTCTTTGAGAGGTGAGATGAGGTCCAGCCTTTCCTCCACTCTGTGTCTCCGCTCTGATGTGTTGATGGCTGACGGGGTCGGGTGGGGGAGGTAGTGGTACACATTAGACCGTCGGGCCCGGCCATAAGGCTCCCTTTGTTGCGGGGGGGGGCACTTTGCCACGGCAGAAGACTTTGATGCAGTCCACAATCACTGTCACACAGTTTCCACAGACCCCGGCGAACATCAGACGGTGGTAGTTTTGGTGTCGTCTTCAAAACAGAATTATTTTCACTTACTAAAGGAGGATAAAATGATGCGGTGTTAAATATAGATGTAAGGATTTCACTTAACTTCAAGCCTAACAATAACAATCATCCCGCCTAATGATTTTCTTGAGAAATATATTTGAATAATATTGAAGCAGTTCTACAAAGTGACACCCTTTAATGAGGAAAGATGCGGCGGACTCGTGCGGTCATGACACAGTGACGAGAGCGTGAGCTTTTCTGTGACTTACTATAAATGAACAAAGACTTTTAATTACAGAACTATAATAACCAAAAACACAATCAAACTGATGGCTTAATTGATTCCAACTATAAAAAGTTGGGGGTGTTTCATTTCTAGGGTTGGTTAGCGGAGCTGGAACTTCTGCCAAGACGTTTAATCACTTTTAATAAATTGTAGCAGACAAGACTGTATCCAATCTATTAATAGGCACACATCATTACATTGTGATTTGCATCTGGAAAGGGTCCAACTGTGGACATACTCCTACTGAACTGAGCTGAAAGCACAAAGCAAATCTCCTTATCTCATACATTTGATGTACGTTACCTACCAGGGGATGGAAATGTGATTAAAAATAACAGACTTTTCCTAATGCATTATCTATTATACGGATAGCATTAAAAATAAGCCCACATTGCCTCCGTTTATGCATATGCAAAACTGTAAGCATGCAAATAACTGATTTCATAGAACAATGTTGTCGAATAAAAACACAAGGCTGAAGATTAGCAGGGGCAAAACAAAGGGAGCGTCAATAAAAAGCGAGCATATGTGTTCATAGGCAACCCCCTAAATGCTGCACGCACGCACGCACGCACGCACACACACACACACACACACACACACACACACACACACACACACACACACTCTGATTAATTGTATTCAGCCAAGTCATTGTGAGGCAGCCTGCTGATAATTAGCTTAGGCATGGTTTTGCTTATTGTATGTATTTAATTTCTTCATGGGCTGCACCAAAAGAAGGTGTTATTTGGAATGAGAAAGGGGGCATTTCTTGCTATGGTTTATATACACAAAGGGCTGGAAGTGCTGGTGCTTATTGCTGTTACTACGAGGACTCTTTCTTTCTGCGCCAAATGTAAAACAAAACCCAACAACATCCCTTTGCTGTTTCGCTCTTGCTTTTTGGCATAAAGACAATACAGTAAATCTAATGAGATTATGTTTACAGCTCTCCTCTCAATGTTTTCTGGATTAATTTCAACAAAGTTTTGTTTTAGGGTTCTTCTGAATAATAGTAAAAAAATAAAGAAAAGAAAAATAAGATATTGCAGGACTCCTTGGAGGCGCATGAATTCAAAACAGTGGTAGGTACAGCATCAGGAGATGTAACATTTTCTTGGAAAAATCGCTCCTTAAAAGTTGTCTCTCTGGCTGAAGTTCACAGTTTTGGAGAAAAATAAAGAGAAGATACTTTCAGGTGATTGGGCATCCAGCTGAGTTTGGGTGCGAACACATCCCATATGTATTGAGTATTATAATGGAGAGCAACTCTAAGCTGCTCCCTTTTTTTTGCCAGATTGCAGACTTGAGACACGAAAATCCCTGCTGAGGCTCTACTTTGCATCCGCGTGCGATTCTTTGTCTACCATATGTATATACAGTGTGCGAGCATGTTTGTGAGCGCTGTGTGCCTATAGATGTTTGTTGACGTCTAAATGTGCATGTATCTGATGAGGGCGTAGTATCTTCTCTGTGGAACAGCTAATCAGGAGCCATTTTTCCAGCCATGCTCACATCCTGCTGCAAGCAAGCAACAGATGGCAGGACAGAGCGCTGTGGCCGTCTTAGTCCAGTTGTGTTTGCTAGGAAGTAATTGTGTTTTAACCTGGAGAGAAACTGAATATTACAGCCATACAGGCAAACAAATTATGGTCACCTCGCTGGCTGGCAGATGACTCTATTTGTCTCATGTCCAGATGGAGTTCGAAGAAAATAAATTGGCCTGGTGATGTTCCAGGGACTGGACACACTTGTGTGTACAGTTTGTGTGCGTTTGTTTGCCCGTCTCCTTGTCTGTCTTTCTACATGTCTGTCTACCTGTTTATCTCCTCAACAGCTGCCTGTCTGCTTCCTCATATATCAGCCTGTCTGTTTTTGTATTGTAGCAGATGTTTCAATGGTGCAAAGGCAGCAGAGGGGGGAAAAAAACTGTTCAAGTGGATTAGAGCGTCCGTACATTCACCTTAGCATTGTGCCACAGATTGTCTTTTGATGCCCAGCAGCACCCTTGGGGACATGAATACTTACTAGAGATTGGTATGGTTTCAAGATAAGCATTCATTAGCATGAACATCAACAAAAGATCTGCCACGCTGATCCCTCTACAAATTAAGTCACTTTTTTCTATTTCACGTCTCCCTGATTTTCAACACTCGCTGTTTATATAAAACATTCTTGAATGAAGTGTTCATTCACTGTCAATTCCTGCGCCATGTGCCAACTGTGTGCATCAGAAAATCCCCTGCAATCTTTGTTTTGGCTAGTGTGAGGCGGCAAGTGATTACCCAGAGTGCTTTCGGAAGTTAATGTTCATGGTCTGCACAGCAGGAGCCTAGGAGTGATGATAGAGGAAGTGCCTCGGGGCGAGCGTCTCTTCGCTGCCATCTCACTTTCACTGTTTCTGACAACGCGTTTACCCCAACAGATGGCTCCAATACTCACACACAGACACTGCGAGGTTACGAAGAAGTGCGTGGGCAGATACAACGCAAAGATGTGCAGAAAAATCCAAAACCAACTAGTGTGAGATAGTGTACAATTGACTAATAGGATCTCAATAGTCAGTAATGTGTTGAAGTAACTTGGTCAAAGGGCTCCGTCATGCTTACTTTTACTGAGAGTATAACTGCTTTATTATCTCATCTGTTTATTTCCTCTATAACTTTATTTTATTGCTTTTTTGTACAGCAACTTGTACAGTTGGTTGAACGTTATAGAAGAGCAAAAATACTGCAGGAAATCTATAGAATTTCAAGGAATGGCTGAAATATTCATAGGTGGCCTGACAGTCACTGAAGCAGCAAGTGTTGTGACGGTAGATCATAAGGTACAGGATGAATGTGTGCATGTAGGGACAACGACACCTCGGTCCCAAACTGCAGCTCATTCTGTCAAGCGATGCCTTTTTTTTTTGTTGCATAGACTTCAGCTTTGCAGTCAGTCCGCTGAAATGACACACAGACTGTGTTTGTGTGTGTGTACATCAAACCAAATGATCACATTGCATCCAGAGTACCCACAACCGCCATGTTGGACCACAATCATTTGTTCTTAAAGACAAGACAGTACATAAAGCGTTACAATTTCCAGACAAATATGAGTCGTGAGGAACATTTCCCGCTCTCTTGTCTGTATGGAAAATATGTATATCGTGCCAGCAGCATGTTGGTTTAGCTAATATTGGAAACAGTCACTGTTCAGGCAGCGGTATTAATCTTCTGATTCTCTTGCCAAGAACGTGAATAAGCTTATTTCCCAAAATGTCGAACTATTCTTTTAATAAATTCAGCAGCTTAAGTTAATACACTCTTAAATTCTGTGTCAGTTTTGTATTATTTTTTTTTATACTACTGATTATAATGTCCAAGTTCTCTGAATATTCTGGAGTTTGATTCTAGTCTTCTCCGTTGCAATGGCTGCTCAGGCTCAAACTGATCATGGAAATGTGAATGTTCTGTAACAAAGTTGAATAGTTTATCACAGATGGAAGTGTTGTTGGATTATCCGAGTGACGCCCATGTTTCTGTATTAAGTATCAGTGAAGTTATTGTTGAAAGTATTGGTTCTAACGTAAATTAAAAATACAAAAATAACTTCCTTGATCATTTAGTTCTGCTCAATCATAAAACCAAGCAAGGGCAAAATATATACAGCATGTGTATGTGTTTTGTGTGTGTGTGTGTGTGTGTGTGTGTGTGTGTGTGTGTGTGTGTGTGTGTGTGTGTGTGTGTGTGTGTGTGTGTATGTGTATGTGTATGTGTGTGTTTTGAGTAGGTGAATGACCACAATAGAGTGTGAGGCGAATGTCAAACCCTTCAAAGTGCACAGGTAATAATGCACTGTAGCTGGCAGTACCAGTACGAGGCCATAACCTGGATGTCCACTTACCGACAAACACACACACACACACACACACACACACACACACACACACACACACACACACACACACACACACACACACACACATACACACACACACACACACACAGAGTCCCTCGGGCTGCCTTTCACACTGACCTCGCATCCTTTCACAGGGCGCAGTAGAGCGCGCTGGTGTGACTCTCGGGCTCTACTGACGGAGGAATGTGCTGCAGAGACAGAGAGAGGTAGTGGGTGGTGGTGGTGTTAAAGGTTAGGGGTTGCACATTCATAAGCATTGACTGGATAATAATTTCCCATTGGCAGTTGTGTTTAGTTAGACATACTTTTATATAAGAATTTGGTTCCAACCTGCTTATTTTCTGTATTCTGTATATAATGTTTAATTATTTAGAAACCATGAAATATGTTTTAACGTCCAGGTAAAAACAGATACAACAGATACAAGTAAAGAAAGTAAATTATCCCGTGATCACATCTCGTTTTTTCTCATGTTCATAAAATAATGATATTGTAATCTCATGATAACAATAATTCTTTTTTCATGATCGTGAAGGAAAACCTCCTCATCCATGTCCACTCTGACCTTTCATATGCAAAAACAAATCTTACATTAATGTATGCTTTAGTTCTTCCACTCCAGATTTATAATATCTTCATGGATAATTATTGAATCACTGACAGATTTCAATGTAATAAAACAACGATTTATGTTACATGTATCTACACAGGGACATGCAAACATACACAGGAACTTTATCAGTGCACCTGGAAGGATATATGTACTGTAGGCTTATATCCTGTCTGTGGTAAACAGCGTGTCGAAGGCTCACTGAAAACTGTCCTCGACCAGAGAGGAAGTCAGGGCTGCAGAAAAAATCATTCGTCTTGGAATGAAAGAATGAGAAAGGAGCATTACGCACCACACAGCGAGTGGACATTCAGTGAGAAATGCTTTGGATTCAGATGACTATAATTACTCTCCTGTGCCCTCTCGCTGTGCGTGGCCATCACACAAGGGTCAGTGGCAGCTATAATTATTATACCTCAGCCCTTTGTTCTTTCTACCTTCTTTTAGATCATTATTGTTACTTTCTGTGTTTCTGTTCACATTGCTATGGTTATCTGCAGCTGCGCAGGGTTACATTACATTAAATATTAAGTTGCATGTGAGAACTGAAACATAAAAAAAGAAAAGACTGAGCTGCAGGGACAGCGCCTTTATCGTAACTGTGTTTTTACTGTGCAACTCAGATAACAGTTTTGAATACCTTACAAACACACATGCCTGAGAATACATACCTTCAAAATAATATTATATAATTATAATTATCATTTATTATAAGCGTTTCAGAGTATGCAGCCAGTGCTTGACTGTTTTTTATTTTCAAACGCAACATGTTTTCTTATGCTGTGGTCAAATTCAGGTTCTATTAGCCTCTTCATTCCTGCTTCTAGCATGACTAAATGAGCCTCCGTATTGGTTAACTGGGCTGAAAACATTCCCCATTAAGGTAAACAAGATTGTACTTTCTCTTATCTCCCACATGACTCTGCCCCTAACCAAATTAAGACACTCATTTGCATAAGCGAGATGGATGAGATAGGAGGAAAACACTTTTCTCTCCGGAAAAATAAGTGCACTGTTCGACGGAGTGGGAATCTCAGATGAGATGTCGTAGCCTATTAGAATGGCCATGCTTTATCATTTTTTCATGCAACGTATTGCTGTAATAACTTTTAAGTGTTCGGAGCTTTTGATAAAAAAAAAAAGCTCCGACTGATAAAACGGCAGCGAGTGTAATTGTAAAATGCAAGTTAGGAGAGTGCATTTAGTTTCATAATGGATTGTTCAAACAAACCAGAGCGGTATGCTGCTCTTTCTTTCACTGCAAAATTACATTATCCATGTATTTGAATATTGTAGTAATTACATATGAATGAATAATGGATTCTTTCCTAATTTTTCTCTTACCTTAATTTCGATTCACAAACCAAGTTCCCATACACCCACAATACCAAAAAACATATTGTTCAACACTGTCACACGCTACTGATGCTGTTTATTGCCTCACCAAAAGATTAGAAACACATTATACTTTGCATTAAAACCGTTATATTCAACAGGACAGCTCTGCTTCTCCTCTGTCCTCAACAAACCCGCTCAGTGAACGGAGCAGCCAGACACACAGTAAGGTTTGTTTGTGTACTAAAAACAGCACCCAATTTACTGCAATCAGACACTGTGTATGGGCCAGGGCACCTGGGGCGCTCTGTGTGTGCTCCTACCCTGTGGTGAAATTGCTGTCAACACTTTTCCCCTCCTTTCAGCGGCGGTCGGCTCTGGTGAGCAGCCTTGTTCTGTCCACTATCCACCCCTCCCCCACTGAGAGGAACATCATGCTACATTCACAACTTCACATTTACAACCTTTGGCTCTCCAACACGCATGGAGAAAATGATTGTTTTCTTTATATTGTGCGTTTCTAGCTATACCTTGCTTTCTTTCATTTCTGTGTTCCGGCTGCACAAAAGCAGGAGTGCGGAAGCAAATTGGTTTTAGAGCTTGCTTTAGTTTGCAGGCGAATTAGCTAGTAGTGTCTTGTGAATATTAAATGTATTTTTCTTTGTTACTGTCTTGTCTGTTCTGCTGCTGAATGAAAAGCTACTTAACTGCAGGCAGCCGTAAACCGACATTGATATAATAAAGGAACACAAATGTTGAAAGAAGTCTAGTATTTAAATGAAATGAAATCAAATGTTTTGACCACAATAATATTCAGCTCGTTTGAATCCCCGTGGAACATTCTGCACTCTGCAAGAGAGAATTGTTCTGCTGCTAACTTTGTCTAAACAACCTGTACAATCCCGCGGCTTTGACATGTGTAAGAGTGACTCATTGACTCAGACCATTAGCGAGATAATGTAGACAGTTGCCAGAGAGCAAGAGAGATAGATAGATAGAGAAAGAGAGAGAGAGAGAGAGAGAGAGAGAGAGAGAGAGAGAGAGAGAGAGAGAGAGAGAGAGAGATCCCCACTTTGCATAAATCCCGCGGGAGACTGTAGAAGTGTCGTCATGAATAATGCATTACCGCTTAATTTATGGCCAAACTTTAAATAGCGCTGAAACACAGGAGACGGCACTATATGAAAATCCATCTTGTTACATTATTTGCTTAGCAAGTATGCTTTGAAACCCGCGATCTAAGACAGAGTAATTAAACAATATCCTGACAGTGATAAACAGAATCATTTCATACCTTGTGTGCGTCTTGTTTTGACAGCTCGTAATTGAGATATGTATGGTTTTTTTTATTTTGTATTCCTGCATTTCATTTTGTTCTTGCACACCATTTCCTGTTCACCAACGCGTGCACACGCACTATCCCAAATGACCTGCATAGTTAAATACTGTAACGTCCAATGCAGACTGCAGAAGAGTTGCTTTGCAGTCAGTGTGTTGCAAGTCTTTGGGCTGCAATTAAAGGTCTTACAGACAACACCACAACATCAATAATCACCATAAGGCTGGTAGTAAACTTAGAGAACAGACTTTTAAATCCAGATCAGTTCAAAAAGGTAGATTATAAATCATATTAAATGACATTTAATGGCAAATGATGATGATCACGTGTGCATAACATGACACAGTACCGATGTAAAATCAATATTAAGCCACTTACCTGCAAGTTCACCACCATCGTCAAACTAAATGTTTTTATTTTATTTTACCTGTGGTAACTTTTGGAACTTGAGGCTATGGAGCATGCAGACACTGAAATGTGATATGTAGTGCGTAGAAAAAACAGCAACAGGGAGCTGATTGCAGTCTGTGCAGCCTACCTTCACTCATTCTCTGCTCCTCTCCTTCATGGTAATGAGGCGATGAATGGCAGCATGTCTACAGGCAGGGGAAGCAGACGCGCCATGCAGCTGTGGACTCCTACGCACGAAACACACACACACACACACACACACACACACACACACACACACACACACACACACACACACACACATACACACACGTTCCTTCCCATCCCTGAGGCTCCCACCTGAGGGCCTGGTACCTAAATGTCAGAGGGGTGGAGGTGGTTAGGATGGATTGGTAGAGACTCTGATATCCTACAGTGGTGGCAGGAAGGAGGAGGAGGAAAGGAGGAGGCGGTGTGACCCGGGCGAGGATGATAATGTGTTGTTGTCTTGCGATCTTTTGTCTTTCTTATTGAGTAATAAAACAATGCATGCTCTATATTCTGTGTGCATTGTGTCCAGAATTCCTAACTGCATGATTATTCTAAATGTATGTGCATGTTTGTGTAAAGCAGCGTGAGGAAGGTTGATCCTGCCCACCAAACCAGCATTCTGTTCCTTAATAAGACAGCGTGGTCTTATTTACCTCACTCTTTGTCCAATTAAAATGATGGATGCTGTCAGAACTTCAATTAAATTGAGAGAGAAATTCCGAGTGGAGGAAAGTTACTCTCCTTTACGTTGTTGTCATTTGTCATCACATCATGGCTTTCATGGTGAGTGCTTTCGTGTTCAAACTTCGAGTTTTTTTGTATTATTGAATATGTCTTTGATCCTCTCCTGGATCCTCCACTTCCAGCCATGAATTTCCACATCATGCTTGTTATAACATTGAATGGAGAACATCGGAGATACATTGTGCTCTAGCTGCTCTGTCACACAGCAGGAATCCTGTCTCCGTCCTTTTGTATTCGCGTGGTTGCTATCAGTGGATAGCCCGACAATTACTATAAGGCCTCATCCTGCAGCAAAGAGTTGAAAAGTGGGAATGAAGACACAAAGGAGAGTGACGGCCCCGAGAGACAAAAAAACAGCACATTTGTATGTCAGAATGATGGAACAAAAATGACTTAGGAGAAATCCTACAGTATTTGCATTTGTCCAGTCAAGTTTAACCATCTACTGTACAGCCTACAATTCTTGAAATGACGCCGGTCTTGAGCAATAATGTGATCGTGGTATTGCACGTGGATGAGTGAGAGATGTGTGTGAACGACACATAATCAATTTATGTTTAGCAAGAATGCAAAACGAACTTTCATATTGTTTTCTTCCTTGACTTTTTGTTTCGTCTCTGTATATTTATGAAGTGAACTGGTTAAGACCTGGGAGAAGCACCAATCGTTGCCCGGGTTAAACACATTTTCAACTAGTGCTGTATTCCTGTGTCTGCATATTTGTGTTGAGTCAGTATGCAACCGCTTCGCCTCTTGCTTCCTATTCTTTCTGACATGTGAAGTGTATCACATTGGTTTGGTTTTGAATGGATAGCTGGATAGTTGTATATTTCAAATGCTTTTCTCCCAAAAGAGAAGATCTCTCTCTCTCTCCATCCACAATCTCACCACAGTTGATGGCTCTGCTCCCAGAACATTGTACAGAGATCAAACGTCTATCAATCAGCATTCTGGCATTGTCTCCTTCTCTTGCTCCTGCAGTGAGAGTGTGTCTGGGAGGTTATACTTGTCTTGCCCTCTCTAATCCCTGGAGGATCTCAGTATTTTGTATATTTTCTGGCAGGCTGGATCTATGGATCAGTCTAAGCTAGTATGCAAGTCAACATCTACACTACAAACCTTTTTGTGACGGAAGGAAAGACAGGAGAGCTAAACGTGTGTTTGGCAATGCAAACTAGACAGCAGACTAGACAACATGATGCTGAAACTCATCTCACAAACATAATCGCCACAAACCTGTTGAATATGAACCAGTGCAGGTTTGAATGTAAGGTTTGAATGGGGGGGGGGGTCATAAAATCTAGGGATGAGATGCACATTTCTTAAGACAAACACTGAATAATCACTACAGCACGGAGTGATATGATGACAGGCAAACCAAAAGGAACAGATGGAAACATTAGCAGCTCAACAATGAATACAATGAGAACAACACTACATGACAAACCTGTCCATCAGGAAAGAAAAGTCCTCTCATCTTAGAGGCGCTCTTTTAGGTAAATATTGCATCAAAAGAAACCCCCACCATAAATCAAAGATCCCAGGAGTCATCAAATTTAATACACAGCTCTTTTTTCTGCCCCCTACCCTCCCCCCCCCGCCTCCTGTCTCCCGGTGATGCATTAAAAACACAGGATTCTCTGAGGGGAAACCTGTGATCTCAAAGAAATATTTATTTTCTCATGCTGTGAAGCAGTTCATCTGAAATGCTTCAGAAAATTGCTCCAATTCCCCCTCAGTGAAAGATGTCTAAGATTGTATACAGCTTTGCTGCCTTTGAAAATATGTTCCCTGCGGGCTTTTTTGGCCACTTCTAAATCCCTTAGTTACTTTCATTGTTTGTGTTTGTCGTTAATATTTCATAAGGATGTTTCAATATTTATTCATCTTCCTCCACGCAGATAACTGTCTCACTAAGTCCCTTGTATCATACATTTTAATGCACTGAGCGATCACGTCCCGCAAGCAGTGTGTGCGAGTTTTTCTACCCCTCCCTCTGTAGTACAAGCATCTTCATTAATAAAACATAATAGATGCCTCTGCCAAGAATCAGTTGCTTTCAATACATATGGTGTACAATAGGCTGGCATAAAAGCTTGTATCCATTCAAATGAAAATGACACATCTTCTGGTGTTGTGATCAAACCATCAAAAACATTCAAATTTGTACTGAAAATGCTGTGTTATTAAAAATATTATCAGGTAGGCTATATTGCACAGTTCAGTGCCTAAAAGCAATGAAATAGCCCACTGAATTACAGTTCAATAAAATAGAATAAATCCAGTGTTTGAGGTTACTTAAGTGGAAATACAACATTGTACAAATACAACATTACAAGTGAAAGTCTTGCAATACAAATGTTGTAAAAACCATTAAAACATTTTTTCTTTAGCTAAATGTACCTAATATGACTGTACTTCTATGATATATTGTAATATTATTAGTACTGATAATTAATTAATGTGCAAAGTAGCATTGTTCTGTTGTGGCTGGTTGAGGAGGAGCTAGTTTAAACTACTTAATATAAAGTTAATCATATTTTAAAATCTCATGTTTTATTGAAATACTAATTAGGAATTAGAACAAACTAGGAACTTCAGCTAAAACAACTGTGGAAACAAGCTGTAAAGAATATTCAATTATCATCTTATCAAGTTGATATGGTAAACTTGTTAGCCAAAAGTGGCTTATTTAGACATCCAGCAGACGCAGAGCAATGTCTGCATTCATTAAATTGTAGTTGTATTTCTGTATGTGTGACAAATATATTAAGTCCATATTCACTCTTCTTTTTGCTCTGTTTTTGTTCTCCACCACCCTGAGTGAAATATCTGGCTCTTTAGCAGCTCAATGCTTCACAACGACCAGCTAGTCACTAATTTTGTCTGTTTCTACAAGCTGGGTGCAGGGCAGATGACATATAGTGGATTATTAAAAAAGATATCTGGAAACATCTGGCTGCTATATGTGAAAACATCTGTGAAAGTGAATCTAAACAGGAAAATTGGGGCCGGAAAACCAACACAATCAGCTGAAAGCCGCTAAAGGGGAACTCCTGAGTCGTGTGGTGATTCTCTATGGGCAACATTTGTCATATCACATGTAGACCTATAAACCATTTTCAATACAAAAATATTGATTGTTCCAGCATAGTTACATTCTCATCAAAAACTAATTCTAATTATGTTCATTGGAAAACTTCTGTTTCCACCTGAACTTGTTTTGAGTCTGGAACTCGTGTTTCAGAAAAGCTACAATATCAAATTATGGGCTGGACCAGAAGTTACCTGAGGCTTAGCCAGTTGGCTTGGGGCGCAGCCGGGGGACTCAAGCAGGGTTGATACTCGAGTTATCTCCCTCTCTTGCTTCGTCTCCATCATCCCCTTCTCTCTTTCGTCTTCCTATTTCTCGATCCCACCCATTACAGGAATTACTCATGGTTATTGTTTTCTGTAAAAGACACCTGGCGGTGAAAATCCTCTATTCCCTGTTGTTAAAACACAGCACACATCTACATCTTTAATATTTAACTTCCTCCCTTCATACATGGCTTGTTGGAGCTCAATCTTTCATGCATGCTCAAAAAGCCTAGCGGTGTCTAACAGACCTTCAAATGCAAATATCGCAGAACTTTTCAGACCAATTTTAAATGAGGTCGTATTAATAAGTAAGGAGAAATACCTGCCGTTTTTAAATGAGTGGTTGTCAGCTTCACATAAGAACCCCTTTGATCACTACGCTTATTAAATCTTTTTTTAAAATCCAGATCATACTGACAGGCATATTGTTAAGAATGAATAATTTTAATGCCTAAGCACTAATCATGCGGGAAACTTTTGACATAAATGGTTACTTGAGAACTAAAAGGGAGGCTGATTTTAAATTATCTGTGGCTCCTATGGCTCGAATCAAAAACAGCGCAATCATCGTGTCTAATTGTGAGGCGAGCACCAGCTCCTGTTTCTAAGACCATTAGTCCAGGAAGTCCAGCCTGCTCAACTCTGTAAAAACTTAAATACTAAAGTGTGAAAATTCAAGGTGAACAGGAGTTTTCTTCAACATGTAAACAATCTCAGGGAAGGACAGACCCCCGGGGGCCGGACGCAGCAGGGTAACGATCCAAATAATCAGCTGGCAAGGGATTATTTCAGCCGAGTGTATTCTTTTCAGATAAGTGGGATTGGAATATAGATATATATTTGTCATTTTTTCCCATTTTATTTGACCTTTATTTACAAATTCTCTTGAGATCAAAATCTCTTTTCTTCACCGAAGTGGTGGCACAAATATGTTACACAAACTGACACGAAGCAGCAGACACAGAGACGAGAGGACAAAGAAAGACAACTTTACTGCCGATGTAAGTCATTAAAAAGTCATTAGAGTTTTTAAATGTGTGGGTTGAGAATCATATAAAATGAATAACATTTGTAAGGTTTTTCACATGAGTGTGAAAGGTTCAATGTGGAGGGTGTTATTTAGAATAAAATGGTGTGCTGCAATGAAACAATAAAAGAAACATTATTAAAAAATAGCCGATGATCTTTTACTCTGTGTGAGTCTATAATTAACCAAAGTTCAAACAAATCAAACTGAGACCCAGTGGAGAAAAAAAAAGGACATTAATATTTCAATTTTTCTCTTATTAATTTAATCACATTTCATATGCTGATTTGAATTGGCCACGCTCCTCCACTCAGAGTTGACTCTAATCCCAATCTAATTACTAATTATACGGTTGGAGGTTGATTGGACCAATCCTCCCAGCCAAGGCCAATTTGACTCCCTCTGATGTCGAGCACCTTTCATGTGAGATGTCTCCCAGGTTTTGAGGACACAGTGTGTGTGTGTGTGTATGTGTGTGTGTGTGTGTGTGTGCGTACATGTCTGTGTTTTAATCACATCATTATTCAACACCCTAAGTTAATAACAAATGAAATTGTTTTCCCACTGCTTCTCGCTGACTAAACAAATGAAACAACAAACTAAAAGATCTGACTCTAGAAGTGATCTGAAAATAAATATGTTTTGGTTTAATAAACGTTTTTATAAGAAATTAAACAAACCTTTTAACAAACATTAACTTGATGTATTGATTTGAATAATTTAGGATAATTTAATTATTTTGTCAAGGTGAGTTTTGCCAGTTATGGAAATGGACAATCCTTATCTTCTTCTAGTCACAGACACCGCTAATAATGTAGCAATTTATAAATGAGTATAAATCGATTATTTGCAGCCCTGGAAACGTCATTGCCTGCTGAGCGATTTGAAATAACAAACAAAATATGTTTTATCTGTTACATTTCAACTAAATCTTGAGAATAAAGAACTTGTTTCCAGAACTGTAAAAAGAATAAATCATGTTGATATGTTATAATGTGTGTTCCCTCCATCCTGTGAATCCACCAAAGACATTTCAAGTGTCTTCTAAGTCTATTTCTTAAACACTTCAAAATACCAACCAGGACTTGCGGATATGTTTGACAACAAAGACTGTTTTTCAGTCTCGATTTGTCAAGCTGGGCTTCACTTTTAAATACTTGAACTGCTCTGCAATGATTGAAGTTCATTGAATGGAAACAGAAAAACACGGTTTCACTGTGAGCGGCCTGCTAGAGAGCATTATGCTGAGCAATAAAGAAAATACCTGAGAAGTTAAATGAGTAAGACAATACTATTTCTTTAATGTCGTACCGTCCTCTCCTTTCAACCGATCAATAATCAGTACATGGCCTCTCCTGTTGTAGCCCGCCTTGTTCAAAGGCAGGTTGAGGACTGTGTTCATGCTAGCCTTTAACCCTTGTGTTTTGAGTTCTGAGTTAAAACCTGAAACTGATCCTGCTTGTTGTCTCTTTTCTCTGTATGGCAGCAGCACAAGTCAAACACTCTGCAGCGTGAGCACAGTGCAGCCGTGTCTCTGTGAAGCACATTTTTAGTGCCCACACATTACGAGTCCTTTGAGTCGTGCTCACTGCAAAGTAGCACGGAGGAAGGCAGTGGATACTTCATCATGGGGCGTGTGCATGAAAGCAGGAAGTGAAGGGATATAAAAATGTTTTACCTAAATGATTCTAAACATTTCCTTTATCATTTCTTAGGAGGTTTTCAATGTAATTTGGAATTAAACATGGATAAAATAGGAACTGCTCCATTTGAACCCAAGCAAATGTTCATTTTATTTACTTTTATCGTTATTCTTATTCTATGTATATTGAATTGTCTTAGCTGTAGAGCTATTTTCTCAGTAGGCTACACTAGCAATTAATATAATAAATCAAATAGAAGTGCACCAATTTAACATTGTCTCTGTTCCTTATAATTAATGTTTTACAAATGAACTGTTTTTAGGCAACATTCAAATTCAATTTGGGGAATTTATTAGGAATATGAGGATCTGTAAAAAAATGTGTTACCAAGCAGTCTTATCATCACAATAATATAAAACATTGGAAACTATTAATGGTGCAATTGTTTGCGAAATTGAATTGATCTTTCTCTCACATCAGCTCATTTATTCCCTCGTCTTTTATCTAAAACTCCTATTTCAAAACACCAAAAGGGCATTAAAGAGAGAGAGACATTCAGAAAGTTTCAAAAATAAGAAGAGTGTCCTGCTTTGAGCGCAGAGGGAAGGAGTGGAAAATAATGCATGTGCTGCTGCACTAGGAGTCCACACTGTTGACATGACCCCTAATAAAGATTTTATATCATTGTTTGAGTATATAGGTCTCTGTGTGTGTGTGTGTGTGTGTGTGTGTGTGTGTGTGTGTGTGTGTGTGTGTGTGTGTGTGTGTGTGTGTGTGTGTGTGAAACCGCTCGTAGCTCAAAGCAGCATGGGCAGTGTGTGTGTGTATTTGGAAATGTCATCTCAATTAGTTGTTGAGCCCCGAGTCGTGAGAGCTCTGACAGGGCAGTAATGAATGGCATCACACTGGGACTAAAATACACCCAGCAAACTGCGAGGAATGACCAGAATATTCTATTTCCTCTTAACAACTTCTCGCAGAGACAGAATGATAACTATGTGGGCGGATGCTGTGTATGTCACTGGGAGAAAGAAAGGAGTGCAGCTGTTGTTGCCATAAAACGTACATTACGGCTTCACCATCTTTTATCTTAGCTGTTTTTGTTTTCAGGTGCAGGGGCTCGCTCAAACATTCCCCATATCCTTCCAATTTCCATCTTTGGTAGATTCCTACAAATCTTTTGTCATCATCTGTGGCCCCGCGGGCAACATTAACCCCTCGTTTTAGGAAGCTATAATATCAGCCATCAGACAAAGACTTCAAATGATCCTCATTCCCTCTCGATGATGGTATAGATTCAACGCCGCTGTAATGGAGGGCTTTGCATGCAGACAATTAGGGTCTGGTGTAATTAAACTGTCTTTTATCTATTACAGTCATTACATGGTCCACATCTGAAGACAGAATGCGGACATTAGGCAAGTCACATTAAAATGTAATTGACTGGTAAATAAAGTAAACAAATAAATTATCTCCACAGCTGTGCAGCTCTGGTCAAAGAATATGCAAGAAAAAGACTGTTGCCATGTCCTTGACTGCAGATGCATTAGTATTTGATTGTACCTGCATTTCTTTTCTTCTGAGCATTTCTTGTTAACATTGCAATAATTGCTACCTCTTCTGATGTTATGTTTTTCTTTTATTTTTGCCCATTAAATTGAGTAGCTGTATCTTTCAGTTAAGTAATATAACCGTCTTGTTCCTCAGCTTCTCTAAACTTCATCCCTCGCAGCCGTAACTAGCGGTGTGATGTCAGCGTGTGAAGCACAGAGGTTGCCAAGAGGAAACTGTCAGTAGTGACTTTTGACAGCCTGCGTGATGGAAGTTTCCAACAGAGTCATGGTCTTGTTAATGACTGCACCGCACAATGGGCCTGATTTAAATGCACCAATCAACCCTTATCTAAATATCAACCCTGATTATTAAGTAGCTCCATATCGGTAGCACTGATTGAAGACATTTTATTATTAATTATTCCAATAATCTTAGCTCAGGGACACATTGTGTTTCAAAATATCGAGTTTTAAGAGTTTGCATGGAATTTAATTAAGGTTTGGTTAATTGCCATTTGGCAGAAAAGCTAAAAAAAGGAATATCACCTTGGGCAAAAGTCATCAAAAGAATGGACCGTTTGAGTTTTTGGGAGCTTTTATATTCAAAGTCTGTCTTTTGTGTTTCCAGGATAGAGGTTTTTCCACGGTTTGTAACATTTAGATTTTGAATCACTGACGTAAAAGAATTAGAAGATCACACTTTGGATCAGTTTTGTCAAATCTACAGAAAATGAGCATGACTGTTATGATAGTTGTGAAAATACAGAATTAATGAGGTAGTAAACAGTGAAAATGTTACAGTGGTTGCTTCTTTTTTTTTAATCTATAACTTATTCAATCTCTTAATAATTCTCAAACTCAGAGTTGGTAATTGTTGGAAAGGTTGAAGATATTTTGTTTCTGTCGACTCAGATGAAGGGTGTTTTACGATGATCAGCTGTTGTCTGACTGGAGGTTGGTGGCTTTAAGGAGAGCATATTGATTGTATTTGTTTAGTATGTAAATTAAATATAATATTTTTTCCAAATCCGTGTTGATTTTATTGATTAAATATTCACTTTATTGCGCTTCACATAGCATCACATCATAAAAAAGTGGCTATAATTAGCACGTCCACCTGGGTGTCATGTTTCCATGAAAGCCAGGGGGATGAATGCCGATTGTAACCTTTTCCAACGAAGACAAAAGCCAGATGTTAGTGGGTGTTAATGTTTTTTATACAATGGGAAAGGGGCTTAAATCACTATTTTGACCTACAGATAATAGGGGTCATACCAAAAATCCTATATAAGATCCATTAAGCAGCCTTAGTAATATTTACACCTAACAGGTCCATGAAAACCACCAACTTGTGATTTTATTTTATGTTTCCTCTGAGAAACATTAGATGTCCCAGGTTTCTCGCAGCTGATGAAAACAGCATTGCTATTTGTATATTATCCATTCCTCTTGTGGTTGTTCTTTGCTCCTTCATATTGTGGTGGCCCCAGCAAAACTGATCTGACATCTCCAAATTACATGGCGATCACAGTGTTCAGATTTCAATTCTACTCCTTTGGGAAATATTGTTTCAAGCCATTACTCTTCATCAGGCGGACGTCATACCCACTCTCTGCAGCTATTGTCCTCCATGGCCCGTATCTTTAGCTGTGCCCCTGAGACAATGATGGCATACGTGATATACCAGCCGCTGATGTCCTGTCATGTACCCACCAACGACCACGGCGCAATGATCAAAATCCTTAAATGGTGCTTGCATAGAAATTTCATCATTGTTTTGTGGGTGAAATGCATCAAACACCATTCACTTGATGAGATGTTCATATGCTGAAATGGTGCAGCGTACAAAGTGCTTATTAAAAGACAGAGTGTCATGAATCATTTGGATACTGTGATCTTGCCTACTGTCTGTGTTGAATATGCTCAGTTGCAGTGCGACTGGCACAGCACCAATGAGCCATGCCCGTTCCCCATTCATCGCCGCTGTTCTCTCTGTGTATGGAACACCACGAATGACAGCCCTGGTGGATTCACACTGCTCTAATCCTTAGCAAAACTGTTAGGGGTTATGTGGGGAACCCTGCCAGTTACCTTGGGGGGGCGAATGATCTCCACAACCTACCCCTACTAACCCCAGTGGTCGTACCGCAACAGGAAAATATCTGTCTCTGCTTATTATTACTTGCACCTCCCACCAGTGGCACTGAAGATGAATCATACCTGTCAATCCGTATCCCTGATGCAGGGAGGCCATGTTTGTTTATATTAATCGGCAGCATATGTGGCACAGCTGTTGCCGGAGGAGGCTGGTGCTGGCAGAGGTTTGTTCACGCTTTCCCTTGGCAACAGTACAGTTGGCAGGCAAGACAGCAAGCAGTACGCACTCGACTAATCAATACAAACAATGAAGCAGCAAATCAAGAATAATGTTAGAGCAGACAAAAATGGGGGAGAGAAAAAGCTTTTGATTATTTGCTGCTCAGAAATTATTTTGTTTTGGGATCTAGTCAAATGTGTTTTCATAATGCTTAACTATTATTTTCTGTGTGTGTGTGTGTGTGTGTGTGTGTGTGTGTGTGTGTGTGTGTGTGTGTGTGTGTGTGTGTGTGTGTGTGTGTGTGTGTGTGTGTGTGTGAAGGAATACGAACAACGCACTCAATGTAAATTATTATCAGATGCGTCTCTTGTCTGTAGATTGTTCGTCTGGTTTCTTTGTTTGTCTATATGGCAATAGCACCTCCAAAACCTACATTCACTTGCATTAACTTAGTATTGTAAAAGCTATGGTATGGACACATTTGGACTACTTTCAGGATAAGAAAGACTTTCAGGTTTGATTATCAAATGAAAGAAAAAATAGCCATATACTGTAGGTGTGTATATATAATTGGTATATGAAACAGTTTGAGTGCTGAAAATCAGTGGTGCACAAACGTCCTTGGTTATTAGTCTGTGCAAGGGTTCAACAAACCATAGAAATCCAGAATTAAGTGAATGTGTGAAATTGTAAGTGCAAGTGTAGGAAGTGCGGCAAATTACTCAAGGTGCAGCATCTGGCAATAATTAGTGGCCATTAATTGGTGTTAACTGGTGCTACTAGTGTTTACAGAGTTGAAGGATAATTAGTTGGGGGTCAACTCAGGGCTGAAATTAACATGTCAGAACTCTGCAGCTGTCTCGTGACAACCAGGCGAGGTAGTGGTGGGGTGTACCAAATTTAGTTGGCAGGGTAGCGTAGGATTATGTAGATGGTTGTGTGTGTGTGTATGTCATGTGGATTTTAACTGGTATTTTACTGAGTGAGTCAGTCAGTGTGTTTCATATGAATAGAGAAAGAATGAGTGCTTATTTGTCTGTCCTGGTGTGGATCACCACATGAGTCAAAGTGACAAAAATTAAGCACCTCAAGAATAGCTCTGAGCAGGGCCCAGATTTGACTTGCCAGAGTAAACAGTGAAAAGAAATACTCGAGCCCAGTCAGTCGGTCTGCAGTGTGTCCATAGGGGGACCTATAGCAGAGATCCAGCTGCAGCACCTGCATAAACACTAAAACTCAGTGTGGGCAGCCACCAAACACAGCTGGGGACATAGGCTAGCACTGTGTTTGGAGAATGAAGTAGAAACTGCTCTCCAATTGGAATTATATTTGTATCCAAAAGGGATAGCATTGTCATTGAACTAACAGTGGATGAGGGAGACAGGAATAGCAAGGCAACATGTCATCGATCAAAGCACACGTGGAGCCCTGGAGGGCTAGCCACCACTTAGTGGAAGCTAATAGGGACCAAATAAAGAATTAAATATGAAGCTAGATGTTAAAGCTAGTGTGGAAGTCACACAAGTTGTAAGTGAATAGGAAAACCTTATCTTCCCTATTGCAATACAACATTTTTCACTAGATGTTAAACGCTCGATAGCTAATTTCCCTTCCTCTAATGCATAGGTCTTCAACAGGGGGTCCACGGAGGTACTGCAGGGGGGTCGCAAAATTGTTTGTAGATAAAGCAAAAAAATTATTATAAATGTTTATTTTTTTATAAAAAAAAGAAATTATATATATTTTGTTGCACATTCACATCCTTCCTACCCCCCGTCGCACAGAACTCCGACAGTTTCAATGGACTAAAGGGACGTAGCTTAAATAAGCACTTAATGGCTACATGTGTAATATTGTACTAAAAGACTCAGTGCTAACGCTGCATCCAAGCCAAAAATCAGCTTATATTTAAACCTAATATCCTTTTTGCTTTGAATCTTCACAAAGACATTTGGCAAAACAGATAAAGATAAGCTGGGTAAAGTATGAATGTTCTGTGCTTTATGCTCAACTTTGTTTTCCTACCTGGAACTTCACTGCTTACCATTCTTCTCAAGTCTTGCCAACTGCTGTAGATCACAAAGGGACGTCGGCCGCAATTCTCCCGACACATCCCCACCCTCCCCACACACTAGAGGATAACTCCCAGCCATCAGAGTGGCTATGCTCCGATACAGGATAATGACTGGAGCGAAACAGGACTCAATCCATTGTACGATAACTTATCTCTCTAGGTCCGTTTGACTTTTTTTTCTTATATGAGGCCTTGCGTCTCATAAACCCCAAATTCATTTCACTCTGTATCTGTGCTGATACAGTTTCCCCATCAATGAGAGGGAACTCTGGGGCTTGGAGATAGAGAGCGGGAGAGAATTCACCGCAGACTTCAGGCAGAGCGGGAAAACCGAGATAAGAATATTAAACAGGAGAAAGAATTGTGTCTTCTCCTCCAAACCAATAATATGACTGAGGGTGGAAATGAAACACTCAACTTCAGTCTCTAAGAATTAATATGACACATTTTAAAAGGTTTCTGTGTATTTCGGTTTCTGCGTCGTAGGACGGAGAATCGTAAAACAGTGTTTTATGGAATGTTATTTCAGTTTAATTATATAACCTCTAGTACATCTGGTCCATCAGACTTAAGGATAAATGTTTGTCTAAAGTCCCCAACTATGCTATTTTGATTTTAGGCTGTCCCAGGTGAAGGCGTCTCATGAGTGAAACTTTTAGTCATCAAGCTTGGTACTGTGAGGCATGCCCACCATTGGATATTGCAAATTTATGACCACATTTTCACAATACAGTATGACAGCTGCTACAAATCATGTCCATAAACCAGCCAATCTGAATATGGCATGGAATACACTGGCTGCCTTTTCAAAGCGTGAGAGCAGTGCAGATGGATGACATGAGATGTTGAAGTGTCTCCACATGCATATTTGTTCCCCCATTTACATCATTAAATTACGATTCACGAGGAAATCAATTCACAATCTCACATGCTTCAGAATTCATACCGTACAGTCGCTGTTACAGAGATTGTGAACAAACTGTTGTTAGATCTATCTCAAACAGTGTGACATACAATAAACCTGGAAGATATTATTAAACAGTTTGCAGGGGCCTTAAACCAAAAACACACCTGAGCAGGGGCAATGTGCGGCCTGCGGCGAGCTGCCATGCAATGTCTGAGCTCAGCGAGCTGTGGCCGTTTTGATTCTGTGGCAAAGTGCGGCCAAACTATAAGTTGGGGATAGAACTCTTAGCGGCGAATTGCGACCAGAGAGTACCAGCAGCCAATCAGTAAACAGAGTTCTGTGACTCCTGTGACGCCTTGTTACAAATAATTTCTTCAAAGAAACACATTAACACGCCTCCCAGCAGCAGAACAATTTAATCTTTGCGGCAAGCCGCACTTCAACAGCAGCATAGTGTGTTTTCGTCATTAAGCTCCTTTTAAAATCAGGACTATTATCTGCATTTAACAACATCTTAAACAGGTGGATTACGCTCTGTATCCATGTGAATGCACTGTGATGACTTTTGATCACTACTGTTCTTTGAAACATTTAAAGTAAGACATGCAAATGTAGAAATACAATCTTGCTGTTTACAAATGACACTCAGTCAGAAAATTAATCAGTCCCCCTGATGATGACTGCAAATTGCCCAAGATTATGTTGACACGTCTTCATTGCTGCATGTAGGAGGAGGCAATGGCAGCAGAGCTGCGATTTAGCCTGCCAATGGCCCCAGGGGATTCTTCTTCTCTAGCATTCTTTTTAATGTCTGGCAATTAAAGGCCGTCTAACTGTCTGAGAGAAGGAGTGATGGAGAGAGAGAAATAGAGGGAGTGTGACTGAGTGTAAAAGAGTGATGTTCAAAGAGAGAGGGAGAGACAGAAAAGAAATTAATGTAGGCAGGCACACACCCAAATAGATCTCAAAAACTAGATGTACACGTTAGGGAAACTGCCATGGCTTAACTCTATTTAATACTGTCTCTGTGGTGTGGTCACTTAAAACGGCAGCTACTTGTACAGCTGAAATTCTATTTAATTTAACAGGGGGTACTCAATTGATGGTGAAAATGTTCACTTCACACTAACAGGCCCTGAGGGGAAACTCTCTCATCTCCTGGTAAGTGTTATCTATACATTACAGTGATGTGCACAGTCCATACATTACAACTGTTCATCAGTGAAATCCATCCTGCCTAGTTTTCATTCACAATAGCAGTCGATGCTAATGCTTTCCATATCAATCACTGTGACAGGCACAGCACGTTGATTTGTTTCACTCAACAGGAGAAATTAATCACACACATTTAGTATAACAAGAGAACATTTGAGCTCTGCATTAACTACACTTGTGCTGGTTTTGATTTTCAGGCTATTCAAGCTGTTTGTTAATAGTTCTGACTCAACTGTCATAAAAACTTTTTGGTTTGCACATACATAAATTGCATGCGTTTCTATAGCATATAATGATAGTGTTACATTTTTTAAAAGTGCAGGTCCGAAGTGTACGTTTGTCAATTTTCAGTGACACACTCATGAAAGCCTTTTATGTGTATTTGAAGCACAATTTCCTGTTTCCTGAGCAATATTTCTGTGGATAAGAAAGATCATTGACACATTTCATTGGAATACTTTTTCTAACATCAAAGAGAGCTCTTTATCAATGGCATTTTAATATAAAGTAAAGCATAATGCTGGCACATTATAGGCAGATTACATCTATTAGTTACTGCTGTGCTGCATGCAAAAGGCATGCCCATGGGAGAGCAGAAAATCATTTAAAATTTCAATAAGTTACATGCGGTGGCAAGTCGACACATAATCTGCACAATGCCCCGGGCAGCAATGAGGCTGGATGCAATTAGGAGGGAAATAAAATTCTACACAGTAAACAAAGAAAAAATGTAAAAAGACTGATGAAAGAGAAATGAACATCGCAGAGTGAGATTGCCTTGTCTTTGATGAGGTCGGCTGTTGCTTCCTTTAATTGTCACTGTGTAATGCTACTGTTTTCAACACGGATAAGTATGCAATTTGTTGTAATCTGACAAGGCAATAATGACTTAGGGCCAACATGTCAAACTAATATGACTTTTTCATTAATAAAACATATGTATTTGTCACTCAAATAATAACAAGTTTTCATTTTAGGAAGATGCAAGGGTGCAGGAATCCCTCCTGATCTTTTGCAATAATGACACAAGTATTCAAATCTTTTATCTAAGTAAAAGTAGCAACACAACACAATAAAAGTACTAAATTACAAGTACATATCCTGCATTCAAGATTATAAAAAAAGTATTAGCAACAATATGTACTTAAAGTATAGGTATTCACTATGCAGGGTGGTCCATGTCAGTTTTATAGTATTACATCATTACATTGTTAATATTAATATATATCCATATGTAAACACTACTCTAATGTTGTGGTTCCTTTAGATTGAGCTATTTAAAAAAAACTTTATACACTGCTGGTAGCTAACAATGCATCATATTTTATAAACTGATCATATGTTTTGTATAGAATATATTGATCTGCAAAGTAAAGAGTTGAAGTAAGTTTTTTCATATATAGCATTGTAACATTATATACTATTTAATATTATAATATAATATTATATAGTATGTGAGTACATTTACTTTTCACCACTGATATGTTGTGCTTCACTTATACAGCATAGTCTTATAATTATTTGTATCACTGTTTTATATTTTTTTTACAACATATCATAGTTCTAACTTAATTTGATTGCAACATCAATAACTATTAATTTGTCTACTATTATTATAAATGCAATTTAAATCACTATGTATCTTAGAATGAGGGGGAGCGTCCCGACTATCAAGTCATCACGTGCTCCTCCAGTGTTTTGGTCTGATCTTCCCGCCCCACGCTCGTGCTATTGGTCAGTTCGACAAATACCGGTGTGTGATTGGAGTAAAGGCCTGTCTGTCATTGGTGTTGACGTGTAAACCAGGAACTTGGACTCGGTAAGTGGTGTGTTGGCATTCGGAAGAAATTTGGATCAAAGTACAATAAAACTGTCGTCCTGCGTGTCCACAAACAGCAGCCAGGCGTTTAGTAATGCAGAAACAACTCTACTAAGCGACATATTCTCTCGGTAAACAAGAGCAGTGTAAGTATCTTCGTAATAGCAATGAATGAAAGCGGCCTGTTGTCAATTATGTCTCCACTTGAGTGTTTTACGTTTTGTAGAGTTGAATGATATTATCAATTTGCTCAAAAGCTAACATAGGAGCTCTGCAAAGAGTCCTGCACGCGCTAAGACTTTGGCATTCATATCCGGGACTGCAGAGAAAGAAAAGTACAAATGCATGCATAACGTTAGTTGTTTTTCAGAAACCTTACAGTCTGTTATAACCGGAGTGTAGCAGGTCATTTCTCACAATGCTTAACTTCTTAATTCGAGGGACCACAATGCCCAAAACACAAGTAGCCTGTACCTACACTCAGTCAGTTCCCATTGTATTAGGTCCACCTAGCTATAACTAATGCAGGCTAATACTTCTGACCTATAATAAATACTACCTTGATTTAAAGTTATAATGTTATTTTTTGTTGTTGTTGTTGAAACTGTTTTAGAAAGGTGTTGGAAGTATTATACTAAAAAGTCTTACAACTATTTTGTTCACCCCATTTAATATCGCTGAGTGAACACTAAATATGAAATGTGATAACTTTAGATTGACTCTCTAAAATACTTTGAACAATACTGAACATTCTCACCTTCGTGGGGTGTATTTTTTTATTAAAGGACTATATTTACTTAGAGTGCATATATCTAATAAACTGGAAACTGAGTGTATTTTCATCCAGCATTACTCCACGGTCATGCTCTTGCTTTGTCGACGTGCCTTCTGAATTCACTTCATTTCTATTCTTTCCACTTAGTCTGCTCGTGGGTGTTTTTCAATACAGTAGTTCCTAGACTTACACTTTCAGATTATGAAAAAAAAACTATTTATTTACGTTTTATTTGCACATTTTTAAAAGGAATGGTCAGACAGAGAAAATAAAAAATTAAATTCATCGTGCAGGTGAGGTAGAAACCCACTACGGGCTAAAAAGAACTTGCATAAAGGAGGGAAAAATAAATAGATGAACATTTTAAAAATAACAATGCTAAATAAAATATAAATGATGTTAATGACTAAAAAGTAAAATCAGCCTACAGGTAAAAAACATTATTTCATCAGCACCAGCAATGCTCCTGTCCCATACTGAGATCTTTTTTCTAATAGTTTGAACGTCACAATACAAAATTTACATTTCCTTCATTTAAATTACGAGATGGAGATGACAGAGGCTTCAAATGACAATTTACTACTCTGATGTTGTTGCACAACATAGCTTGCACATCTGAGAGTCTACTGTGTCTGACTGTAAATATTACATTTGGACAATTTCCTCTCTTCCTTTTTGTCCTCCTCTCGTGTCCTTTTAATTCGCTGACTCTTGTTTCCACTCGCTGGAGAACAATAGCAAACATCTTATTTCTCTGCTGGCACTAACGGTGTTTGAAATGTAGCTGAAAACAGTGTTTTTAGTGTAAGGTAAAATTCAGGTCTCTCAAGGCAGCACTCTCCCAGGAGAAGGCATCAGTCAGCACAGGCAGCCAGCCACGCTCCTTGAACATGCTAATTCAGTCTCTTTCCTCTATTCCCCTGCTGCACCTCGAGACTCTTCACCACTCCTGTTCTTCTTGGATGCACATAGATACTTTTTTTCCCCCTTTCATATTCGCCTCTCTGTTCTTCTCCTGTGCACACCTGCTCACGCATCTCTCTCTTACTTTCACATTTAAACATGCTGCTTTTCAGAAATGATAATCAATTATCTTTACACCAGCAGGACTTGATAGATATCGAGTTCTATTTATCAAAAAATATCGGGCATATTTTTCAAACGGTGCTCAAATCTTTCAGCCAGAGAACAGGTCAGAGGGGCTTGAGTATCATCAGAAAGCACAGGCCTGCCCCTCGACTCATACTTGCTTTTTCCACAATTTTAAACAAAAGGCTACAATATTGATTGATGCAGTGTGTTGTGAGGGAGCCTGTCTGGAATTTAGAGCAGAGTGCTCACTGAGAAACAAGTATGTTAGATGGATGCACGATACCGCACACACCAAGTTTTTAGCACTTTTTGTAAAGAAAAGTATTATACAAGAGTAGTTATTTCTGGTGACTGTACAGCTTTTCATGCGCATGCTTTGACATTAACACATGTGGACTAACATTTATTCTGTCACACACTCGCATAGTTACAGGTGAGCAAATGCTATTTGTATAAGCGCTTATTCTTTATATATATATTCCCTGTGAGCTGTCAGGGTAATCAAAGAAGGCTCATGGTGTGAAGGGAAATGGTGTTAGACTAAATGAGATGGATAGGAAGTGCGCATGCTGTGAACATAAGACACATGGAAGGTGGTGAGAATTAATTTAATTATGTGTAGCAGATGTATGTGAAAGATAAACCATCTGCCTGATCAACACTGACTACTCTTCACTATATATGATTGTGTATTAACATGAATCCTTGCTGCAGATTTCACAAGTTATCTCGGGCTGCAGTCGCAGAAGTGAAGCTATATCTGTATTTCATTAAGCTAAATGATCTGGTGTTACGTTGAGACCCAGCTGTAAGACTCTCTCACTCAGAAGGTGTTTCATTATTCTAATTTCCCGTCAGGCTGAGGAAGGAGAATGGCGAAGAAGGATGCCTGCGTGACCAGATTACCAGTTGATCAGTACCGAAAACAGATTGGTGAGTCTTCAGTCATCCTAATGCTTAAACAAATTGTTGATCATCAGTATATTAGTCAACTGTAATCAAATCAAGTAACAATATTTGGTATTGTCAGTTGATTTTAATATTTTGACATGGGTTAGAAACAGATTTGAATTGCTCCGATAGATTTTCTTTTATTTCTAACATCAAATAAATGATCTGGGCTTAATTAATATAGCATTTTGTTTACTAAATGATTGATAGTTTAATCAAGAAGATAATCAATATATTAACTGACAATTAAAACGATAGGGTCTGTAAATTAGACCGTGATGCTTTGTGACGGTTGAGATTGGTCTCAACTTGTTGTGTTAGTTCTTTGTAACTAAAATCATAACTCTGTGCTTGATGTGGGCAATTTTACCACAACACAGCAATCAACTCGACGTTCCCTCATAGAAACAAGCTGATAAATCACACTTGTTGGAAGCAATTTTGTAGTAGTTTTACATATATCCCAAACTTCCTAACAGCCCGACTCTTTATTTAGAAGACCCTTGTCAACGTTAGTGATGCAAAGATTTGCACAATCCAGAAAATTTTTCCAATTTGTGTTGGATTGAAAAGAACTTAAACCAGACTGACTGGAGTAGAACAATATACAAGCTGTGGAAGTAAATACACTTAGAAACAAGCATGCAGCATTTAAGGTCACATCAGTGACAGATAGTGAATTCTGTGCTTATAAAGCTTTGATATCGCGTCAGAAGCTGTTTTGTCAAAGATTAATACCACTCTAATCCTGCAGTATTTAGTTTCCCCCATCTTCAACATCACAAAGGCCTAACTGTGGCAATATGGTCGGTATCAATCAAACGTTTGGTCCCCTTTAGCATGTCAGCTGTGGTTGCTTGAAGATCACAGCTCATATCATGTCTTTTTTTTGTTTTTTGTTTTCCTTTTTGTGGAGCAAAACCAAAAGGTCTCCAATGGCAAAGCTGGGTAATTGGGACCAGCTATGACTGATACAAACTCAAAGGGAAGCTCTGTTGTACTTACAGGCTAAAGGTTTCCACTTCAAATCCCAGGAGTGGCATATTGTATACATGTAATGTGACTAAGTAGTCTTATTAGACGCAGGCGATACCCACTTTGAGGTGCGAGTAAGGACAGTTTTGCACTAAATGCAGTGTGACTCTTACTAAAGCCCTGTTATTGGCCTTGATCTCATAGTATCTTTGCCATGGACATATGAAGGCCTGAAGATAAGAATAAGTTCCTTAGAAGGCAACGATTACAGCTGAGCTGAGGAGAGTGACACAATCCAGAAGTTGAAAGCACCTTGAAGTACATCAATAGTGTCTCCACACAGTAGACCTCTGGCTATCGGAAGTCGAAGAAGCAGGTTATTTGCAATAGTGGTCCTCATACGATTCATATTTGGCTTTAGACCAGCAGTTTGACTATGAATACAATTGTTTTAAGTCTGGAGAACAAGAACAATTTGTCCCATCAGTCCACAAGAAGGAAAAGGTCAGAGATTAGGGGGCACAGGGGGGTTTAGCAATGAGGTCGAGCATTCACTAATATGAAACTTGTCCATTTCAAGTCCTGTCCTAAGAGACACCCTGCAACAATGGCTGGCTCAGCACATTTCAGAGTCATATCTTAAAGATACTGGCAATTTTCGTTTTAGGAGCCTTGAAGTTGTTTTTTTGACTAGAGAAGTTGGATAAGAGACACCTTTTTTAAAAAGTTATTTACCATTCTCCTGTTGCAATGCAAAATGGCAGTAATGCATGAGTTGATGTGCACAGACACCTACTACAGGTTAGGCTTAATGGAGACTCACTTTATGTCTTAAAAACATAAATAAAAAATGTTCTGTACTAATCCACGTCGCCCCTTGTGAAGACTGTGGCATTGTTCTGGTCCCCTTCCTCCCAGTGGATGATCGTTTGTTGGTCCCTGGTGATTCACATCCTCTTGATTATTCTAGGTTTTATATTTCCTAGTGTTACTTTTGTGTTAACACGATTCATGAGATCGTCTCATAGTTTGTGCACCGCTTTGTCAACGTTTTATAAAAGATGACTTCTCCTTTTCATGCTAATTCTCTAAAATGAAAAAAATTGTTAGCAATAGCAACATTTCACAAGCATGTGATAGCCTGTTGAGAAATGTCTCTGTCTTGTTCACCATGTTATAAGAGCTGCGGTCTCATAAAGCAGCGTGACGGTTGTATATGTTTTCATAGTCAGACGGAAGAATACAATTTATTTAGCCCACTGACTATCCCCTATACAGTCAGCTATTGTGTAAAACGCTGCAGGTTCAACAAATGAGAGACAGACATACCATAACAAGCTCATCTCCCACCATCTAGTGTTATGTTTTGCAGCACATCTGATCAATTTAAAAACATGTAACACAGGTGTCAGGGACACTTTGGTCCTCGCTCTACCTCCTCCTCCCAGCCCCTCAATTTCTACCGTTTTTCCGTCCTTTTGAAAAGAATGGCTTATTCATGGAACATCAGCAGTAGTCCAGGCTGGTCGTTGAGCTGTACTATCATCTCTGCTAGAGTGATTTTGTCAAGTCAGATGGTGATCAAGGGGCCACTGTTGACACTCCTTTTTTTTTTTTTTAAATACCATTATTAAGCCTGTTATATACGTCTGTGCCGAGATTCCCCAAGGAGAGGTAAAGCTATAGGGATCTTGCATGTAAATGGAAGTGGTCACTCTGTTCAAGTAATGATTGCTGCTGCTAGCTGAACAAACTAGGGGAAATTGTCTACTCTACACAGATAAAGACACTCAAGATTTCAAGTATGGCAAATTGGAAAGTATTGGCTTTGGAAGGTAACATTTCACATTGTAAAGAAGGTCAAGTCTATGAACTTGTACTTATGCAGCCTAAATATTTCACTCATATTTGTAGGTAGGCTACGGTACATCATCAAGGTATAGTGTTTGTACCTCTTGTCATTATATTACAGATACTTTTTATTTAGCTTTACATCTCGCATGGATTGTGAGAGTTTGCCTCCGCTCTCCTCGCTGCACATGATGCAAAGGACGAGACAAAAAATATCTCCCATGTGTCTGGCATCTGCATCTGGCAGATGCCAGCGATCCGCACCATGTGGTCACTGACTTTTTGGCCGCCATGCCACGTAGACACAGAAGCAAAGCAAAACATGAGGAGCTGTCAGACACGCTGTCAGTGTGTTGCCTGCATCGTCCCTGGGCTCGCAGAGAGTACTGGACAGTGGTCTGTCTGTCTCTCCCAGTCACCTCATCACACTCCCCACAGATGGATACAAACAAACAAACACACACACATACACACTGAATTCCTCAGGTATGTTTGTGTTTCTCTCAACACTCTCATGTGCTTGTTTGTTGCCTGTATGAGAATTGTGCACAATAGCTTTTTAAACTTTATAGTACTGGCTCGATTTTTGACATAGACCAACAAACAGTGTATATGCTAGCATCTGTAAATGTTGTTATTGTAAACCAATAACGTGACACTTTCTTTAGAACTTTAATGGCCTCAGGTCGCACATCTGCAGCTAACAGAGAAGCGGCAGTCTTTGTCCATGCTTGGAACATAACACAGTTTAAATAGACGCTAATTAATGGATGCGTGGCATTATAGTTAATTAATAAGTTGTTTGCCACTGTTTAAACCTGTAACTTTTATTTTTCAAGCCAGCAGTAAAAGCTTGACATGCACAAGTCAAGGTTGCATGTGTTTTCCCTGATTTTCAATTGGAGATGAAATATAATGTTGGTGCATGTTGTAAAGAAATGTAATTTGCTGTATACACAGCTTGAGGGGTTTTTGCAGTATGTGGTATACTGTGTTCGTAATGCAGCTTTGAGGCGCAACAGGACACAGTTAATTCCATAATGGGTGTCTCAGAAATGTTATCGTGGTGGTTCAGCTCTTTTTTTATGGAAAAAACAAAAAATAATTGTTTAAATGATGATGCAGCAGTATTTTACTTCATGGTGCATGACTTAAATTTAAATGTGGTAGACGGCTGTATAAAGTTAGTATTATGAGATTACTTGAAATTGTGAAAGACATGACAAAGATAGATTCCAGCCTGTCGAACCCATCAGAATAATAACATTGCGTAAAAGAATACATTACATTTAGCTGACTTTTGTCCAAAGCGACTTACAATAAGTGCAAACAACCATGAGGATACAAACTCAGAACAGCAAGAATCTTGCAAGTACACAAGCTACAAATAGGCCAAACCATTTCCTTGCGATAGCTTCAAAACATTAGATTCAAGTAACCAAACAGAGATTTGTGCGTGCACCTGGGTTTCAGACCTGGGGAAATACAGAATCAAAGTGTCATCTGCGTAGAAGCCATGAGAGTGAATGACGGAGCTAAGTGAATTGGTGTATGGAGAAAAGGGTAGGGGATCGAGGACAGGAGCCCTGAGGAACCCCAGTGATGAGTTGACAGGGGTTCGACACAGATCTTCTGCAAACAACCAATTGTTAAGAAAGTGTTGATAAGAAGGGTGAGAAAAGAAGAAGAGTCCGGAGCAGTAGACTGGAGAAGGTGAGAGGGGATGGGGTCCAGAGGGTAGGTCGTAGGTAACGAGGGTTAGAACTTCATTGGGAGAGAAGGGGAAGAAAGAAGTTAGAGTGGGGGGAAGTGATGTGGATGGTGAACAGGGGATGTAAGTTGGGAAATGAACAGCGTATGTTGTCTAAGGTAACGAAGGTCACCGTGGACAGGTATAGTATTAGGAGAGATAGGTTTGGGTTAGAGTAGGATATGAAAAAGTGAAGCGGGGTTACAGAGAGGTTAGAAGTAGAGCAGTTTCTGGTAAATATGAGGTTGAGGTGGTTGCCAGCTTTGTGACTAGGTGTGGATGGAGACAGTAAGAGAGCCAAGGAGGATAGCAAAAATAGTAAGTCAGTTGACTTCTCTGACTGGATGTTGAAGTCACTGAGTTGAAGAGGAGGGCCATATTCAGGGATGTTAGATAGGAGAACGTCTATTTCCTCCAAAAACTCCCCCAAAGGACCTGGAGGGCGGTAGAGAACAACAATGTTTAATTGTACAGTGACAGCGTGAAATTCAAAAGAAGAAGGATTGATATATATAACTGATATGGTCAGAGTTGTTTTTGTTTCCTTTTACTACTGATGTTCATTTTCTTTCACACAAACTGTTACACTCTTAGATGTCTACCCCTCCTCTAGCTTCCCTTATGTGGCCAATTTAGGTGACAAATAAATCGCATACCTTTCCCCCCTCCTTTCCTTGAGTGCTCAATCACTTGTGGCTAATTTTAGCTAATACCCCCTACCTATCTTGTTATGCTAAGCAGAACAATAGCTCCAGATACAAATAATTTCTTCTCTGTCTTAATCAAAGACCATTTACAGGTAAATGCAACGACAAACAATCACGGAAAAACTATGAAACGCACATCTAAGGGAATGTACAATAAGTGGGGTGGGGGTGGGGGCACTTTAATTTTTCTCTTGTCCTCTTGACATGAAATCAGTGATGACTTCAATGAAAGGAACACTCGGGGACGCCTCACAGCAGGCACTCTGGGCAACCTTACAAGGCCTGATGTTCCTCTGAGACACGCCATTGTCGTTGCTGTACAGGAGGACAGTGATGCCTTTTCAGCGTGGCAGGCAGAAGAAGGGAGGGATGGGAGGACGGCGTGTAGCCCGGCGCAGGTAGATAATTGGTGACAGAAAGTGTCTACAGAGCCGGTGCAGCAATGACAAATGGGTGTGCTCATAAGCCCTTTGCAATATCATCAGGACTGTGTGTTTGAATGTGTGTGCACGCTCCAGACCTCTGCAAACAAACCACAGGAGAAAGGCAACATGAGGCTTTAAGAAGTACACCACTGTAATACAACAACATTACAATATTTTACACAGCCTGATGTAATTATCTGGCATTCTCTCCATATCAACTATTCATCCTTGGTGTAATTATTCAGATTTTGCTCCTATTAAGTATTGATTCTTACCAGATGGTTATGGATATATTAGATTGTGATGAATTTTTGCATATAACCGTAATTTCTTCATGTAGAACAATTTTAGCCACATAAATGAGAGAAAAAAACAGCACAGGTGCATGTTTTGGAAGCTGATTGTGGAAAGTGTTGTAAATTCTGAGGAACAATTCTGCCATTGAAATTCAAACCCCAGTTTGTTTAAGTTCTGATATTGTTCTGTCTTTGAGTATCCTTGGGTACTTTGCTGTAGAAATGATACCCTGAGGACACATATAGCCAGACAAAGCAAACTAATATCAAAACAGAAAGTACAGATTCTTCAAGTTGTGGGCTCCAATTTTAAATTGTCAAACCCCCCCCCCCCCCACTAACTGGGTACAGGACAGGTTGAAAAACAGAGATTATGGACTTCTACAATTTCCCCCAGGCAATCGCATTCGATTATCGTTACTGTACTGTATTTAAAGAATGCCATTTCCCAGATATCCTGGATATGACAAGATGTTATAGTATTTTTCAAGTACATTTAAAAACATAAAGGCCCAGTCACACAGGCGCATACAATGGTGCAACCAGTGGATTTGCTCACAGCGGTAAAAGGAAATCTAAGCAATTTTCTCAAGTAAAAAAAAAAAAAGGAGAAAAGAGCTGGTTTCCTCTTTCAGTATCTCTTTATTGAATGACATTATTGACAATCCTGAGAAAAAATGGGAGAGAAAATAGAAGAAGCTCCAAGAGCTGTTGTGAATGAATAATAGGACTAGCATATTTTCGTCTGGTGGTGGGGAGGCAGACCTCAAGCTACAACTGTTTACAAACTATCCCTGCGAGTTTACTTTTCATATGGGATTTATGGCATTTGATGTAGCGTCCTGTGGTTTTACATTATCACAACCAGCCATTTTCAGTCTGAACATCCCTGCACAATTTCTGTGAATGGTGAGCAACCTGAGGTGCCCTCCAATCAAATTTCCCCCTCTCCACTTTCTGACAAGTGGAGACATCCAGTGGCCCTACTAATGAATTCCCACTAGCTCACTGTCTGCTTCTGGCAACATGCTCCCCATTTCTATTAACCCTCCACTGAGGCAGAGGAAGGTGGAGGAGGAGTGCGGCACCAGGAGGGATGGAGAAAGAGAAAGGAATAGTGCAAGATCTTTGAAAAAGAAATAGAGGGGGTGAGAAAGTTGAGAAAGTGTGTGTGTGTGTGTGTGTGTGTGTGTGTGTGTGTGTGTGTGTGTGTGTGTGTGTGTGTGTGTGTGTGTGTGTGTGTGTGTGTGTGTGTGTGTGTGTGTGTAATGAGACAGAGCAGCTGCTTAACGCCATTTCCTCTCTCCTCCATGGCTCTTCCACTGTCGAGGAGAACCTTTTCTGCCTTGGAGACCTGATACTCGGTGGTATGCAGCTCGTCCTTCTCACCTCTCCTGTCTCACTTGCTCATTTTCACTCTTTTCTCTTCCACAACCTTTCCAGATGGATATGGACACTTTCTTTCCTCACCTTCCTCCCTCTCTTGTTCTCGCTCTCTCTCGCTCTCTCTCGCTCTCTCGCTCGATGTAAATGAGGCTTAATTGCCTGGGAGAAAAAACTCCAAGTGGCCTCCGCATGTCACATCACCAACCGAGAAAGCCTCGAAGCTGACCCAGGGGTTCGGTTCTGTCTCAGTCTCTCTCTCGCTCTCACACGCACACAGACACACACACACTACTCTGTACTTCTCTCCTTGCGAGGATCCTCCATTTATTCCCCAGCCAATAACTTGAATGTTAACCATCTCAACGTCACGCCTAACCTCAACTCTCACCCTAGCTCAAACCTAATTCTAAATTTAACCCTGAACTAAGTTTTCCAAAATAGCTTTAAGGACTTGCTTTAGCACAATCCTAGTTTATAAATTGGTTCTCAGAAAGATATAAACACTAGAACACACACACACATACACACATACACACACTGTTCAGCAAGCTGTTGCCTTTCCACCCTATTGTTAGCAAAGTTCCTTTTCCTGCAGTGTGTTGTTTCTAATTAGACCAAGACAGCCGGCTCTGCCTCATGTGAAGCACACTCACATACACCCACATAAACACACATGCTTTGCCAGGTGGCCGGTTTGCCCACAACACACACCCTTGAGAATTGAGCCCATGGGAAGTCAAGCAAGCACAGGTGAACTGTGTGCAGCTCAGGCCAGAAAATATTCTTTGTATTTTGGTTGCATGTCCAGATCGTGTGTGTGTGTGTGTGTGTGTGTGTGTGTGTGTGTGTGTGTGTGTACATTTAACTGTAGAAATTGTGAAATGTCAATGCTACATTTATCCTCATTTTTCTCACTTGCCTCATTTTGTAGTTTACAGCTATTTTAGTTGAGTTTTGAAATTGCAGCAGAACATACAAGAACAGTTTTGACATTTATTCTCTTTCTTGTAGAGAAATTTAACGAGGAGATCAAGTCTTCTATCATATCCGTTAAATATACAGATGGTTAGCTTAGCTTAGCATAAAGTCCAGAAACAGGGGAAACATCTAGCCTGGCTCTGTTTTTAAATGTAACAAATCTGCCTGCCCAGCCAATAAAACTCAACCAAAACACTTTATATGTTGTTTAATCATTTCAAAAGTGTAAAAAAGACAACTTGTTATCTCCCTGGAAGCTTGGCGAGGGACTATTTCTAAGATGGTGCAATGACTTCCTGGAGTGTCTGCTTGCCTGGCAACAATGAACATTACAATGACACAATTTTTCTTTTCATTTGATATGTGTATCTGGAATTATTTTTCTCTCTTTCAGGTAAGCAGGACTACAAGAAGACAAAGTCAGTTTTAAAGGCAACACGGCTGAAAGCTGAAGCAAAGAAGAGCTCTTCTGTATTCAAGGTGAGACTGTCCTGGACTAACTTTCTCTTTTTAAGAATGTTCTGCTTGCCTGTCTGCCCTGGCCCATCTGTAATCCTACTTGTCCAGTTGTTTGCCGTTGTCTTCTTTCCATCTGTGTGTCTGTCTGCCTGTTTGAGAGTGTTTGGGAAAGGAAGGAGTTCTCCATAGAATAAAGGTTTACAATACTCTATCGCAGTGTTCAATCAAGCGCCTCCTTATTCATTTAATGGTGAGGAAGCAATGGCAGAGGAGGAGAAGTGAAAAAATATAACGAGCAGGGAAGAAGATTATTAAGGTGGTGATGAGATGGATGGTGTTGGGTAATGTGAAACTAAAGGGAGGTGAGGGTGTTGATAGAAAAGTGTGTCTCTCTCCGTTGCTTTGTCACACTGCAGCGATGGATGACTCCACGTTTATCACTCTGGCAAACTTGGTATCGCTGTTTTCTTTTTCTCATTCAGTGAAATTACCAATAAACAGTTTTTACTATTTCAAGGTCTCCCCATATAGAGTAAGCCAATTCCAATGAAATAGCTTGTGAATCTACCCTCACAGGTTTTTTAAAACCTCTTTTGAAATTGCAGATACCATCACATGAAATCAGGTCCTCCAGTGATTTCTTTTTTCTTTCTTTTACACTTTTTTTTTTTAAAGTGTCGTAAGAAAACATAAATCAGACTTGTTTTCCTTTTTTTGCATGTTTATTTTCCTTCGTGGCATTGGGAATGTCTTCTGTTTACAGTACATCAAAAGCTAAAAGGCTTCACTTCCTCATTAAGTCTCAGTTGGCACGTAGTACACAGAGATGAACAAATCATAGTGAGGATTAAACACTGGGTGAAATGGTCAGGTTTTAAAATATGCATCTCTTAGACACGCAAGGCCTCATT